>NC_068395.1:12272120-12872120 GCF_023724105.1 Carassius gibelio | reverse complement strand
TTCAGAGCCGCTTTCCTGATCCTCCTGAACCTCTTCCTGGACGGGAACCTTCAGCAATATCGTCTTCTGTCGTCCTCGCCCAACAGTACTGCAATGAAAACATAACAGAAGTCACACAAGAGCTGTTAAGGAGAGCTTGTCTCCTGTATATATCTGAATACAGCTTGAACACACATCTTTATTTCCTCTATGCACTCAAACACAATGTGTGGCTCTCACTTGCTGAGCAGGTTCTCTAAAGAGTCTGACGTGTGCGGTGAAGTCTCCTCCCGCGTCTTCGGCCGCTCTCCACTCACGATGACGTTTGTCTGAGGAACAACGCTGACAGCAAACACTCACTCTTACTCTCTGACACGGTCAAAACTTTACAGCAACACAAAAAAGTCTGTTCTAATAATATTAAATAGTGATGCTCCATACATAGCCCTTTATTAATTTTATCAATGAATATTAAATAGTGCTGATTGTTTCCTCTTTTTTTACATTTCAATTTCTTTTACAATCATCCCACACTCTAAGTCAATCTCTACAAAGAAATAATAATAATAATCATTTAATAACACGGTTAACTGCCAATCTCATAATGATGTTACAATCCCTAAATTCATATTCAGAATTGAAAATGATTTGAGTTTTGTGTTTTATTTTTTATTTATGTCTGCAAAATTGTTTTGAATTTGAACACCGGCCAGATTTGAGTATCCAGCATAACGTGATTATTTATAAGTAAATAATAAAGACAAAAAAGTGTTTATTTAAAAATATTTTAGGCCTTTATATCAATAAACAGACCCAAAATATACATGCATCAATTAATTATTAATATTGATAGATAACCAATGCAATAATCAATAAAATATTTTAAAATATTATGCAATAATTTTGTTTATTTCAGCATGATAACTCATTTTTAAAGTCTAAGTCGTGAATCAGATGAGAAGCACAGCTCAATAATAAGTGCGCTCTAGTTTTGGATGGCGTTGGTGACTCAAGGGAAGGTGGTGTTAGTTGACAAGCGTGTATGAAGGTGTCGTGCAAATCTTCTATATTCCCAAATAAAGGTCGACTGGACGTGGCTTTCCACTTTTCTCAAGACAATTCACCATTACGTCTCTAAAACCAATCTCAAGAGCGTGGTCCGGTTTGAATTAATGGTGAAACCTCTGTTGAATAAAACATCTGTGGTGCACTCACCAGCGTACTTTATCACAGGTCTGAGTGGCTCCGAACGGGGATCCTGACACCATGGGGACCTGGATCGTGGACTGGTTCTTCCCCATCACTGTGTCCAGCTTCTCCACTAACCCTCGACAGGTGTCCTCGAGCACCTGCAGCTTGGCCTCCATGCTGTCCAGCCGCTGGCAGATGACCTGACTGATGGACACCAGCATCGCCTGAGAGAGACACACCAGTGAAACATGAGCATGGCAAACGTCCATCCCGATACAAGTTGAACTGATCATCTCTATTAACCTTTATAGATGCTTCTTGGCTTATGTCCAGCCTTGCTCGTTTCCTGCCCGGTTGATCGGCGTCTTCATTATTCTCCAGGACATCTAGTTTAATTTAGAAAAAGCTCTGTAGAACGCCACAAACAGTACCAGCGCGGGCCATTAAACGGATGTGTTTACGGATTCAGAGGAGGACTTACCCGCTTGGTGTCCTTCGTGGTTCAGATCTGCCACCGCGATCTGGACGATCTCCACCAAATCTTGCTCAGACATCATTCAGACCTGCGTCTCAGAGAGAGGACAATAACTGAGCGCTGCTTGTGTTAGAGCAATCATGGGTATTATAGTCAACTAAAACCATAAAAAAACATTTTCATTAATAGTAATAATAATAATAATAATAATGTGTTTATTTATAATGCGCTTTTCTTCAATCCAAAGCGCTATTTCGTTACTTGAAACCAATGAAACATTAACTGACATTTTAACGTATGTTAATTCTGGTAACTGCCAAAGCAACATTTCTCGTTTTCATTTGATTTAAATAAATAAACCTAAACCTGCAATAAAAACTGTATCAACATTTATATAAATAAATAAATATACATGACAAAAACACACGACACAATTACTACAACGTCACTTAAAATTTAAATGACATCAGAAACAACAGAAACAGAAACTATATATCCAAAATATATTTAAAAAATAATAATATCTCAATAATACTAAATTTACACTGATTTCAGTGTTATATGAATTGTTTGCTAATGTGTTATTATTTTGGGAAGCATTAACGACTTTCATTTATTTCCTTCACTTTCATGAAAAGTGTTTTTGATATTTTAATATTTATATTATAAGCCACCACGAGGTAAATGTGTAATCTTCACATCAATGTCCTTGGCATTAAAAAATAAAAGACGCCCAAAAGCCCACTGAGACCCCCTGAGGGGTGTTGTGGTACTGAAGGTGACCCTACACTGGTTCTGTCCATTACTGAAACACATTTCCTTCCACAAATGACATGAATTGCAATTTATTGAAGAGACATTGCAAAATAATTAGGCAATAAATGCACTATTTAAGAAAACGTACTATTCTTAAATTGTTATTATTACCATTATTAATAAAATAGTATGATGTTGAAAAAAGTCTTGTTTGCTCAACCAAGGTTTATATATATATATATATATATATATATATATATATATATATATATATATATATATACACACATTGAGAGAGAGAGAGAGAGAGAGAGAGAGAGAGAGAGAGAGAGAGTTTATAATGTAAAAATTAAAACCGTAATTATTCCAAAATGTTGAATACTATTGTGTGCATTTCTGTGTATTCCAGAACACAAGACTACAATATTTAAGTTTCCTACAATATTAACACAGTTCACCAACGGATGGAAACAATACTCGGTTCATGGTATCACCAAAGTAACGTGACGTGCCCTGAAACATGTTCATAGCGCGGTGACGGAGTTTCTAATAGTTTAATAATAAACCCAGCGCTGCAGTGCAGTTAGCAGACTGCAGCTATCGCGCTCGTGTAGCCTGTTAGCTCTCTCCTGCTAACTACAGCTCAAACAGCAGCGGTGAAACACAACAGGCCTCATTTGTGCCCTTCAGCAAGACAGAGCTGAGGCGAGAACCGCGGGATAAAGTGTATTTCTTTAATGCACGGCGACATGTTTCGGAGAGCAGCAGGTGTCGCCCGTCCAAGGGGTTTATATTACCGTGTGAATGATGAATTCTCGTGTTGTTTGTGAGGATCCGATAATGGCGTCCTTCCTCGCGAGAGAAAAGCCCGAGCCGCTCGCTGCTCTCACTGCGCATGCGCATAGAATGTGGCGGCTGAGAAATAAGAGGTTTAAAGTATTCAGGATTGTGATCTCTCTTTTGTATGTAATTATGTAAATACTCTGGGAGAAATCAACAAAACCATTTTATTAACGGGTGCCAAGACTTTTTACACATGTACAATACAAATGCTCTTATTTTTATTAAAGGGGTCATATGATGCAGCTAAAAAGAACATTATTTGGTGTATTTGGTGTAATGCAATATGTTTATACGGTTTAAAAAACACATTATGTTCGACATAATGTATATTATTGTTTCTCCTCTATGTCCTGCCTTTCTGAAACGCCTTTATGTATATATATATATATATATATATATATATATATATATATATATATATATATATATATATATATATAGCTCATCGGTCTGTAAAGCAAGGTGTGCTGTGATTGGCCAGCTTTCCAGTGCGTAATTGTGATTGGCTAAATATCTCAAGCGTCTGAGAAAATCAATAAAACATTTGTTTTATTTGTTGTATCCAGTGGGGGCATAATTACTGATTATAATGACTTATACCGTATTTTTACACAGTGCGTATAACGCTACGTAAACATAAAACCATGGGTGTATTCCAGAAAGCAGGGTTAACTTACCCTGAACTCTCGGGTTGATTAACCCCAAACCTTGCTTACTTGAGGTATGTGGTTCCAAAAATGCATCCGGGAGTAAGTTCATTCAACTCAGAGTATGTTCCTGACTCGAGACATTCTCAACAGAGCGACGAATCGACGAGTCGTTATAGAAACATACGCTAATTAAAAGCGCGCCAAGGTGTTTCTTTATTCTTCTTTTGCTCATTAGTTCATTAGTGCATATCGCCACCTGATTGATGGCTGTGCAATCATTTTTTTTCTATTTAATCTTTGATCCTTGAGAATGTGAATTATGTTGTTTGTTTTATGCTAATTATACATTAAGTCATATCGGATATGTATTTTGATTTAGAATTTAGACATTATAGAAAATGCCACTCCATGTGTGAGATAGGCTATAACATGTAATAAATAAGATAAATGTAAACATTTAAACAAAAGTTAAACATTACCTTATCATATTGTTTTATAATTTATACATATCTCTTAATACATATTTTATAGATAACTCTTATATATGCCAATAAAATAATCATATTAGAATAATATATTACCTTATTACTTATATTAGCGCTTCCTCATTAACATATCATATATATGGTTATGTTTGTCACATAACCTGCTTTCTGGAACACCCCATGTCTGGAGAAACGCTCATTTATCCATAACATTATCAATCTGACTGGACTTCCATTCAAAGCACACATACAAATCTGTCCATCTTATCTATTTTTAATTATCACTCACCTTTGTACATGAATACGTAATCATTCAGAACATATTTCAGATTGAAGGGTTAATTGCTGACAAATAATTTCTGAAGTTTCCTCAGATTCCTGTAAATTTAAAGGAATAGTAAAACAAAACAAAAAGAAAGAAAAATCTGTGTGTTTGCATGAAACAAATCCATTACAATATTTTTTTATTATTATTATTAACCTCAAACTGTTGCTTCTGGTTAAAGTTTGAGTCTTTTCTCAATAATATTGATTTCTCCAATGGGAAAGTTATCTTGTCATGATGCATTTGTTTCTTCCAAATATGCAGCTTTTCAACATGTTGTTAACTGATGGACTGGAGTGGTTTGGATTACTTGTAGATTATTGTGATGTTTTTATCATCTGTTTAGACTCTCATTCTGATCATCTGTTGGTGAACAAGTGGTGTAAAGCTCCAATTCTCCAAATCTGTTCTTGTGAAGAAACAAACTCATCTACATCTTTGATGACCTGAGGGTGAGTAAACTTTCAGAATACTTTTTTTTTTTCTATTCCTTTAGATAATAAAAAATACATGATAAACATGACATTAAATAATGAACAATATAATATGTTAAATAAATAAGATGAAGTTGTACTGAAAAAAAAATCTTTAATGATGATAATTTATATCATTTGAAGAGCTTTTGGTCTGGGTCTGGCTGAACGACAGCAAATTCTTCCACTGGAGCCGCTGATCCAGATTTCCAACAGCTGTTTCTACAAGTGTACACAAGAACTGTTCCGAACTCGAGCGAAACGTCTGAGAAAACAAAAACAAATCAATCTTAGAATATAAATACTAAAAAAATATAACAAGATGTACAGTCAGCCATTCGTTATCACAAAATATATCCTGACAGGATTCAGGATCAGAGGGTTATTTTGAGATATTATTAATAATTGTGCATTGCACTATATTTTACAGCTGCTTACCAAAATACATCAGTAAAAGGACAATAAATGTGTATAAAAATGTTGGTTTTAAATGTATTGTAGAACATCTGTACTTACCTGAATCTGTGTCTACACTCCTGAGCAAACTGACCAATGCTGGCATGAGCTGAAACTCAAAAACTCTCGGGCTGCCGCAGTGAGCACAGACCGGCACCGTCTGACTAACATCAGAGACAGCCTCTGATATAAACAGAGGTGATCCCGCCCAACTATATCTATCAGGTGAGAGGAAACACATGAGTAAATTATAAAATAATTGGGTCCATAATACAACAAAGAGCTTATGACGGTTATATTTCGGGATGGACCTTCCTGCTTTTTTCTAAAAATCATGTTACATCATACAAATTCATTTGAAATCTCCCCCTTGTGCCTCGTGTTTGACAGTTGTGAACTTAACCGAAAATGACTGACGATTCAGTCTGTGAACCGTTTCAGTGGCTAAATAAAGATGACATCGGATGCCCATTTTCCAAAGGTTGGTATGATTCTTAAGAGTCTACATGAAATGTCTGTAACATGGTTAAAATTCCTCAGTGGTGGAGTAAAATAACACCTTTTTACCTTGTCAAAAACAGCTCTGTTCACAGTGAGCCGTATTGGGTGCATGTCTCTTTAAATGATAATAAGCTCTGCTGACCCCGCCCCTCTCACGGCTATGTAGCCATATATGGTTCGGAGGTGGTCTTATTCAAATAGCAAGCTATGTAGAAACTGATGCACATTATTTTAAATTTATATATAATTTCTTATTTTAAATTATTCAATTATTTTATATGAATATTTTTTATTCATATATATTTAAAAATACACATTTATGTTACTATTTTAAATGAGATTTTGATATATTGTTTTAATTTGCAATTTTTTATTGTGAGCTAGTTTGTATGGAGCCCCGCACATGACATCCAGGAAAAAATATTAGGCTAAATCGTGTGCACGATTTACTTATTCGTTCCCTCAATGTACTAAAACATCCACACGATTACTGTTGTGTTCCCTCGATTTACTATTTTATTCAGTCGATTTATAAATTGTGCACATGATTTAGCAAATCGAGTGAGCGCAATAGTAAATCAAGGGAACACAATAGTAATCGTGTGCATGTTTTAGTACATTGAGGGAACGAATTAGTAAATTGTGCGCATAATTTTTTTTTTTTTTTCTTGCATGTCATGTGCTGGGCTCCATAAGTTTGGCAACTAGATGCAATATTTTATTTAAATTAATGCTCAAATAATGATAATTTCTAATGGTTTTAGTTAGCGATGATAACCCTGCACTAGCACACATGCTAACAAGATGAATTCTGACGAAACACACCTCAACACAAAGTTTTCCCAACTGAACATTTTGCATAATTCTAGCAAATCTGTAATTCTTTTGACCATTTCAGTTGCAGTCTGGAGCAGCATTTTGCCGAACAGCAGTGTAAACATATTCAATCACCGTAACACTTGTTCAGGACAAAGAGAGATTTTCTTCATGAAACTGGTGAACACTTCATCTCCATGCTTGGCCGTGGCCTTCTCGTATTCCTCCTGAGTGGCTCCCCCACTTCCACAACTGAAAACATATAGAAACTGAGGTGATTAATAGACAGTTTACACATCACTGTAGTTTCAGTTGTAGAATCCATCCTCACCTATGAATCTCCTCGACTGTCACTCCCTCTCTCTCCTCATACGCTCTAAGCAGTTCGTTCTCATGATCCGTGTCATGAAAGCCATCCAAGTCTGTTTCTTCCATTACACTTATGTAGAACGGCTGGAAAACAGGCACATCGTTGGGTTGGAGGGCGCTTTGATGATGATCTCCATCAATGCACAGGTCCTGAAGCCTGCTGCTGACATCATTTCCTTCACCGATACAGTCATTTGGTATTTGTACGCCGTTTTCAGCCACTTGCTCTTCATCGTCCATCCCCCAGTCATCGGCTTCATCACACCAGTCTGTCCTGGACATTGCAGATTCTGTACATGGCGTGGTTTTGTCGTCTTGTCTTGCTTTGATGTCATCCTCCAAGCACTGAGAGCGCAGGACTATCCAACTAGGTACATATACATGGTCCGAAAAATACATGTTTTAAGGAACAGTTCTGGAAACAGAGCACATTTGACACATGCAAATAATGCCGTAATATAAAATGAGAAGCTGTCACCTCTCTGATTTACCGCTGCAGTGTGGATTGGTGCAGGCGAAGACACTGATGGTTCTGTGGTAAGGAGACGCAGCGAGAGGACAGTAGACCTGCACCACGTGGGACAGGCCTCTCTGACACAGACTGCATGTGGGATGCTGCAGAGTGATTACTGGAAGCAGGTCCTGTCATGATAGAAATATACATTTATGTCAAATTAATTAATGAAAACTTTCAATTTAAACATCACCCCTTGGATGCAACCATACACATATATAATTTAAATAAAAAAATTGCTATGTGCCTTTCTCATACACAAGTGATAGAACGTTTCACAACACAAAATAAAAATTAATACAGTGTATAATAACTTTAGGCTACTTATTTTTATTTGATTCATACTTATTTTAGATATAATGCATTTCCCTTTTGTGATAATTGCAATATAATTAGAAACACACATCTTGTCATATGTTCCAAATCTAAAAAAAAAGAAAAAGAGGAAAATGATTGATATGCATTTTCTTTTTGGCAAGGCATTCTATTCGCATAATTAGAAAGCACTTTTTTTTTTTTTTTTTTTGCGATTCTACCCTCAAAACACATATAATTAAAGATGTATTATAGATTAATACAGCAATAAATAAAATAAAGTCGTTGGTCATGACACAGAGGACTTACATTTCCGAGTTAATATGGTTAGCTACCTAGTTAGCCAACTGGCTAACGATAGCCTTTATTACTTAAAAACATTTTTTTTTTTATTCACTAACGCAAACGCATAAATCTGATTAAATTTCGCGTACTTATCAAAAATATTGTCAGTCTACATTAAGAATCAACTACAAGATAATGAAGTAACGTCAGCTGTCAGGCAGAGATCTAAGCTAACTTCAGTTAGCATGACACAAACCCTGAGGATATGGATAAATTATGTTTCCTTTACCGGTCTATCTCCAATTTTGTTTGTGCAATAAGATGTGTATTTCTTCTTGTCGATAACTCCATCACATACTCCGATGAGGACTGTCTCGTGCACTGCTGCTGCCATGACTTTATCAAGCAGAACTCTTCAGTCCATGTGCTTCTCTGAACACGTGCAGAAGTTCACACTCGGTACTGAATCATTTGGATCTTAATCAATCTTAAAATGTGTTTTATCCAGTCGTTACTGGTTCACAATTTATATTAATGCAGGAATGATATGTTAAATAAAAAATATTTCTGACATTATGCATATACTTATGTAAAATGTATTTCAATTATTCCAAACGACATTTGATTCTGGTATATGAGCTTTAATACGTTGTTTTACAATGTAAATATCAACGAATGTAATTTAGATGTTAAGTAGAAATATTGGTTTTGTTCTGCTGTAGGTTATTGTGTGCCCCGTCTGATATGTAGCTGTATATCGGGCCAGTGGCGCAATGGATAACGCGTCTGACTACGGATCAGAAGATTCTAGGTTCGACTCCTGGCTGGCTCGGTTCTTTTGAACTCCGACTCGGATCCTTTATTTTCACGGCCGCTGATAGACTCAGGCATGGATACTCAAAAAAAGGGCATGTTAATATTCACATTATTTCAATAACATGTTAAATTAGACTTTTGAACTCGTCTGAACTGATTCATTGTTTGAATGTGTTTTTAAAGGGAAAAAAACGTCGTAAAATTATTGGCGAAACTAACTTTTACAAACTAAGTTATACGGACGAAAGAGCTTAAATGTGACCCAAAACAGAGTTTAGTATTTGTTGTAGATTTTGAGTGCAAGTCTACTGCCCTCTCGCGGCGTCTTCCATCAATAGATTCAATTCAGAAAAATTATAAAACATTTCCTTCCATTATAAAATCTTTTTAGCCTCTTTGCTTTACCTTTTACATTTAGTGTTGGCTTAAATCATATTTGTTTATCCAAAAGCTGTGACGTTTTTCATTGTGCTGTGGATAAAAAAAACTATGACGAAACGTATATAAACGTAAAGGAATCATTCCGTTAAGTTCTAACGCTTGTTTTGTGAACTCCCTGCAGTGACACATATTAACTGGACCTTTCACATGCACCCTATATGTGAGGTGTGCCCATAGACTGTATAAAAAGGGTGTGCCCTGCATATGTTTCCTAAAATGTTTGTCGGAGTATCATTTTTAACGTGAACCAAATGAACTAGCGAATCGGAGTTCAAAAGAACCGAGCCAGCCAGGAGTCGAACCTAGAATCTTCTGATCCGTAGTCAGACGCGTTATCCATTGCGCCACTGGCCCGATGCGTCATACTTTTATATACACATAAGTGAGAATAAATATGAAACTGCATGATATTCCCATTCACAAAGTTTTAAAGGCACAATTTGTCATTATGTAGCTGAACCGCGACGAGTCAAGCATCGCTAAGTTAATTAGAACTGACCTTACATGACCTTTCTAGATCTAGAGATCACACTTTTAAAATAGTTATCCAGGTTTTTGAAGACTGTGGGAAACCTGGTTCTTAAAAGATAGATAGTAATTTTATACTATTAATACATATAATAAGAAATAGGTGATCTAGCTCGTGGCATGATTGCAAATGTATGAATTTTCTCATTATTAAATACACAAATGGTACGAAACAATAATTAATAAAAATGTACAATAATAATAATAATAATAATAATAATAATAATAATAATTAGATATATAATTTTGTGCATTTGATGCTTCTAAAAACTGACAAAATGTTACACAGTTGAATAACAGAAATTCATGTCCAGGTTTTTATTGAACATTAAGGAATGTATGTTCAACTTTATCTCGAGAAATCACGGTGGGTTTTTCCCCATCCCACTGCATCTCCTGTTTTTAAATGTAAAATGTACTCTGTGTGATTGGCTTTCCGCGCTTTGTATTAAACTATGCACTATGCATGATGCTGTTTTGTTTATAGTTGTTTAAGCAACTTAATTATAATTGGTTTATAACATTTTTTATTTAAATATTATTCACTTAACAATCATGTATTCTAATGAATTTATTAAATGTGCATTAGTAATATTTTGCTCGGTGCGCCCTCTTGTGGCATCAGGAGAGAAGCAAAAAGCTTCTCTTCACCCTAACTGAAATTATGCATTTTAAATTCAAATATAATTCGAATTTTGATACTACACAAGTAAAAAAAATCGAATTTAGTTTATATATATATAGTTTATATATTTAGTATATAAATCATAAACCTGCAGAAACTCGGGTTCCTTACACATTAAACTTAATATTCAGCTTGTTGTAGACACCACTGGTTCTCTGTCCATGCCCTCACTGTCCTCATCTCATGGGTCTCATGTGGAGCCTCAAACTGAATGTTCATGATGCAGAAGTTGATCACATGTTTGCCCTCTGTATAGGAGCTACATGTATGTCACCTCTGCCTGTGCTGACCTCGCCTGCAAGCCATACCCGACCTGTGAAGACTGCTGGCAGGGTGTTTGTACTGGACCACAAACGCCGAGCCCACTGACAACTTGCTTAATAAACACCACAGGAAGCCATCCAAACAGCACGCTCCATCTGACCACAAAACTACACGTCACAGTCTGTCAAGCACCTGGCCACACTGCTGAACACGTTCTTCACTAAACACAACTGCAGAGAAGCAAACCCCAGAATGTCATTCCAAGACTTTATGGAAATGGAGCACTTTAGAGTGAACTCGAGGACACAAAAAAAACGGGACCGCAAAGAAACGAAAGGCCTGAAGATGAACACGTTGTTCACTTGTGCAGATTTTGTGAAATGGAACTGAAGCAGGATCCAAACAGTCCTCACACACAGCCTTTCGCAGAAAAATATGTGATATTCATTTGCCGCTTAGCAATATTTAACTCATGTATATACTGTATATTTTAATTTTTCAGTGTGAGATTGTAATATCTATATATATTGTCAGAATTCTATTTTTCTTTCTATTTTATTACTTTGGCTTGGTCTTAAAAAGTGCTTAAAGCATTGAAAATTACAAATTACAAATTGCTTCATGAGTGCTGTGTTCCACTTCGAAGGACTAATATTTTACAGTGTCTATGGTTTTGAAAACACTTTTATCTTAAGTGTGACAAATTATTCCATAAATCAATTTTCATTCAGTACTTATTATTGAGTTAAATTTAATTCTTTAATTTACATTTCAAAAGCAATTTAATATTTAATATAACCATTCGTGTTTTTAATATAATCTTGTAACGTATATTAGATTTTATACTGTATTTATTTTAATGCTAATCATTTATTCATTAGTCGAGGTAAAGATCCTAAAAGACGCAGAGGGACGCGAGTTCGCGGCCCGCTCCGACCAGTGAAGGAATTCCTGGAATGTGTCCGTTTTGACGCTGCTGATGCACGCGTTATCTTCTTCTTCAGTCGTGATCCGCAAATCTCCGGTAGTTTTTAACGTTGTCAATTGAGGAACGGGCGCTGATTGGCCAATTGTTACTATTCGAAATCACGGTTGCGATATGAGCGCTGATTGGCTTATTCCTTGTTGTCGCTGGGGGAATCGTGGTTGCGATACGAGCGCTGATTGGCTAATATATACGTTTCATGGTTGCAGCCGGGAACGTGATTGGCTGTCAGAACAAAGAATAACCACGACCTACAGGGCGCCACGTACTGGCCCGATGCGTCAAGCATTTATATACACATTGACAATTGACATTACATGACCTTTCTAGATCTAGATCACGCTTTTAAAATATTTATCCATGTTTTTGAAGACTGTGGGAAACCTGGTTCTTAAAACATAGATAGTAATTAAGTAATAGTAAGATAGTAATATATATATATATATATATATATATATATATATATATATATATATAGGTGATCTAGCTTGTGGCATGATTGCAAATGTATGAATTTTCTCATTATTAAATATAAAAATGTTACGATTACAAGAATTATTAAAAATAATAAATAATAATAATAATTAGAGATATAATTTTGTGCATTTGATGCTTCTAAAAACAGACAAAATGTTACACAGTTGAATAACAGAAATTCATGTCCAGGTTTTTATTGAACATTAAGGAATGTATAAAACAGTTTAAGATGCATATAATATGCATATAATAAGTATAAATTTAAAATCTAAAATAAAATAAAAAATCCAAAATGTTGGAAATAGTTTTGTAAGAAGAAGAAAATCATTTTAATTATTTAAATATAAAGTATTGCATGTATAGCCCATATAAATAAATAATAAATACATAAAAAATAAATACAATTTATGAAATTATTTTATAATTTGTTGTTGGTAAAAAATAATAGATTTCTAATGTAATTAACTATTAAATGATATTCAATATGTAGTGTAGTAAAAATAAAATATAATGCTTTGGAATGAAAAACAGACACTTGAAAAGTAAAAATACCTCCGTACTGTCCGCCTCTGGTTGTAGGCGTAGTGTAAACTCCGGTGGGAAGTGACGAATGCAGAACACTGGTCATGAATTAGAAGTACAGAATGAGGATCTGTGAAGAAAAACGCTGGAGGATTTAGATCTAAGCCAAGAGGAGACTGCTTTGTTAAACCAAGGAAACTTTGCTTCCTTTGCTCCTGAAACAAAACTTGGTTCTCACCAGACTTAACATATTCTCACTGGAGCTTATGCTACGACTATACATCATCCGCTGGACGCCACTCTCTCGTGAACGTCCGTACGACAGTTAGAGGAAGCTAGAGATTACAGTTTATAAAGTTTAAAAATATGGATATTTTTTCTTAAACACATTGATTAACTTCAGAATGAATGTATTCACCCCTTGGAGCCATGTGGAGCACTTTTTATGATGGATGAACAGTTTTTTGGGGCTTCAAAATCTCAACAGCCATTCACTGTCATTATAAAGCTTGAAGAGCCAGGACATTTTTTTGAAATATCGCCATCTGTATTCGTCTGAAAGAAGAAAGTCACGTACACCTAGGATGACCTGAGGCTGAGTGAATCATGGTTAATTTAAATTTTTGAGAGAACTAGACCTTTTTTCAAGTATTTTTGGACCCCTTTGTCAGTTTATTGGTTTTGGGCCTATTTGAAACGCGTTCAATTTTAGAGTTGATTTAAAAAGAACGTTTTAATTGGCAATTGGACTGAATTTGATTAACCATGATCAAAGTTAAGCGTCAAGATTTCACAAGGATTTAAACAATCTGGCAACCCCAGTTCCTATAGCAAAGTTCAAAGTGTGCCCAGATTACGCAGTTGTGTCTCTGACAGTGTGCAGGACGCTTGAACACTCATTCTGCTGTGGGACTGGACACGCATGGCGATGAGAGGATCTGTCGTGTTTTCACTCTGCGTCCTGATCCAGCTGAGTCTACAAAACACAGTCAAAGAAGAGGATGGTACGTCACGTCACGAGCGCGTTCACTTGCATAACAGTAGGCTACAGCTTTTTTTTTTATGCATGCAAGAAAACTGCATTTACACGAGCTGTGATGAACATAAACAGACAAGTGCACATTGGCGAAGTGGTGAAGGGTCGAAAAACAGCGCTGGTAAAAAATAAACGGTAAAGGGGCGAAAGTGCACGTAGTTGTTGTTGATTGTGTTTTGCTAAAAAAAAAAAAGAAAAAAAAACATTAGGGGGGTTTATATGAACCTATCGGTTATCAAACACGATCTATGTCATTATATATAGTATTCCGCCCTTAGTCACAGATGTTTAATGCACTCATCGACGCCAAACATTGACCGCAACATCAACACTGTACAAACACCAGTCACACATTCAGTTACATGTAAAACACGCATGTCACATTAAACTTGTAAATAAAGAGAAAATACATCGACATACCACTTTTGGAGGGAATTATATCTTGAAGATTCTTGATCAGATGATTTACGATTACAGAGAAAAGACACCTTTTAATTTTGCGATGAGTGACATAAAGCATGTTTGGGAAAAATAAAATACAACCAAGAAACTCTTAGAATAAATATTGCTCAAATAAACAACAGTTGAGTATAGAAATCACAATAAGCATGATAAAATTAACAAAATAAAAAAATATATACAAATTGAACTAATCAAAAGTAGATTAAGTAAATTAGTGCTGAAGTACACAAGCGCCATCTAGCGGAAATATATATCAACTCCCTTTGTGACAGAAAATAGAAACTTTGAGGCAGCAATTACATATAGGCTATTCAGATATAAATTAGATCATAAAACGCCAAGCATAATATTTAAAATAAATATAAAATAATAAGTAATTTAATATAGAATAGCATGTAACAATATAATTTAAAATAAAGTAAGTTTAATATAAAATAGAAATATAGAATAATTAGTTTAAAAAATATTTATTTTTAGATAAATTATATCATGTATATAATACATATATATTATTTTTTTAAGGATGTGAATTGCCATAACATTTAAATGTTCAAAGTCTGCTTAAAACAAATAGATTTTTAAAATCTCTTTCTATACGAGTTTAACTGGAAACGAATAGCAAATCTTGATATCAATTTATATGAATATAAAAATGACTTTTTTATGAATTCCGCAGGACCTGTCCTGCAAACCAAACTTGGGGCCCTGAAAGGTGAGTATGTGAAAGCGAAGGGGAAGGACACAGTTGTTCATTCCTACCTGGGCGTTCCCTTCGCCAAGCCTCCTGTGGGCCCACTGAGATTTTCTCCTCCACAGCCTGCAGAGAAATGGGACGGAGTGAGAGACGCTGCCAAACAGCCCTTCATGTGAGAATTCAACCAAACTAATGCACCTGTAGATCAGCCGTTTCATTTCCACACCTGGTACACTTGTGTTCCTCTGTCTTCCCCAGGTGTCTGCAGGAAAAGCAGTTCATTGTAGACTTGGCAGCCAATCTGTCTATGAATATAGAGGTTCCTGACTCATCAGAAGACTGTCTTTACCTCAACGTCTACACACCTTCTAAACCTGGAGCAAATGACAGGTTTCCTGTAAGAGTGGCTGATTTGAATGAACTTTGCCGCATGTTTCTGATACATATGTTTCTGTATTTCAATGCTGATTTTCGTGGTGCATCAGGTCATGGTTTGGATCCATGGTGGAGGTTTTTCTTCTTGCTCTGCGTCTCTATTTGACGGACATGTTTTGGCTGCCTATCAGGATGTAGTTGTGGTCCTGATTCAGTATAGACTTGGCCTACTTGGATTTTTCAGGTAAAAATGAATCGTTACCAAGCCTAAAGATACAAGAAATCCCCAAATATTTCATTTATTTAATTAAAATCTGTTCTAAATTCTTGATATAACCCTGTCTAGGCATTGGAGTGACAGTAGTTAAGGTCTCCATTCATCAGGCCATATGCTTTTGGACTTTAAACTTACATGTAATCTGTTTGAAGGGCCATAAAGTCCTCTTAGTTTATGTTGTTGATGCTTCAGAATCTCTGATAGGGATTGATACAGTGGTGTTGAGGTCTAAGGTCTCTGATGAGGTTGTATGATGATCTTCTGCCCTTCAGCACCGGAGATGAACATGCTCCAGGAAACTATGGTCTTCTGGACCAGGTCGCTGCTCTTCAGTGGGTTCAGGAGAACATCCACAGCTTCGGTGGAGATCCTGGATCAGTCACCATCTTTGGAGAGTCTGCCGGAGGAGTCAGTGTGTCTTTACTTGTAAGGATTTATAATAATAATTCAAATAATAATAATAATGTACAGCAAATTAGCTCAAGGGGAAATAATCACAATTAATTATAACTAAGTATTTAAATCAGCTGCCAGAATTAATTGTGAGATTAATATTTCAATCAAATAATCTGTTAGTCCAGCAAACTTTCAGTTAACTAAACACTAACACAAACTAGTCTTACAAACAGATAATATTGCATGCTCAGGAGTTATTACATTATAGGAGATTATATAACAAGCATAATGCATGTTTTGAGGAGGTGGTATGCACCAATGTGTAGTGCAGGATTAGGATTAATTTGATAAAAAGCATGACATCAATAAGGTTTTATTATCTTCAATCATGAAGCATGCATAAAACGGTATACTGTATAAAAGATGCTATACAAGACAGTAATAACCATACACACAATGTCCTGGAGATATGTTCATTCATAGACAAGGTAATTTGATGTTTTAATTTAATGACACTAAAAATATTACGCTGTGTATTATAGTGTTTTTTAATATTTTGATTCGGCATTTATTTTTTTATTTAAAGGAGTTTGTTATGTGCTATTGCCACTTTTGGTTTCAAATTAGTTTTTGTTTAAATGCAATTTATTTTATTTTAGGGTTACATTTCTAATTTCCTTAAAATGTGTTAAAGTTTAATCATCTTATATTGATATTTTATTTCATTTGAGCTTTGTTTCAGTTTATATTTGATATATTATCATATTTTCCTTACCCCTGAATATAAGTGAGTGTACACATTTTATTCATCATTTTCAAAAATGCGATATATATTTTACAGTACATAGTATTTTATATAAAATATTATAGTTGTTATGAATAAACATAATATCCCGTTTTATTTTGGCGGACATTGGCATAATTTTGAAATATTTGCAATATTTTTTGACTTCTTAAAAAGAAGAAAGAACAAAAAAAAATTAAGATGGTTTCAAAATAATTATTAATTGATGAGGTATTTTCCTCATTATGATATTAATTTTAATTTCGAAATAAAAAACATGTTGAAATATTTTTCAGACAAAAAAAACGAGCATGTCATTAACCCAAAAATATTTGTATATTTTTTTCCCATAGGTTCTTTCTCCATTATCGGCAAACCTCTTCCATCGTGCCATCGCAGAGAGCGGCACGGCAGCGATGGATGCTATACTGAATCCCAACCCTCTGGCATTAGCTCAGGTCAATCACTCCGGCTCTTTTCTCAAGAAAAACCTCTTGAAAATTAAAGACATTTAATGTAAACGTCACGCGTTTCTCTCTAGGCTGTAGGAAATGCATCTGGCTGTGATATTTCCAGCCCAAAGGAGATTGTTGACTGTATGATGCAGCTGACAGAAGAGGATATACTGAAGATCGCTAAGGTCTGTCCACAACATACTACCGTATTTTTCGGACTATAAGTCGCATCAGTCCAAAAATACGTCATGATGAGGAAAAAAACATAAGTCGCACTGGACTATAAGTCGCATTTATTTAAAACCAAGCACCAAGAGAAAACTTTTCTCTAGTGCCCTTACATAGTCAACGCGAGAAACGCGAGCAAGCAACGCGAGCGACGTGCTCCCTTTCATAGTCTAAACAGTGGACGCAAGCGTCACGGGCGATGCGAGTATGCAATACACCGCTCACGCAACAGGGGGTAGTAGAGTCGGGGTGATATTAGTAGAGTCGGGTCGCGTGATATTCAGATCACAATGGCAATCTGATGCTGATTTTACATCGGCGGCAACGCAGAGATAAATCTGGATGAATATGTATAAGTTCGCATAATTTTTCCTCTTCGCCCTCCATTGTATTCATACCTTCTTCTTCTGTAAACACAATATACTTGAATTAATGTACAATACTTGCAACGTAGCCCCCACCGACAACGCATAGTAATGCGTGCATCGGCACATTGCGTATCAAAAACTAGGACGACACATTTGGCTACGCACCGACGCATAATGGCGGCCGAAGCGTAACGATGCGTAGCCTCGGGGACGCGTATGCGTACAGATGTGTTGACTATGAAACGGCCCTTAGTTCATGTCTTTTAGTTCATTTCTCTTGGATCATGTCAAATTAATTTTGATAAATAAGTTGCACCTGACTATAAGTCGCAGGACCAGCCAAACTATGAGGAAAAAGTGTGACTTATAGTCCGGAAAATACAGTAGATTGTGTCATAGAATCTCTCTGAACATTCAATTCAGTCTGTGACAAATATATCCAAACAGTCCTCTTGTGTATTAAATGGTGTGTTTGCATATATGACATATGAAGTCTTTCAATACAGGATTATCCGATGCTTCCTTTTGGAGTGACGATGGATGGCCTGTTCATGCCCAAACCTGTAGCAGAGCTTCTTCAATCCCACGAGTTCAACAAAGTGCCTCTGATCACAGGAATCACTGATGATGAGTGGGGATATGTGATGCCTAATGTAAACACTTCTAAAATCTCTAAAGATATCTTTGTTTTTCCAAAAATAAGAACTTCAGTCAAAATGTTACAGCACATTCATATTCACTCCGCAGTTCTTCTCACCTCCAGGATGGACCGACGGGATGGACATGGAGCAGATCTTGCCGTTTTTGACCATGTTTAATCCTGCTGTAAAGAATACTTTTATTTTCAATTTGACATTTTTATTTGCATTTAAAAAAATATATATTCGTTCTGTTCTGTTTCTCCCCGCTTTAGCTTCAGGATCAGTTAGTTGCCGAGCTTGTCTTGAATGAGTATCTGGGCACAGCTCCTGACAGGACCAAAATCCGAGATGGTTTTCGAGAGATAATGGGGGACTTTATGTTCAACATCCCAGCTCGTAAACTGGCGAATTACCACAGAGGTGAGAGTTTGTTCAATGGGCTGCAGAAGTATGATTGTTTATTTACCAGAAGGCTGATCCAGTGCTACTCAAAGATAATTATCAATTTTTCCCTTAATAGATGCTGGGGCACCAGTATACGTGTATGAATTCCAGCACCCTCCGAGTATACTTCGAAAGAAAAGACCCAGTTTCGTTGGAAGTGACCATACAGATGAAATTGCATTTGTTTTTGGTTCCTGCTTTGCAGATGGACGTATAAAGCTGAAAGGTACAACCCAAATAATATTAGGAAACAAAACAAATGGTATTAGGCTTGTAAAAACACACAACCTAAAGGTGCGTTTTTCATACAATTCTCTTTCGACTCAAACCTCTTTCTGTTGATCGCCTAAGCGAACTCGCATGACCAACTTAAACCCGTTGCGAAATCTGCATGGGGAAGTATTTCACCCGTATGAAAAGTTTCCAATTGAGAAGATTTCTCTTTAAATGACTCCATTTCGACAACAAACAACAGTACGATTTAGAAAGAGAATGAAAGATTTCCCCACGCAGATTTCACAGCGGGTTCATGCCAGTTCTCATCTTGTGACCGCATCTTAAGACCTCAAACTGGATTGTATAAAAAGTGGCACCTAATACAGTGTCTCTTTTTTCTTTCTGCTATAATTCAGAGGATCTCTTAGAAGAAGAGAATGAACTTTGCAGGACTGTCATGGCTTACTGGGGAAACTTTGCTCACACTGGGTAAGTGATGCTTACCATAAAGTTGATATTTTTCGGGGTGATAAAGTCAAACATGTTAAGGTGATACAATTGACACGATGAAGAAAAAAGCCTCTGAGAAGTTCTTAAAATGAAAATGTTTCTTAGAAAATGGAATAAGCTGTGAATCCGCCTGATTAAAACATAACCATTTGAAAACGTTTGTCTGCTTAATCGTATCATGTGGTGTGAGCAACACTTAAGGGAAAAATAACATAAACAGGAAGTGATATCATAGAGAGACCTACTGGAGACCCTCATGTCTGTGTGTCAAAATCAACGAGTCCCATCAAATCTCAGATCATGTGGTAAGGCAGATTAATTCAGGGTGTAAAATGTCATGTGGTGCGACTCTCTGAAAAAGTCATGACATTTATGAATTAATAATCTGCCACCAAGACGAATTCCTTGAGTGTGTAAACACACTTGGAAATAAAGCTTTTTCTGATTCTGATGGTTACACCAAATGACATTTTTAGTGGCATTTAATTGAAAAAGTTCTTGAAATGGTGTTAACGTTTTCCTAACCAAGTTGATTCGGGTTGTAAAAAGCCACATGATGCAACTCGCCAAAAACACTTATTTATCAATTTAAAAATGTATATAATTTTTGCATAGTATTAAATCAAATTTTATTTAAAAACACTTAATTATATTTAAACATTTATATATTTACAACTTTTTGGTGTAAGAAAAATGACTTTTTACTTGATGGTTACACCATATAACATATTTCAATTATTTAATCAAAAACTTATTTGAAAATGATATAAAAGTTTTCCAAACAAAGTTTTTCAACAAAAAGATAATCCTCATGTTGGAAAAGGTGCAGCTGAACTGAATATGGTTTCGCTCTCAATCTCTCAAGGCTCTTGCGGGGAGGATGATTATGCTTTAATGTTGATGGCATTCCCCAAAGTGTCTCCTAAGGGACGCCATGTGAGTTCCCTTTAAGGGGAACTCGAGCTGTAAAATTATGCATGAAAGTGGTGCGAATCTCCAAATATGTCCAGATATTTATAAATTAATAATTTGCATTTATATCATTTTAATGGTCATTTAGTCAGCCAACAGAATTTTTTCTTGAAAATGCCATCAGATATTTTCAACATACAAGGAGTACATTTCTAAGAATTTGTCACATGCATTTCCAACTAGATTTTAAAACCATCTTTCCTGGCGACAGGTCTCCGAATGGTCCGGGCCTCACAGAGTGGCCTGAGTTTGGAGCCGAGGCCGAGTATCTCAGCATTGGACTGGAACAGAAACCTGGGAAAGATCTGAAGGGCAAACACTATGCATTCATGACCGAGACGCTCCCAGATTTCATTCGTCAAAGCAGAGAGAAAAGAGAGCGTTCAGAACTGTAAAAAACAGTTTCATCAGAAATTAACACAAAGCACTTGAATGCATGGATGACACACAAAAAATTAACTGTGATCCGATTAATTAACTAACCTGAGGAAATCAAATGAGTTTATTTTGGTGCTTGAGTTAAAATTTTATAACAAATTGTAAATTTGTTCATAAGACTTTTTGTTCATAAATGTCCAAGTAACTAATGCTTTGTAGAAAATTAGCTAAAGATGACGTGTATATAATTACAATTCTAATTAATTCCACTAATTTATACCAGCTGGAAGTAGTAACTGTAGCAGAATTAATATTTCCATTAACTAATCTGTTCTCCCAGTGAACATTCAGTGTAATTTCATATCAACAATTTCAGAAATTATATTTTCGTGGCCATAGAAAATAACTTTTTTTACAGTACTAGTGCATTGGAAGCATAACAAGACTGGATCGTTAAAGGTACATTAATATACAACCAGTGACAGAATCAGAAATTAATGTAATTTGTGCACAAAAGTTTTATGAACTAAACACTAAAACATAACTAGACTAAACAAACAAACATATGATCACACATATGAATGAATGAAACCATCAGCACGAGGTCTACAGCTGTTCTGCTTTTTTTGGGATGTTAGTTGCTCTTCGGGAGTTGTCCACAGAACAAATTTCATTTTGGGTTCGGGATAACTGGATTATTAATGAAATATAATGAATAATTGTGTGTCTGATTGGTCCAAATGCTACAGCACTTAGAAATAAAAGTCGGAAAACATTCATGTTTTTCCTCCATTTTATTGAGAACAAACGAAGGCTAAAGCAGCAAACCTCCCTGAATTTGAATGCAACAGGGTGCATACTAGTCACGAATTTGCGCTTTGAGGTTTTCTAACTGGCAAACATACACGGACGACAATAATTCAACTATTGACAATATTCTGATTTAGGAATTGACAAATAAATACGGTTTTGTTTTTGAAATACCAGAATCACATCAAATGTACACCTACAAAAAAAAAAAAAAAAAATTAAAATTAATTTTAGTTTTAAGTTAGTTAGTTTTAGGCACAGTGCTTTGCTAAATTATCATTATGGATAAATAATGGAGAGAGACTTGACTTGAAGTCAACCTAAAAGCATCTGTCAATCAATGAATCAGGAACCTGATTGAGATGTAGATGAGTTTGTTTCTTCATCTGAACAGATTTGGAGAAATGTAGCATCACATCACTTGCTCATCAGTGGATCCTCTGCAGTGAATGGGTGCCGTCAGAATGAGAACACACAGCTTTTGGCTTCACAAGACATTAACTGATGGACTGGAGTGGTGTGGATTATTGTGATGTTTAATCAGCTGTTTGGACTCTCATTCTGACGGCACCCATTCACTGCAGAGGATCCACTAATGAGCAAGTGATGTGATGCTACATTTCTCCAAATCTGTTCATATGAAGAAACTCATCAACATCTTAAGATAACCTAAGGGTGAGTATATTTGAATTTTTTGGGTGAACTATTCCTTTAAGATGGAGGGAAATTATAGACTTGAATTGAATCAGAACACTGAACAGGAAAAACAGGGAGAGATCTTGACGTGATTCATTGGAAAATGAAGTAAAATAGAACAGTAAAATAGTTAACTGTCAGGTTTGGCATACATTTGCACAAAAAGTTGAAATAATGATTCAAATAGGAGTCCATGTAAACAGCTGAAATGAAATCTTCTTTGGAATAAAATCAGTAGTTGTAATATATCAGTCCACGTAAGCGGCCAACTCTAGGAGAACATTACACTTAAAACACTTGCAACTCAACTCAGAGGTTGTAAACACAGGCGATATACTTAAATGAGTTCATCGATCATATACACAATCATCCCTAAAACAAAGCTGAAATATACTGATAAATCTTTTCAATGCATTTATATATATATTCACTTTACATTAAACTGATTTTTTTTTTTTTGTTTTTCAAATGCTAGTAATGCTGCAGTCAAATACAAAAGTATAGCCGGAGGAATTCTGTCTCCGATAAACGTCTACACTGTGTTGGGAAGAGCACTTGGAAGAGAGCTGCACAGCTAGATGAACAGAATCCAGTAAATTTGATTGATAACCAATTAGCTGTTCACTTGCCATTTTAACAGTAGAGTAGATATAAATTAAAGCCATGAAAATGAGCTGAAAATTCCCTCAGCCTCAGGCCATCTAAGTTATAGATGAGTTAGTTTCTTCATCAGAACAGATTAGGATTTTATTAATATATTATAAAGCGAAAAGCTGCATGTTTGTCAAATTTTAAACCAGTTTGGACTCTCATTCTGACGGCACCCATTCACTGCAGAGGATCCATTGGTGAGCAAGTGATGCAATGCTACATTTCTCCAAATCTGATGAAGAAACAAACTCATCTACATCTTGAATGGCCTGAGGATGAGGGCATTTTCAGCTAATGTTGATGTTTGTGTGAACTATTCCTTTAAATAAGAAACTTGAGCTTTTTTTAGTGTTATGGCACTTATTAATGGACACAATAGGGAGAGATAAAAATGACATCTGCAGCAACAAAGCAGCTGGAAGTCATTCGTTTTCAGTGAGCACTGGCAGAAAAGAAAATGAAAGCATTTCCACATATGGTGTGGAATTTTTACAAATAGAGATACAATAATAAATAACTGAATAAAATCAATTAAAAGCAACTGCTTCAAAAAAAGGACAAACGCTTCTATAAAAGATTTTAAAGCACAAAACCACAGGATTTGAGAGTTTGAAGCATCTTGGTAAGAGAGGCACGCTCAGCTGAGTTTATGGGCACATTGTCGTCATCTCCGTCACCATTTGAAGGTTACAAAAATAAATTAATTAAAAAGCTGATAAGAAAGGCCTAATGTAATACAAACGTATGGGTATGTGGCTTACATACACCTGTGCGGATGCGAGCAGAGTGCTGTGTGTGTGTGTGTGTGTGCAATACCAGAGGATGTGTCTGCTGTGAACACTAGTTTGAGGTTTGCTATCAGGATGTCCATGACTGCATGTTGCGGAGCATGGCCTCGAAGCGCTCCATGCTGGGGGCCTGAGCGTGGGACAGCTGGTCGGTCAGCCGACTGTACAGACTGAAGGACTTGAGCTCCAGCCAGATGAAGCCAAAGCGGTCGTCATCGAACAGGACGAACAGCCCCGGCGTGCGCTCTGGACTCGTGAAGCCGTGGCCAGCGATCAGGCCTGTGCCATAAAAACTGATAGAAAGCATATAGAAACACCATATTATTATTAAAGATTTTCTTATGTATTTAAATAATACACATTTATATAAAATATGTATTACATTCACTTACATACATATATACAAAATGTAAATAAAATTACAATTTAAGTTAACTATACATTTCTTAAACTTTATATAAGTACTTCATATAAATTTGAATAAAAAACTTTAAAGTTATAATATATATATATGTATATATATATATATATATATATATATATATATATATATATATATATATATATATATATATATATATATATACATACACACACACACACACATGCACATACACAAACACACACATTTAAAATAAAATATATAAACAAATTAAACTTAATGTATCGTGTTTTTATACAATATATAGAAATTAATATATATATGAATGATCATTTAAAGCAGTTACAAGAACTGTATTTAATGTTTTTAAGTAATTTATTTGAAAACATTTAATTCTATTATAAGTTGCATATAAATGATATACATTTAATATATTTAAAAATTATTAAAAATGTCTATTTTATATCATTTTATACATAATACAATGCAATATAATTATTTGTAATATGTATTTAATATTACATTTGTTACATTTTAAAACATTTTCTTATAGTACAATATTATCTTATATAGTACAATAGAACAATTATGCATTAATTCAAAAATATGACGTTTATTTTAAGCATTTAATTCAGTGAGGAGAGGTCTATTATTTCTTTATAAATACATAAAAACTGAACTGCCATAAATTATATTTGATATTAATAGACCTAAAACTAAGAATACATAAATGTTTTTAGCTTAACAAATTTAATTTGGTAACTGATTCAGATTAATTCACTTATGCCTATTTTATAAAATATTATTAACCGTTATTAATGTCTTAGTAATATAATAAAATGAACACAAGGTAATAAAAAAATATAAGTACTGTTAAAATCAAAAGGTAAATGAACTTGGCTTCATATCCTAATGTACGGCTGATTTAATAAGCTTTCTATAATGTGTAGAGTACAGTAGCAGACTCACCACTTCTTGCAGGTGCGAGGATACTCTTCATTACGAGTCATGACTCCCAGAGGCAGCACAAACGGCTGCGCTTCAGACGTGTGGCTGCAGGCAGCAGCTCCCGGCTCCACGTCCTCCGCCCCCTGAGGGGAGGGCGCCTCTGCAGCCTCTGATGGGGCGTCCCGGGCCTGTAAACCCCTCTGGGCCTCCTCATGCACCCCCAGCACCAGGCGAGAGAGCTCTTCCATGCTCCGCTGGTGCTCCAGGTCGGGCAGACGCACCGGACAGTTCAGGTCTATCTCTAACGTCAGCTGACCTGCTGGGACATTTGGGTCACCCTAAAAAAATAAAAACACGTGAGCTGATGAATATGCTAAATCACACACAATATAAGTGCTGTGAACCGTTATCTTCAAATAAATTCAAATGTATGTCATTTCTGATGTTT
This sequence comes from Carassius gibelio, assembly GCF_023724105.1. Taxonomy (NCBI): domain Eukaryota; kingdom Metazoa; phylum Chordata; class Actinopteri; order Cypriniformes; family Cyprinidae; genus Carassius; species Carassius gibelio. The sequence continues at coordinate 12,846,010 of NC_068395.1, read as the reverse complement.
AATCTGACTCACGGTGAGTTTGGTGGCTTTGGCCTTGGCCTCGTGGAAGCTCAGCATGATGATCTCCAGGCCGTGACTGCCGTACGTCCCTTTGAAGAGCCCAGGCTTCAGGAGGTCTGAAGGGAGGCACGGGGGCAGATAAATCCGCCGGTACGTCAGGCAATTACTGAAACCGGAACAAACAGGTTAAAAACATCTGCACATTCAGGGTGAGAACGGGCGATGTCGAAGACTTACTCGTACTGGCTGGTGTAAATGAACTTCATGAGGATCAACTCCTGCATGTGCTCGTGGAAAATGTCCTCCAGTGTTCTTCCCCATTCCTCCTGTAGCCACGTTCTGAACTCCTGCACAAGCACATGGGGCTCACTGTACACCCAGCCACTGCAGAAGAGCCACGCTATACCTCAAAATCAGTCCGGATTCCTACCTCTTGCCTTCCTCCAGGCATTCGATGGTGATCCGTCTGGTTGCATTTGGTGGAAAATTCATCTTTCTTCACAGTCTGCAAAGAAAAAGGTCAACACCTTGTGAAATATAATGAAAAAATTGGTCCATTATGGTAAAAAACATGGTTCTTTTACCTGAATGTCTCCTTTGTGAGGGCCCTTGTGTCCATACATACATTCAATGGTGGCTTTGTTTTTCTCCCACAAATGTATGCGGAAGAGCGGCCGTCTGCGCATGGGGTCTTCCACACGGGGATCATGGGGCGGTAAATACATCCAGCCTATGATGAACAGCCCGTCAACCTAATTCAATCACCAGAGCAAGAAAGAGTTACACTTTTGAAATTAGCATCATCACGTTAACACCGTGTGTGCAACAGTCTCTTTTAAAAACAACTATACATTAGCATACTTTTAACTTAATATACTTAAGTGGAAAAATTTAAGTCATTTTTTTTTTTTGACTTAACTGAATGAACTGCATGCTTATTGCAGCTGATTGCCAATGTATTATACTTTATATTCAAATGAAAAATAATAAGCTGAATTCTAGAGTATTTTGACCCAACAATTACACATTCATTGTGATTAAACTGAAATGTCTTAATATTCGTTTAAATATACCAGTCTGCTGCAATGAATCACACTTCACATTGCTAAATTAGCATTAGCTTCCCTCAACCGTGTTGCTGTAGCTCAGTTGGTATCACATTGCGATATCAAGCGCAAGGTTGGGGGTTCGATTCCCCGGGAACACATGATAGGTAAAATTTGATAAACTGAATGCATTATAAGTCGCTTTGGATAAATGCGTCTGCTAAATGCATACATTTAATTTAATTTTAATTTAACAGCATTTGGCAAATGCTCCGTTTTAAAAAAAGACTGTAACTGGAAAATATAGCCAACTTACGTTTTATTTTAGTATTTTTATTTGTTTTAACTTTTAGTAATTTTGCCATGCTTTTTTATATTTCTATATACTTTTTCAAGCACAATTTTATGGCATAGTAATATGTCCCAATACAGCTGTACTGTGTAAATATAATGATATTCATCACCATAATCATCATTGCAACACTCATGGGTTTTGAATTACAAAAATTCACATTCACATTGTTATTTTCAACCGATATTAGCTTTCTTTTTGCATTTGTCAGCATTCCTTTTTGATTTTTTCTGTATGATCATACCACCACATTCAGCAGTCCTCCATAGGGCCCGATATCAGGCTGCCAGAGACCCAGGATGTGTCTATAGGGATGCAGCACTGGAAAACAAGTGCAAAACAAGATTTAAAATGCCATTCAGCAGCACACAGCACACACAGAACCAACCAGAAGAATGCTAGACGGAATGAGATCAATGAGTGTGTGAGTATATGCAACTTATCTGCCATGCAACAACTCAGAGGGCTAATATTTACCCACGCCTGGTGACTTAAACTCATTTACATCTCACACAGTCTGCTGATGTTAGCGCAGCTGCAGTGGTCTGCACCTTTGCTATCCTGTGTCTATCACACACACGCATGCAGGACACACAGGCGTGCACACACTCGGCAGAAGCTGCACTTGTGCTGCCGTCACATCAGTTTGTACCAAACCAAGGCTGTGCTCCAATTTGCATACTATCCATACTAAATAATTTGTTTCGTTATCAGCATTAGTGCGTTCCTAATTGCGATATTTTGTAATTAGTAAGCCAAAAGTTCCTGAATTATTTCCAGTGAAATGATATATATTCGTGTGGCTAATATTACCCACAATTATTTGTGCTACAGAAGACTTTTCAGGTTGTTAAAAAACTGCATGGATTTGGAAACCAAAACAGAATTTCCATTTAGATTAAAAAGTTATAATGTAATGAATTTAGCTAGATGCATGAATAAAGTAACAATGTGATTTGTATGATGGTAATAACAACACACTTTTAAGATGCTGAAGTAGGTCTTAATAGTGGTGTCTCACTACATACTGAGTGAGAGTGAATTCCGCATTGATCGGTCGGTCGGACTCGTGTCTCCCAACAAATCAGGTGGGAGGAGATTGCTTTAGGCCACCGAGTGCTGTGTTCTGACAGGCTGCATCATGATGTACAAATAACATCAGCCAAATAACATGTTTCAAAATTAAGTTGTTTTATCAGCGAATCGGTTTAGAAAATTACAGATACCGATAATCATAAAAATGCTTAATATCGGCGCCGATAATCGGTCTACCCCTAATGAAAATACATAAATTATATTCATGTCATGGCTGACAAAAGAAAAAATGGCTATTCTAAACTATTTCTTCAAAATTAATTAAATAAAAAACAATATTTTTAAATCCAACAAGTAAAGTTTTACTATGAGATTTGCTAAATATTACATTTAACAGTTATTACTGTTATAAAGAGTATGATTAAATTTGCACTAGATGACATCAAAGATAATCTAATTATAAAAATTGAGAAAATCAGCTTTACAATTAAATAACCAATGTATCAACCGATACTCGTACAGTAAATCCTGAAAGAAAATTATCTGACCATGTTCCTCATTTACAATTGAAGTCAACGGGACAAGAAGATTCTAAAAGGTTTCTATTAATACTTCCATACAAAAACATGTTATTTAAATTCTCAAGTTGTCTTTTTGGAGGGACTATTGTTCAAGACGGATAAACGTCTGGTTATGAGTTACTGACAATTTCTACATTTGGATTAAAACAGTTGCTTTTTGTTATACTTCTGCATATTGTGCAAAATATATATTTGCATATTCCGTTCTTTGTTTGCAAACTTTATATCATCACAAAAGATTTGAATTGAAAAATGTTATTGTAATTTGTATTCAATTTGTAATTTTTTATTTTCTTGTAGCTCAATATTAGACTATTTTATTACTCTTTCAAAACAATATTTTCTATTATCTTGCCACACGGTCAGATTCCCACTGCATGTACTGCACATTTCATACTGTATACGGTTACATTTTGCTTTGTTGTTTTTTCATAAACTAAGGAAAAAATCTGTAATATTTTTATCAATATAAATATGACTTCATGGTCTTAATACCACGTTCAAAAGTTTTACTTTAACGCAATTAACCTGGAACAAAGCGTCAGCAGCAAAGAGCATCTTCAACCAGCAGCTTGACAGGCAGTGATTGGGTTCCACCACCACAAAGCCAGTACATACAGTGTGTGTACACGTCCCGATAGTCCATATGCTCATAATCAGGGAGGAGCTTCATAAAGCGTCCCGACTTCACCTGCGGGTTCACACCTGGACAGGTACACAGGTGGGTGCACCACAGGAAGAGGAGAGAGGCAAAGGAGGACAACAGCTGAACCACAAGTGTTGGAGGGACACTCACATATGCCAGTGAAAATGAATGTGTATGGGACGGGAGAGTGAAGTGTTTATAATATAATTTATCCATAATATAATATATTAAATATATTTAGTTTAAACAAACATCAATGCTAAACTTCCTCTACAGACAAACCAACCAAACAAAGTGGGGCGTAATGGAACATAAAGTGTCTTTTGTGAGCTGAAGTAAATGTAAATTGCATTGAGAAAATGACAAATGACATGTAATGGGATGCAGCAACAACATAAACAAACAGATCAGATTTTTTTGGACCCACTTTATATTAAGTGGCCTTAACTACTATGTACTTACATTTTAATTAATAATTTAGTACAATGTACTTATTGTGTACATACATGCTTTTACATTGTACTTCTATTTAAAAAAAACAAACATGTAATTACATCTGTATTTCATTTCTTTAATTACATTTATAATTACACTGTTGACCCATACTTTACACTTTAACCCACCCTTAAACTTACCCATACCTCCAACCCTCTCCCTAACCTTACCCCTATCCCACCTCAGTAGCAGCAAAAGTGTTTTACCATACAATATGAACACAATAAGTACATTGTACTTATTTTTTTATGTAAGTACATAGTAGTTAATGCCACCTAATATAAAGTGTGACCTTTTTTTTTTTGTTTAAGTCTAAAGGATATTTAAACTGATTAGATTTGTTCTATGCATGTATTGGTCCGGATTTAAAAAAAAAAAAAAGTGACAGATCGTTGGGTTGATTACAGTCAATTATCCGTTTGTCTGACCAATGGCAGGGTTTTTAATGTTTACTAAAACTAATATTTATTGTAATATTGTAATAAAGCTGATATAACATTAAAAAAAGAATGTTTTAATTTTTTAATGAAATGATTAAGGAATAGTTCTCCCAAAATTTATTTGGAGAAATGTAGCATTGCATCATTCACCAGAGGATGCTCTACAGCGAATTGGTGCCGGCAGAATGAGAGTCTAAACAGCTGATAAAAACATCACAATAATCCACAAGTAATCCACACCACTCAAGTCCATCAGTTAATGTCTTGTGAAGTGAAAAGCTGCATGTTTGAAAGAAACAAATGCCTCAAGACTTCAAATTGGCTAAAATACGAGTCCTCTATCCATAATATCGATTTCTGCAGCGAAAAAGACATCTTGTCTGAATCGGGAAAGAAATATGCACAAATCAAGCACTGTTTACAATGAAAACAGTCCAAAACAGTTTTAAACAAATATGCCAAATATGAGATAGACTTTTTCACTGAAGGAATCGTTATTATGGATTTACAGGTGCTGGTCATATAATAAGAATATCACCAAAAAGTTGATTTATTTCAATAAAACCATTCAAAAAGTGAAACTTGTAAATTCGTCCATCGTGGCACGGAGTCGATCAGTCTGTGGCACTGCTCAGGTGTTATGAGAGCCAAGGTTGCTCTGATAGTGGCCTTCAGCTCTTCTGCATTCTTGGGTCTGGCATATCGCATCGCAAGGAATGCGACAGCTAAAACCCATGTCTTGCATATGTCTTTGTGTAGTGGTTCTTGAAGCACTGACTCCAGCTGCAGTCCACTCTTTGTGAATCTCCCCCACATATTTGAATGGGTTTTGTTTCACAATCTTCTCCAGGGTGCAGTTATCCCTATTGCTTGTATACTTTTTTTCTACCACATCTTTTCCTTCCCTTCTCCTCTCTATTAATGTGCTTGGACACAGAACTCTGTGAACAGCCAGCCTCTTTAGCAATGATTGTTTCTTGCCCTCCTTGTGCAAGGTGTCAATGGTCGTCTTTTGGACAACTGTCAAGTCAGCAGTCTTCCCCATGATTGTGTAGCCTACAGAACTAGACTGAGAGACCATTTAAAGGCTTTTGCAGGTGTTTTGAGTTAATTAGCTGATTAGAGTGTGGCACCAGGTGTCTTCAGTATTGAACCTTTTCACAATATTCTAATTTTCTGAGATACTGAATTTGGGATTTTCCTTAGTTGTCAATTATCAAAATTAAAAGAAATAAACATTTGAAATATATCAGTATGTGTGTAATGAATGAATATAATGTACAAGTTTCACTTTTTGAATGGAATTAGTGAAATAAATCAACTTTTTGATGATATTCTAATTGTATGACAAGCACCTGTATATTGGCCAGAAGCAATGCTTTAAAGTTAAGAGATCTTAATGAAGGATTTGTTTCTTATAAACACACAGATGTTCACTTCACAAGATATTAATTAATGGACTGGAGTTGATTATTGTGATATTTTTATCAGTGATTTAAACACTCATTCGGACGGCACCCATTCACTTTAGAGTGATGGAATGCTACATTTCTCCAAATCTGTTCTGATGAAGAAAAAAATTCATCTACATGTTGGATGGCTTGAGGGTGAGTAAATTTTCAACAAAGTTGTATTTTTAGGTGAACTTCTCCGTAATTATTTTAACTCGTATGAACTGTCAAGATAGGTGACTTCTGTGGTTAAAGCAGATTAACTTACGTTTCACATACAGATCTCGGCTCGACATACCCACGATCTCCATCTTCCGCAGGTCATCACTCATCCCAAATTCTGCAAGAAGAGAAACTCTCATGACAAACTGCACCAGCACCAGACAGTCTAAAGAAAACAATCAACCTGGATCAAAACCATATCATCTAACTTACTTGTCTCAGTCAGTACCTTTCATTTCAGAATAAAACTGAATACAAATTGCTCATGTGCTATATTTTAAGTTGATGGATTTCGGTGTTCTGTTTTATTGTATACGATTCTATTTGATTCTAGCTGCAGTGGTGTTCAAGTCTGAAATCTGAAAACCTTCTGAGCTGGCTATCTACACAGTCTGTTAAAGATTTTTAATGCCTGCCTTTGATGGCCAAAAATGCTGTCTTAAGTTTGCAGGGCAATGAGTTTTAAGACACTCTCCATTTCTGAACTAACTGTGCATGATTCAGTTACGCAGAGCACTGAAACTCAGGCCACTTTAATAGCTAAATACATTTCACAGATCAAGAACAAACAAGGAGATTATGAAAAGAAGCAATCAAATGTAAAACATGCACAAAATGCAGCCTTTGTGTTCATATTGATGTTGAACGTTAACAACTATTATATAATATTCTACAAAAAAGTCAATGATTTCTTGTATTCAACTTTTTTTCTAATTTATTTTAGAATCACTCTTTTAAACAATAAAATTAATTTATTAAAGAAAATAATAATAATAATAATGAATTAATAATATTAAGTTATCTAGACATTTTTAAGTCCCACAAAACAACAACAACAACAAAAAAACAACAACAACAAAACCCTGATTCAGAAACTATAGGCGTACACACACACACACACACACACACACACACACACACACACACACACACACGTTATAATCGTATTTAGGAGTCGGTGCCATAATATATCTGTGTGTTGTGTAACACATAATTACCCTCTGTACATCTCCTCCTCCAGATTGTTTCTGTGTTCAGGATCTGCCTGAATTTCTTGCACACCAGCGCCAGGTTGGGCAGCGCTGTGCCGGGCAGAGAAGAGCAGATCTCCACCAGGAGCTCCGGCGGCAGATCCAGCAGTGACTGCGGGCGCGGCGGTCCTGCAGAGGCCGAGTCCCCAGAGCCGAGTCCCGCGGCTCCGCTAGGCCCGCTGTTATGACAGCTGCTGCTCCGGCTGACGCTCCTGCCCACGATCCTCTCCTCTTCCTCCTCGTCGTCCATGTCCATCTCGGAGTCGCTGTCCTGGTCAGCCTGGCTGTGCCTCTGCCGCCGCCTGCACCGCCGCGACTGACCTGCTCCACAGAGCCGCGCACACACCGCCATCCGTGACAGCATTACATCATCATCGCGCCGCCGCTGCTGTCACCTGCAGTGCTCCTTTTACTCCAAAGGTGCCTTCGATGCGTGCGCGCGCGCGGGCGTTACGTCACGTCTTCTCGTGACGACATCGCGCAGCACGCTGACGCCCCATCGCTGGTTACCAAAGGTTAGTTTTAAATGTGTTTATAAATTAAACGACAATATATATATGTTAACAACAGACGACTTAATCTACTGTAAGTTATGAAAATAAGCACGAGTGTCATTATAAACACAAAACAGGTTTTAATAGTGTAGATATCAGTGATATTTAAAACGCTAAACCATATTAATTGCCTTTGTGTCTTATTCGTTCAAAGTAAAATAATGAATTAGGGGGCGCTAGTAGGACAAAAAGTCAAATCAAAAAGCGAGCTTTGTCAATGTTTGTCTTCTGGACACGTTTGTCAGTTATATTTGTTTAGCATCATTTAAAACGTACGGACGTCATCACAAACAGCTGTGAGTAATGGAAAATTGTTTATTTAATGTAAACTTTATTTACTTCCATCTCCATAGCAACCAGGAACTAACAAAAGGAGGCGATATGGTGAACCTTTTATTCACATTTTGCATTCAGATGAAATCTATATTTCAATCATGTATTGTAGTAGATATGTTGTTAATATCTGCTATTTGCTCCAGGCTGAGGTCGAGGACACCCTGAAGAGGATTCAGTCCATTAATGGTGTTATTGGCACAATCGTCGTTAACGCAGAAGGTAAACTACATTATTTGCCATCTGTTTACTGTAGTAATATTAAGCAGAATCAGAATGAGCTTTATTGCCAGGTATGTTTACACATACGAGGAATTTGTTTTCGTGATAGAAGCTCCGCAGTACAACAGAATGACAGCGACAGAACAAAAACACATAATAAAATACAGAATATACAAATAAGTAGGTAAGGGATGACAATATACAAATTGGCAATTGTATGGCAGGTATATTACAAAAACCATTTATGTATGTACAGGTATATTTTGTGCAAAATTTAAGTGTACACTAAGTATGTGTGTTAGATAAGTGTATGCGTGTATAAATATAAATAGTTTAGTGTAGTATGTTCCACAGTCGTTATCAAGTGTTCATTAGATGGATTGCCTGAGGGAAGAAACTGGTCCTGTGTCTGGTCGTTCTAGTGCTCAGTGCTCTGTAGCGTCGACCAGATGGCAACAGTTCAAAGAGGGGGTGTGCTGGATGTGAGGGGTCCAGAGTGATTTTGACAGCCCTTTTTCTCACTCTGGATAAGTACAGTTCTTGAATAGAAGGGAGGGTTGTACCGATGATTCGCTCAGCAGTCCGGACTACTCTCTGTAGTCTTCTGAGGTCAGATTTAGAAGCTGAGCTGAACCAGACAGTTACTGAAGTGCAGAGGATGGATTCGATGATGGTGGAGTAGAACTGTTTCAGCAGCTCCTGTGGCATGTTAAACTTCCTCAGCGGGTGGAGGAAGTACAACCTTTGCTGGGCCTTTTTGCCAGTCGTTGATTCTCCTCAGTGCTGGGGGGTGGTGTTTTGTAGTTGGTGATCTCTTTCAGACTTTTCCACACTGATGCTGAGTAGTTGGAAGTGAACTGAGTCCTTATTTTTCCAGAATAATTCCTCTTTGCCACTCTGATCTCCTTTTCCAGTGTGTATTTAGCCTGTTTATACAAGAACTTGTCCCCCTTCCTGTAAGCATCTTCTTTGGCCTGACGGAGCTGTCTGAGTTTTGCAGCGAACCACGGTTTGTGATTGTTGTAAGTTTGATCAGTCCTGTTGGGAATACACATATCCTCACAGAAACTGATATATGATGTTACGGTCTCTGTGAGTTCGTCCAGATCGGTGGCAGCAGCTTCAAAAACACTCCAATCAGTGAGGTCAAAACAAGATTGTAAATCCTGCTCTGCTTCTTTAGTCCATCTTTTTACATCTTTAGCATTCGGAGAACATGTAAATGGAACAGGCTAGCAAGTGCATGTCATTGCGTCATAATGTCAGTGAAAAGGTCCGTTTGAATAATGCTTTGAATGGTATCATTAATTACTTTGGACAACTTAACTAGTTATTTATAAAAGAAATTCCGGTCACGCAACCAAGCTAACAATTGTTAAATGACAGGTCCGGTTCAGTTAGCCATTTGTATTTGTATAATTTACAATATCAATATGGTAGTAATTTGTACTGGCATTTAAACGTTAAACTTTACTTATATTTACTACAGTTATAAGAAATGTTTGGTAACATAAATAAAAACCGTTAAAGCTCCGACTACGTTAACATTCTCAAAATTTTTTAATTTTTGAACTAACGTTAGATAGCAAAGCTGCGGCCATAGGATTGTGGGTAATTTGAGAGTACGAAGACCGCGAAGGCTATACATATGCATCCTTTCCTGTGTATGGGATATTTTTCAAATCAAGGACTCAGTCCTTGGTTGAAATTCCGAAGATCCTCGACATTGGAAAAGTCCTTCGACGGATGTCGATGACGTAGCATCCTCGAAATTCTGGCTTCCGAGGATCCTTCCTTGACATTGAGTAAAGCCTTGGGTGTTGTTGTTCTGTCTCTGTGATCTGCTCAGCGAGTTTCTGTAAAGCCAGGCTTACATGTGCTTGCGGAGGAATGTAAACACTCACCAGAATGAACGAGTGAAACTCCCGCGGCGAATAGAACGGCTTGCAGTTGACAAACAGCATTTCTAGATCAGGACAGCACATCTTCTTTAACACTGTTACATCTGTACACCAGTGTTCATTGATGTAAAAGCATGTCCCGCCGCCGTGCAATTTCAATGTTGATTCTGCGTCGCGATCCGATCTAAACCGCTGAAAGTCCGGCAGATGGAGCGCGCTGTCCGGTATGGCGTCATTCAGCCAGGTTTCCATCAAACGGTAACGTACCATAATATAACAGCTCCCATTGATAATTTAATATAATATAATATTCCCAGAGACTAAAACTATAACTATAAAACTATAAACTGGATATAATATGATAATATAATTCTTACTGACTATAGACTAATTGTCAGACTATACATTACAGTAATATAATATAATAAAAAAAAAATGTTACTAAAATATATTATATCATGTTCACGATGTGTGTGTGTTTGTGTGTGTGTGTGTGTGTGTGTGCAAGCTATTTGTAGATTTACCTCTGGTGACCATTGTGTTACCATAAAAAAATATTTTAATAACTATTAAACTGGGTTTCTGATAAGTGTGCATTTCCCCGCATATGGCTTCTGCACATGTATGTTGTTTGTCTGCTTTATTTCCAGGCATTCCCATCAGAAGCACTCTAGACAACTCAACAAGCGTGCAGTACGCAGGACTGCTGCATCAGCTGACCATGAAAGCCCGGGGTACAGTCAGAGACATCGACCCCCAGAACGACCTGAGCTTCCTGCGCATCAGGTCCAAGAAACACGAGATCATGGTGTCGACAGGTGGGTCAGCGCATTATCAGCCTGTCTCGCTTATCAGGCGGTGAAACGCTTATAGAGCTCTCACCTCTCCCCTGTGTTCCTCTAGATAAAGAGTACCTGTTGATCGTCATCCAGAACCCAGCTGGATAATGTCACAATGCTTTGTTTCACACAGACACATGAACCAAATGCTATTCTTTAAAACATGTACGTTTATTCGTTTATGATTGTTCAATGTGACTGACTGCATGCAAAGTCATCAATAAATGAGTCAATTGTTTCTGTGTAGTATGAGTCTTTGAGGCCTTTAGTTTTTAAGGTCATTATTTATGAAGTGTAATTCATGTAATCTCCACAAGATGGTAGGAGATCAAGCAGATGCTTTGCATTGCTGCTCATTTGCTTCTGTGAAAAATAGCTGGTTTAATGGGTTGTGACGGCGGCGGTCTGGGTTATTGTGCTCTTACTGTAGTAGTGAGATAATTGGGTTTGTATGAATGTCTTCGCATCAAGCACACTACAAACATAAAGCACACTGAGTAGGAATATGTGCTTGGATAAATATGGTTATTTAATGTGGTTGGTGTGGTGGATCTGCAGGTTTGGCTGGTTCATATGTCACTCAGGAGCTTTGTTTGAGATGCAGCTGATTTGCATGTTGTGTTGTGTATCAATGTGTGTGTGTGTGCCTGAGGGTCAGTGTTGTCTTTTGAAAAGAACAATGCAGCCAGAACATTTGCGCTCTAATTACTCTAACACAATCATTTCCTTTCCTTTCCTGCCTTCAAGCTCTTTCTTCTGGTTGCAGTTCTGCTGGTTTTTACCCTGATAAATCTATTAAGGCACTTCCCGTGGACAGTGTAGCCTGTAAATTGGCATCCAATAAGGCAATAAAGGCACAAATTCCATGTTCTGTTAAGTGATTATCTAATAAAATAAAGACGAGGTAGGAAAAACAGCAAGTCCTTGTCCTTTTCTACTGCATCCAACAATGAAAATCTGAAAATATTGTAGAAAATAATAATAATATTTGTAATTATTGTTGTTGGTGGTGATGATGTTGTAGCTGTTTTCACTTTAAATAATAATATAAAATACTTTATTGTTGCTTTTGTTATAAATAATAAATTTATTTTTACTACTACTAAATAATAATTATACTTGTTTTCTACTACTTAATATTATATTAAAATGATAGTGATAATAATACTTCTATTACTACTACTACTACTAACAACAACAACAATAATTATTCTAACAATAATTGTTATTATTATTACCAAATAATAATAATAAGAATTTATTTATTAATTATTATTATTACTACTACTACTGGTAATAATAACAATAATAATAATATAATCAATAACTATTATCCTTACATTATTAATTGAAATAATAACTATTTATAATAACCTATATAAAGACCAACATTATGTTATGTTTTAAAGACCCAAATTCTAAAAATAAATAAATAATAATAATACAATTCAATAATAATCAGCACATGTAATATTTAGTGTGACTCCGTGTGGTAGACAAATAATTTTTGGACCAATCAATGAAGGTTGAGCTCTTCCTGATATTGTGTTTTAGGTTTCAGGCCCTATTTTGCATCCTATTCCTGAAAAGTGCAGTGTTGAGCTTTGAAAGATGTATGCAAGCTGCACACCTGAAGCATGCCATCAGCTGCTGGACTGACCTCTGTTCGGCTCCCATCTGCTGTCTGTTTTACATGCCCAGCGCTGCCAATTGGCACTCGCAGCACGGGGCAGAGAGCCAGCAGGTGGCCCCGGATCTCATGTTCAGAGACCCGCTGCCGTGCAAGATAATCAACCACAGGATTAATGATGGGCCTAAAAACAGCATATTACACACAAAACCTCGTCTGGTTATGCACATTAAGGTGTGTTTGCACTTATGTGTCGTACATCATCACTTATAAGTGCATCTGTTGTAGTCAAGAGCTGGAGCTGGTGTGTTTCTTTATGTCTGCTGTGGATCTGCTGTTGGTTTAGTTTCAGTGAGAGAGGAGGAGAGCTTTTTATGAAGACTGGGGCTTGAATGACAATAAAGTCTGGGGTTTCTGCACATTTGTTGTGACGGCATTTGGATTTCAATATGATGTTTTCTGGATCTTCATCTGTTCTCTCTCTTCAACCTGCTCCGGTTTCTCCAGAGGCCAGCTGTTATCTCATTGATAAGCTCATTTGTACCTAGTTTGACCCCTAAAGTGTCTTTCGCATAATTCAGTCATGTTAGATATGATTAATATGATTGAGTCACATTAATTTCATTTGTTTCTAAGTAATATTTGAATTATATTTTACTATATATTATAAAACAGTATATATTATATTTATTTTATGAATAAACTATCTAGCTTTCATTAGTGTGAGCGGATGAAGTCAAATGCAGTAATTCTAAATATTTGTCATATAAGTTTTTATGATTTGTGTATGGTGTTATTTTAAATCTGTTTTTTAAATAATAAATGTCATTATTTTGTATTTGATAAACAAAATGATTTGACCTTTATTGCTTTCATTAGTCTAATGTACTCTAGTCAGATTCAGTCATGTTAAATATTTATTATCCTACTTAAATTATTTATTTTCTAATTTTATTTTCTCCTTTTTTAATTTATAAATAAAAAAACATTTAATGTATTTGTATTAGTGTAAATTAAGTCAGAATTATTTATTTATTTATTTATTTATCCAAGATGAGACCCAGTTTGAGTCATATTAAATATTAATAATGTTCCATTGAAATATGATTATATTATTTTCTATATTATTATATGTTATTTATTTATTTATTTCTATGATGATGATGATAATAATAATTACTATTATTGTTTTCATAAATAAAATGATTTGACCCTTAAAGTAACTTTCACTCAAAGTGATCAGTCAGTCATATTAGATATTGTCATATTCAATATTAATAATGTTCCAGTCATATAAAATATTTTATTAGTTGTTTTATATTATGCCATTAATTTTAAATTAATAAATAATAGTACTTATAATTTGTCTGAATTATTTTGAGCTATGTTTCTGTATTAAACTTGTGAATGATGGCTGAACTCTTGTGGTTTGTTGAGGAGAGGTGTGCTGTTTCTTTATTACCCAGTAAGCATCAACACCCTAGTAACCACCCAGGGTAACCTAGCAACCACATAGCAACCACTCTCAAAATCGTAAGTGTGTGGCACTGAGTTTTGCATGAAAAAAAAAAAAGTTTTTAGTATTTAATATAGTTTATAAAACAATAAACTAATATGAACAATGACTCAAACAAACGCTTGAATTTGACCCTTGACCTCTCTGTTGACTGCAGGAGGACTGTGATGAGTTTAGATCTGACAGCTGCTCTGAGAACAGGTGATACGCTGCACACTAATATATTACATTACACTGCTTGCATACAGTCATAGGAGCATTCCTTGGTTCTTCCTTTTATAAACACAGTGCCATTCTGGAATCTTTAGAACTGACCCCTGAACTCTGACGCTTGTATGTGATTAATGTGTATGTCTCATGCTTATAGAGTGATGCAGTAAAGCTGTAGGTGTCTGAGTTCAGATGCACACAGAAATCACACAGGGTTATAGAAGTGATCCTCTCATAACATATTTATGATGGCTTTTATTACTGAGAGGAACAAATATTACACCCATAATCTCAACAGATATGTCAAGGTCGAGGTGTTGTTACTGTTTACTAAACCTAAAACTATTAAAAACATTTGGTTCGTTAAAATGAAATAAAATAAAATGTTAATGTCGAAGGAAAAGCTTAAACTAAATGAAAATTTCAAATGTTGCCTGAACTGAAATAAAACTATATATATATATATAATGACAAAAGCAAATAATACTAAATAATACTACATTTAAAATAAAGTTAATATTATTCAAAATATTAGTACTAATAATAGTATATAAATAATACTGTAATAACACTGTTTTGTGCTAAGTTCAAAATAAAGAAAATATTTTTAGCAAATAATGAATAATTATGCAAAAGTAAAAAATAATCAATTATTCATTAAACTGATTTAATTCAAATATTTTATTAAGGTTTTACATAATTATAATGCTTTTAAAATCAATACAAATATGTATTATAATTGACATATTTTACTAATTACTACTAGTCAAACCTATTTAAATTATATTATGTTATTTATTATATAATATTTAATTGTATATAAATAAGAAATCACATTCTTTAAAAAAAATGACATTGTCCCCAATTTCTGATTTCATAATACACAAAAAATCTCATTAGCATTAATGCTAAAATAAAAGAATCTGAATGTTAAGTGATAAAAAATAAATAATAAGAAGAAAACTTAAATAATATTTTTTAAAAACACATGAGAACCTGACAAGAATCACTGAGAATAGTAAGAAGACCTAAAAAGTAAAACATTAAGACAAGGAAAATGTAACAATAAATGAAAAATTATTAAGAAAATAATATGTAAATTCTTAATGGTCCCAATAAAATGTATTTTCTTTTCTTTCTTTATTTAGGGGTGAAATATGCTTCCGAAATGATCCAGTGAAACTCTTTCCTTCCCAACAAGAATGACAGGATAACACAAACGCAGCATCCTCAAAGCCAAGCAGACGATGCAGTGCTTCTCTCAAGAGATCAGAGTCAGCAGCTGAAGCTGGATTTGACCTGTAGTTTAGTCATCACAAGCAGTGGCCATCAGGCTAATCACTTTATTACACCTATAGAGTACGTGAAGCAGCTCGTATGCTGGAGCTCTGTCTGACAGCTGTCATGTCGATATCGTCAGGGTCTGTCTAGCAGCTGTCATGTTTACTCCAGCACCTCAGTCTGATGCTCACTGAACACTCACTCGTGGACCATATGGACCCGCAGAAGAAGAAGAAGAAGAAGAAGTCCTTCACACACTTTATGTGCTTTCATACTGTGTCATATCAGGTTGATTCTCTAATGACTCGTGTTTACAGTGTCATGTTGAATATTGTGCTGAATGTTTCATGTTTTTTTTCTTGTCCAGTGTTATCCTATGTTGTTGTATCACTGTGATCTTTGGCCTGGTTTGATGTCATAATTCACTTCAAAATCTGAAGAAGAAAAAAAAAATTATATTATGCCTACAGAAAGTTAAGCTTATTTCTACACCATTACGTTTTTTTTTCTTAATTTATTTATTTATTTTTACAATGTGCCATTATTTTCATGAGAATTTAAACTAAAATGAAGCATTTTAATATGTAATATAATATGATATAACAAAAAACAACAGAACAGAATAGAATGATAAATAGGAAATTGTCATCATTAAAGCAAAAATGTAAATTATTTAAAAAGTAAAATTATTTAATATTCTGAATATCTGAACTGTCAAGTAACAATAATAATAATAATAATAAAAATAATTAAAAACACATGATAATCGGACAAGAATCATCACTAAGAATTCACTAGGAATTCAGTTCATCTTTCACCTCTTAATCTAAAGAAAAAATTAAAATTTAAACTATAATATAATATAATAGAAAAAACACAGAAGAAATATGTTTTGCTTTTTTTTTTCTTAAGAAATGTTTTAAATTTTAAATAAAAAATATTGCATGTTTACATTTAATTTATGATAAAATGTATTGTGTTAATACAATATAAATTAATATAATATAATCTTGATGCTGTAACTGTCAAACACAATGATAAACGAATCGAATGAAGTGTCTCTGACATGTTTCCCTCACTGACTATATTCACAGCATTCTTCATATATGTCTATCTTTTCTTTGGTAGTTTCTGACCTCTTGACCCATGACGTTGACGTTTCCTCAGGCCAGAGAGCTTCTGTTTGCTTCATTGCTCAGCAGATGCCGAATTAACACCAATTGGCCTTGGATTCAGCTCATCTTCACTGCTGTACACGACGACACCTGGACAAGAGCACAAACCCCAGGCCACGAGAGCCAATTAGAACAGAAAACAGATGTGCGACTTGTGGCATGACAAAGATTGACAAAATTATTAGAGGCAAAAATGTGTAAACCAAGACATGGATCTAGAGCACTAATAGACTAATAGTTTGACTTTTATAAAGTTTAGTGTAAAATATGGTGCTAAACGAGACCTGTAAAAGGGCAGAGTGAACTGACCTCGGTGTTTAACAGAATTCGAGACCATTAATCAAATAATGTGGCCTGAAAATGCGGATACACTAGTCTCTTTTCAAGAGGCGCACCCATGTCTTTTGTCTTCTTGAGCGTAATGCTAACACAATCTAACAACAAAGTATTTCTGGAGGCTGTTGTGAGATTGGTTTTGACATGACTTCTCACCGGCACTCACTTACTCCTGCAGTAAAAGGCTGAACTGAGGGGGCTAATGGTTACTCGTAATAGAAATCAGCTGGAGATGCTGACGGATGAGCTGTTAGCTGAGCCCAGATCTCATGATGGGATGTTGGGACCAAATACAGATCTTTCTTAAAATTACAAATGATAACATCTTGCAAATCCAATTAATTTCTATTCCCCCATACAGATATTTAGAAGGCTTTGTGATACTCATCCTGACCATTTAATAAACGCTCTAGAATTAAAATAGTATTCCAAAAAATTTCAGCATAGTTCATTCAGAAAAAAAAAATGACTGGGTTCTTTCCATGAATTATTAAAAAAGACTTCAAAACAAGTCAGTCTGATGAAACCGACACTCAGCATTTAATATATAGGCCTTATTAGTGCATAATACTCCTGAAGATCATCAATCTTGTTCTAGCCCTTTTTTTAAAACCTTTTAAAATGTTTTAAAATTTTAAGTTATGATCTATAATCATACCCAAATTTAAAACGATCAATAATATTTATTGCCTCCCCTTTAACTAAAATATCCAGACAATTCTCATCAACTCTCTTAATCAAAAAATACGTTCCTACAGTTTTACTCGCTTTAAGATTAAGTCAAGAATGATTCAGCCAATCTGACACTTTGTTCGATGCAGAAGTAAGTTTGATAGAAGCTTATACTTTTGTCTCAGCATAAGTATAAACAACTGTATCATCTGCATACATCTGAACCTGGACCTCTGGACAAACTATAGGCAGCTCATTAATATATATATAAAAAAAAATTGGTCCAAGAATCGATCCTTGTGGGACTCCAATGTTTCAGTCAAGAAACGGTGAGCATGTATGATTGATTCTTGTCATTGTTTTCTTAAATTTAAATATGATTTCATCCATGTTAACGTATTAGTAGAAAAATGTAACTTAAACAATATGGATAAAAGAACATTATGATTAACGGTTTTCAAAAGCCTTTTTGAAAATCAGGAAAACAGCACCAACAACACCCCCCTCTATCAAGACTGGATTTTATTTGTTCAAACAAATAACAGTTTGCTGTCTCCGTAAAAGATGTGCCAACTTGAACTTTTAATAATTCAACACCTTTACCTCTGTTTTTGCTATTTTTCTTTCGTACTCTATAGATATTCTCCCAAACTTGTCTACTATTCCCCTTGGCATCATTTATAAGTTCAGTAAAGAATTTTGCTTTTGCCTTTACTTTATTGCGCAAGCATTGAAATGTCCTTCTGTCTTGAGCTAACCCTGATTTGAGCTCCATTTTCAAAGCAGGGTCCCTCTGTTTCATTAACTTCCATAATTGTTCATTTAACCAAGGCCAATTCTGCCTCTTTTTTTAGAAAACAGACATTTTTTTTTTACTAAATTCCCCTTTAGTCTTATTAATTGTGACCATTAAATACTCAGAAGCAGCTTCTAAATGATCTGTAGACAGAATCTTATTCCATTCTAGTTTTTTATATTTCTCTTCAAAATGTTTTTTAAATTTCGCTGTACAAAGTTAAATTTGACAGCATCTTAATGTTTAGCCTTTTTATGTAAATTTTAAGTACTCTTTACCAGTAATGTTGAAATAACTCTAGAAGAATCTGAGCCAAAGTTTTGTTTATACTGACCTCCATAATGATGTGGATCCCAGCTTTGTCTTCTGTTGTTTTTATTTGTAATGTCCTCCAACTTCTTTAATATCCTTTAAAAAGTAATAGCCCAACTGTGAGTGTTGCTTTTGAGTATTTCAGGCACATTTGAAGACGAACCCCCACCCCCCTGAAATATTGTTTCATCATATTTCATTTTCATGGATAGCTCAAGACTAACATCAAATTTATTGTAAGTCATCAGTATTTTTTTGAAGGGATAGTCCATTTCTCTCTTTATACTTGAATCAAGTGGTAAACAAAATATTCAGTAATAAATCAGGCATATTAGAAGGTTGTTCAAGTGCATTGTAAACAAATGACCCAATTTTGAAATGGGGAAGAAGGAGATATAAATTAGGCAGAAGCTTTCATCAGGAGAAAAAATCATAACGTTGTTCATAACATTACACCCTTTAAATGCAAGCGAAATGAGATTAAAGTGACGTGTTATCAATCTCCACTCAGGAAGATGACGGTTCTAAGAATGCAAATGAATAAAAATAGCATACTGTATCTGGAGTTTAATGGTTGTTACCAGATATAAGCTTGATATGCAATATTTTTTGATTGTTCAGTTGCTTTAGTTTAGGACAGTAGAATTAAGTTTTATAATAGTTCTGTATCTTATGGAGCCCCGCACATGACATTCAAGTAAAATAAATAAATTGTGTGCATGATTTACTAATTCGTTCCCTCGATGTACTAAAACATGCACACGATTACTATCACGTTCCCTCGATTTGCTAAATCGTGCGTACGATTTATAAATCGAGTGAACGAAATACTAAATCGAGGAAACGCAATAGTAATCATGTGCACATTTTAGTACATTGAGGGAACGAATTAGTAAATCGTGCACACGATTTAGCCTAATATTTTTTCCTGTATGTCATGTGCGGGGCTCCATAGTATCGGTACATACAGACCAATGTTATTTTAGTGTTATTTAGATATTTATACAGTTTTTATTATTATATTTCAGTTTTCATTTTAAGTATAAGCTTAAGCCTGTTTTTACTTAAATTACTTTTGTATACATTTGTCTTTTTAAGATTAAGTTTTTCATCTAATATTTAGATTTTATTAACATTTCAGGTATCAAAAAAAAAATTTAATATTCATAGGTAACATTAATTAGTAACATAAATGCACATAAATGTCACTATATTTGACTCTACATTTGCCAATATGTGCAGTGCAGAGATTTTTACAAGAAAAGTAAAAATTAAGATTTTTTTCTAAAATGTAATTGGATTCCACTTACTGTTTTAAACATGCATATGATGAGGTAATCATTGCTGATTCACTGGATATCATAGTGATTATTGTTGTTTAATATTACATTTACATATGATTATAAAAAATCAGGCAGTATACAGTTTGTATGCACATTATTCACCAAGCATTACTCTAGTATTTCATTCCAAACATAACATGTGATTAATTCCCCACCGGAGGCAGATGTCAGCGCGGTCACAACACCAGAGGTCACAGTTAAGGGGTCGGGTTGCACAAACCGCTGAGTGAAGTTCAATAGCCAATTACGGACATTTGTTGATGTGAACAGCTCACCCTGATACTGGAGAATGATGTTTCAGGGCGAAGGTTAATTAACATAATTCAGGGGAGGACCATCGCAGATCGGATTCCCGTCGAACGCAGGCTTTGTGCTTCCCAGGCCTCTGAGAGTCGATCCGAACACCTGTGCCTTCCACCGGGACCCAACACACACTCACACAGTCACGACAGCCACACAACCCCGGACACACATGTACCGCGCTGTTTCACTGGAGCTCCCTACACCCCCAGTGCTCCTCACACACACACACACACATGCTAATTTCACACTCGGTAAGTGTGAAGCCTGTCAGCCAGGCTCAGATGCAGGCACAGATGGCTGGAGGGAATGATGGGCGATGGATATTGTTGCTAAAGCCCCTCTCCATGAAGCAGCCAATCCAGAGAACAGATACCTTTTACTATTAAACCACATTCAAACTTTCATTTGGAAAACTGCGTCCCTAAATCTGATTAGATGCATCACATTTGATATGTAGGTGAATTCTGTAATGCACTTAAGTTGCTATTATTATACTACTATTATACACATATGTGTGTGTGTGTGTGTGTGTGTGTGTGTATATATATATATATATATATATATATATATATATATATATATATATATATATATATATATATATACATTTGAATTTGAATTTAAAATAAAAGTGTTTATAAAAATTTGTAAATATGAATATGTACACATTTCATTTTATTTTATTAGAGTTTGAAATAATTTGATTATGAGGGACATGAAACAACAGGCTTAGAATTTAATGTCAGTATTAAAAATGCTAAAAATATTAATAAAATGTAATTATATATTTAATTAGTTAATTCATTTTGTTTTTCTCCAGAATTTCATGTAATTAAATATGTGAGGGCAGAATGTCATGACTGACCAATCAGAATCATGTATTCTAGAGAGCTGTGTAATCATTGGTGGATGTGTTGATAACTGTAGTGCACATATTGCTTTATTAACATGTGACTCATGACTCATGATCCAGTTTATTTGTTAGTGTCTGTGTTTCTGAACCCGGACAGTGAGTGTATGTCTGTGTGTGAGAGTCTGGACTGAGGGGGCGCAGACGGATGATCCGAGGGATGGAGCTTCTAATCCCCAGACGGGTTGCCAAGGCCCGAATCTGCTGTCCCAATCTGGCACACAGCTCCCTTTTCTATAAATGTGTCCATGCAAACACATGTGCATGTGTGCACGCGCACATAGACCTTCCTTACACATCTAAGCTCAAGGCTAATCGCGGCTGACAGGTCAGAATGAGGTGGAGATGAGGGTCTCAGTAATACCCGCTCTGATGCCAGGCTTGTTAGGCTCTGGTCTGCAGCTGTGCAGACTGATGGGTCGTACCATCTGTCAAACAGGCCTCTGGGAGTGAGGAACATACAGAGAGCTTTAATTGGGTTGTGAGGGAGAGAGATTGGCCTGCCGGCGTGTTCCAGCAGATCTACAGACTAATGACACTGGTCTAGGACTCGCGCTTCTTTCCTGTGTTCAACAACTAATCTAAATCTAATGTTGTTTCTCATGACCATCTTCCACTCTTTATGCTGTGCATTTCAGATATTGAGGTAAACAGGTGAAATGATGGGCTGCAGGTTTGCTGATGAGATCCATTCTTCAGCAACAGCCTTTAATAACATTTTTTGGTTGGATGTTTTAGTTTTGAATGTTACAGTATGGTTCATAGTACACCGTACTCTTCTTTTAAATTATTTCTCTGTACTGTTGTAAAAAAAAAAAAATAGTTTTTCATTTTAAATATTCACTATTTTAACGATCTAAACACAAAGTGTAAAGTGCACGGTGAAGGTGCACTCAGGGTGTTTCCAAATCCACTTTTGCTATTTTAACAACGGAAAAACAGTTTGGCGCACCCAGGCACATGGTCTAAACTGGTTGTCCCTATTCTCTTAAAGGGGGGGTGAAATGCTATTTCATGCATACTGAGTTTTTTACACTGTTAAAGAGTTGGATTCCCATGCTAAACATGGACAAAGTTTCAAAAATTAAGTTGTACGTTTGAAGGAGTATTTCTGTTCCAAAAATACTCCTTCCGGTTTGTCACAAGTTTCGGAAAGTTTTTTTTCGAGTATGGCGCTGTGTGACGTTAGATGGAGCGGAATTTCCTTATATGGGTCCTGAGGCACTTCTGCCGGAAGAGCGCGCGCTCCCGTATAGCACAGCACTGAGAGCACAACTGACATTCACTGATCAGAGCGAGAGCGTCGCGAAATGTCACAAAAGAAGTGTGTTTTTGGTTGCCAGGGCAAGACAACCCTGCACAGATTACCAAAAAAAAAAAAAACAGCATTAAGGGACCAGTGGATGGAGTTTATTTTTACAGAGCATCAACGGAGTTGTGCAAGTGTTTGTGTTTGTTCCCTGCATTTCGAAGATGCTTGTTTTACAAACAAGGGCCAGTTTGACGATGGATTTGCATATCGTTTATTTCTTAAGGATGATGCAATCCCAACGAAAAAGGGTCACGATCGTGTGCTGGAACCACAGGTGGTGAGTAAAACTGCTTCAAATATCTCTGTGTTGTTAACTTAGCTATCGGCGCGTAAGCACATCAAGTAAACAACATGCGATGTTGTCATCAAACTGCACTTTCCACATGTACAGCTTAAAAAAAAAAAAAAAAAAAAAAAAAAAAGACGACATAAAGTGGAACTTAGTCATTTTCCAAAACCGCTAAGCAAATATATACAGTTTCAGTACATAACACATAGAGACGTCGTTGCTGCTGCTGCTTTCATTCAATTTCAGCCTCTGGATCTGATTCTGGATCATAAATAAACGCTGAATCTGACTGTTAGCCATGGTTTGTTTTGGATGATGGTTTTTTTTCCTCACAGTAATGTCACAGCTTCCACATGCTCTCAACGCTCGTGTTTTTCCGGGAAAAATCGGTACAGACTATCTTTCTCTTATGAATATAATAAAACTAAAGACTTTTTGGAGTTATGAAGGATGCAGTACTACTCTATAGGTATTATGTAACTTATGTATTCTTATTTTAATTATTTTAGTGACATTATTTATATATATATATATATATATATATATTCAGTTGATAAGTAATAAACTAAC
The DNA here is from genome assembly GCF_023724105.1 of Carassius gibelio. Taxonomy (NCBI): domain Eukaryota; kingdom Metazoa; phylum Chordata; class Actinopteri; order Cypriniformes; family Cyprinidae; genus Carassius; species Carassius gibelio. The sequence goes on along the minus strand of NC_068395.1, from coordinate 12,822,207 downwards.
TAAAATGTGTAATTAAAAGTAAATAAAATGTTATTATCTTAATATTATTTTTATTTAATGAGACATAATAAGAATCGTATTTTATTAATATTCTAATATATAAAATTGAAAGAATAAAGTGTTTGTTTTAACTTTATTATTATTCATATTATAATTTGTATATACATTATATGAATGTATATTTTAATTTTCATATTTAATTATTTTTAATTATACATTATTTTATAATAAATAAAGTTTATATTATTATTATTATATTAATGTTATTATTTATTTTAAGACACATAATATAAATGATTTACTTATTTATATATTAATAAATGTAGTTTTTATTTACACTCATTACTTTAGTAATTTAATATATTACATTATAATTAAGAACAATTATTATTATCATTATTATGCATTTCATTATACATCATATTTTTGTCATATTAAATTATTTTATAATTAACACTGATAATTAATATTATTATTATGAATGTAATAATTATATTTATTTGTACATAAAGTAAATATTTTTTCATATTCTTATTTTTATTTTAGCAAATTACTCTAAAATATTTTATTAATAAAGAAGTATTAATATTTGGGAAATAATATAATTGTGTCTTTGAATATTCCTATTATTTTTTTTTATAATTAATTAGTTATTATTTAATAATGAAATGTTATTATTTATTTACTTATTTACTTACTTTTTTCCATGTAGGATCAGCATGGATGTGGTTTTATAAAGCAGGAAAAATGTTTTTGTGTGATTAGAGCGTCATGGTTTATCAGTTTTATCTCTCCTCTCTCAGTCCCTCACTCTCTGTCCGTCTGTTCTCTGCTGTTTCATACAAATCCAGGCTTTGTTGTCATTTCAGGTAACACTGGTGACATGTGCTACGAAATCACACATATAAACCACTACAGCAAAGTGTGTGTTCCCCGTACAGTGAGAGAGCCAGATGCATCAGTTTCATCAGTGTGTGAAAGGAAAGAGAAGAGCTGCACGTTTGCACTCCGCTCCGGCGCTTTGAATGAGTTACACTATATTTCACCTTATCTCTCCTGCCAGGAGCTTCAGGTAAACAGAACCATCTTCAAAGCCTGCCGTGAGGTCTGACGAAGGGATTGAGTGAGGAATGAGTCTGTCTAATGCAGGGGGTTGTGGGTATTCAAATCTGCAAGTAACAGGAGAAAGTGGCTGATTTAGTTAGCGAGGGAAGTCTGAGCAGTGCAGTGTGCATGGGAAAAGATTAGAACGTTTCCCATCAGCCTACATCAAAACACAGATAGAATAGAATAGAATAGAATAGAATAGAATAGAATAGAATAGAATAGAATAGAATAGATGCATAATTTACTATAGTCATCCTGGTCTATATATAAAAACAAATCAAATAGTTAATATTATAAATAATATTATTATTAAATGTAACAATACACAATAAAAATGTATATTTTTGTATTTTTATTACTTATTTTATAGTTAATATGATATATTTTTATGATTTATAATTAATAAAGTGTTTATAATTAATAAAATGTCATATTTGTTTCAATTATTTTATTTATGAGAAAAATATTATTATAAATAGTAAAATCTTATTAATACACACATATGTACAATTATTTGTGTTCTTTTTAGTTAATTTATTATGAGGAAAAAAATATGCAAAAATAAATTGTACTATTGTAAAGGATAATATTTGTTCAAATGCATTTTAATGTTTCATATATTAATGTTTATTTAGTTCTTCAATAAATTACAATTATGTTATGATATTTATAAATTATTATAGATTTTGTTTTATGTTATGAAATAAGGATTAAAGTTTTCATTCCTGTGGTGTGTGTATATATATATATTTTTTTTTTTTTTTTTTTTTTTTTTAGATTTTAGGGTCACTTACAAAGATGTGAGTTTGGTACAGCAGCCAATAGCAAACGGGGAGAGTGCTTGAGAAGCAGGTTTGAAAAAAATTAGACTGTGCTTTGGTGATGATTTTACTATTGATGTTGTTATTGCAACTGAATAATTACATTTCATTGCTTTTTCCCCCTCTTGGGTTTATCTGCTAATGGCCCTGGTTCAGATATCTGACTCCACATGGACTGTCTTCTTATATTTGGCCGGCGACACATTGTTTTCTCTGTCTTTCCCTTTAGTCACTTGTGTGATTGCGGTTGAATGGCTTTTCAAAGAGTGGCGCGTCTGGAGAATAGGCGCATTATTCGAGTTCATGACCTCTGGAGCACTGGGGCTGAATCAGACAATAGCGAACAGGACGCTGGCAGGGCATGATGGATTATGAAGCCTCTTAATCAAGCCTTACGACTTACATCCAAATGTATGTACTTCATTTTGGACAGCAATGAGTTCTTATTCTCCAAAAGTTCTCCAATGAGAGGGCAAACGTTTCTTTTCGCCTGTAACCTTCAGTATTCTGTAGATGGAGTCGACCAACGGGTGTGAAGATATTTGGTTCTCTTGCTGTTTATTGGTCTGGGCATGACCTTTGACCTCTCTTTATGGAAGGAGACACGCGGGGGTCGCTGGCTTTGACCACCCACCCATGAGAAAGTGGTGAAGCATGAGGTCAGGGCGCTTCATTGTTGGGAACAGACCAGCTGGTGTGCCAAAGTCACTGTTGTGCTGCTGTTTAATGGACTTCCTGTGACAATACGGCGAACAAGATGAGAGTCTGGAATGAGACCGGCTCCATTGCTTCATGAACGCAATCATACTTCCACCAATGCGGAGAAATCTACAAGGAGAAACATGTAGAATAGACTCTTAGTTGATTCTCATTATTGAATCGAAAACATATAGAGTAGTGGTTTTCAACCTGTGGGCCGTGCTCCCCTAGTGGGTCTCGATGGTATTTCAGGGTGGACCGCCAATCACTATTTAAGATTCAACATTTTTATTTGTCATACACAATTATAGAGAGCATATATAACCAGCAGTGAAATGTGAGTCAGGTACGCTCCATTAACAGTGCAATTATTAAAGAAAACAACACAGATGAAAATATATATAAATATAGCTATGAAAGAATGAAATAAAACTAAACAATAAAAATATGAAAATAAAAAATAAAAAATGAAAGTACACTGTAGTCTTAAATATTAAGATACCCAGGGGTGTATAAGAGGCAATGTTCATATGTGCATAATACTGTAGTCTTAAATATAAAGATACACAGGAATGTACAAGAGGCAAATGTGCAAACCCAATGTGAGGTAGAGAATGATGAATATCTTACTGATAAAGTGAATATGAAAGCTGCGGTAGGGAACTTTTGACGCTCTAGCGGTTAATGAACAGAACTGCTTGCGTCTTGCGGAAGAACATCGTAGCCGGAACTACTTCTTTCTGTTTATGTCTATGAAGAATCACAAAGGTACTGGGTTACTCCGCCGCGGTACCCCTGAAGCAATCTAAAATAGTCCGAATATAAACACTTATTATAGGTGCACCCTAGTGATTCAGGACAAGCTAAAAACAAGGTTTGGAAAATGGATTCATGGTGTACTCGCTTATTATATACATTTTTCTACATTTCGAACACAAACAAAGTTACGGACCGCAGCTCTGATTGGTTGTTTCTTACCGGGAGCGATGGATTTCTGCAAATGGCAATAGGACCACTGGGAGGAGCCAGAGGAGCTTGATTTTTTCACAGATTATCTGTCTCATATTCTACTGTCAGGACATAATGACAGGTTTAATAAATATGTAAAAAATATATATTTACGAAAGTTACCTGCTGCAGCTTTAAGTGGAGACATGAAGATGTTGAGAGGCTGGTTTTAAGTTTAGGAGCCTGAAGGCCTGGTGGAAGAAACTCTCAGAGTCTCTCGGTTTTTGCCATTAGGCTACGGAAGCGCTTACCAGATGGCAGCAAAGTAAAAACATTGTTACTGGGGTGGATGGAGTCTTTGATGATTTTAGCTGCTCTGCTTTTGCAGTGTTTGAGGTAGATGTCCTGCACAGATTAGAGAGCAGACCCAGAGATGCGCTCAGCTAAACGCACAACTCTCTGCAGGGCTTTGCAGTCTTGACTGTAGCTGTTCCCATACCACACTGAGATACAGTGAGTCAATACACTATTAAAAGAAATAATAATATTGTTCATATATGTAAAAATGTCTAAGTCATAACTTAATAACAAAGTTTCATATATATAATTAAATAAGAAAAAAATATTAAATATTAAACTAACTATGAACTAGGAACTATGCTTCCACTATTCAAGCTCACTGATTGGTTAAAGAATAAACCGCCAATTAATCTTCGATATTTTTGCTGCATATGCTACAGAACAACAGCAGTTGTGCCTAGCAGTGCCAGCCCAAGTTATTTTCTGTTCATTGCCAGTTCATTCAATAAAGACAGTTAACAATCTAGCTTCTGAGTACTAAGTTATTAACCCAACAATAGCGGGGTCAGTTAATTTTTTTGCAGTGGGCTGTGCAAATATATGGGTTTGGTTGTGTGGGCCCCGAGTTGAAAAAGGTTGAGAACCACTGATATAGATTAACAAATATAGACTCTTTTCTGAATTCATGACTTGAATGAGGTGGTTCTTTTAATTAAACCAAAACATATCAGCAAGACTTTTTTAGTCTGATTCTCAACTGAAAAAATCTTATACGCCAAGCTGAGGAGCCAGAATGTGGAATCAGAATAGGAAACTGGAATTGGAATTGTCAAATTCCACATGACTCCCCTAATGTTTGGCCTTGTATTTAAAGCTTATTGCCTTAAAATCCCCACTTGTAATAGAATGTCTTGGGGAGCTAGATAACATCTGCCCGAATTTTGTCTTTAAAGTGCTCTGCTCAGCTAAGCATGTCTAGTAAACACTGCTAAGAGCGAGTGAACGTGAGAGATAGACAGGAGTGTATGTGAGAGCTCTCTGTCTAATGGAGTGATATCAGTGGTGCTCAATGACAGATTCATGACTAAGCATTCGGCATTTAAAAATCAGACATCAATAATCCCTCTGTGCTTTGCAGATGTCTGTGATTGATTAATCTGCCTGTACAAATGTGGCCGCGTCTCTCCTCTTCCTGTTTTAAATGAAGGAAAAAGCATTGCTGTCAGGCACTGCAGTGAAGATGTAACGGACTGTTCATCTTTCTGTTAATGTATATGTCGATAAATCCCATCTGTTTGTTTGTCCATCCGTTCGTCCGTCCATCTGTCTGACCACCCATACCCTATGTCTATATATATATATATATATATATATATGTGTGTGTGTGTGTGTGTGTGTGTGTGTGTGTGTGTGTGTGTGTGTGTGTATGCAAACGCAAGAGTGAAGTTTAAACGCCTGTGTGGATAAAAATATGCAATAAAATATTTGCTTGGGAACAAAATGTAGTTCCAACATCTACCAGCAGGTCTAACATGGCCATGCTAACCAGTCAAACAATTGCATTGGCTGGACCAACATTGCAAATGGTACAAAAAAGCTGATAGAAGACAAACCAAAAGCACGAAGTACAAACCATGGTGGTTAATATTACTTAAATCTTGCACCATCTGTCAGTGACAGACTTCATTTATCTTAGCCCACAATGATATATTTAAGCCATCAGGGCTGTCACATTAAGTGAAATATGAAAGACAAGAAAGTATCTATCTATCCAGCTAGCTTGTTCGTTTTTGATCTGGAAAGATCCTTTGTTTTAAGCTTGCATTAGAAATTTCTGCTAACCTGTGTTGGAAAACGACAGTGTTTTAATAAGTTTTTACTTGTCACTTCCTGTGGTTTGACACTTCCTTGGCTGTCAGTTAGCGGTCCGCGAGAATAGCAGTTCTGCCTCTTTCTGCTATGGTTAGCTGGCCTGAAGCCAGACTGTGGCTATCTTTTAACTGTTATAAAGAGTGACAGGGTAAAGATAGCCTTCTGTGGCTAGGCCTCACAGACACTTCCAGTAAAAGAACGAGAAAAAGCAGAAAAAGAGTCAAAGAGGGGGAAATTAGCAGCACGTTGCAGTAAAAGATAAGACGAAAAATTGCAAAAGATGGGTGGAAGGGAGATGAGTGATGTGTCGATACAAATGCACCGTCTGACAATATCATCAGCATTGGATTTTGTTCATAAATCACTCAGGACTTCAATGTAAAATAGATTTTTCTTGCAGATGTAGTCGACATTTAGTGCAGTTCACCTTGCAGCTTCTTCTGGCAAAGACAGAAAAACAAACTGCTCTCTGAAATGCAACCAGTTAAAAAAGTGCCAAACATGTAATCTTAAGGACACGTTCTGTCAACCATATCTTGGTAATCAGCCAATAAACAAGTGAAGATGTCTGTGTGAATGTATATAGAGCTGTAGCAGCAGTTTTATGCTGCCTTTGCGTTGCTATGCGAAATTTCCTACTTCTCATTTCTTAAAGAGATAGTTCACCCGAAAATGAAAAATACCCCATGATTTACTTACACTCAACCCTAGGTGTATATGAATTTCTTCTTTCAGACGAATACAATCAGAGTTAAATAAAAAAATGCCCCGGATCTTATAATGCTTTGAAGCTTTATTATGGCAGTGAATGGCTGTTATTTTTCAATAGTCCAAAAGAAGTCCAATAAAATTCATCCATCCATCATAAAAGTGATGAGAGAGTCACATTCCAGTGGATGACGTAGGTCGGATGTAGGCATAGCGTATTATAGCGTATTAGAATTGTACTTCTAGTTCATTGCCTGTATTTTTTTTTTTGCCCTCTCTTCTGCACTTCTTCATTTATCACTTCTCACCATAGCTTATGCTACACCTACACTGTAAAAACAATTCAGTTGTTTTTACAAAATAGTTTTGGCAGCTGTGGTAGCCAGAATTTAGCAAAAAATACAGAAAAACTGTAAACACATTTGCGGCCAAAACTGTACATTTTACAGTATAAAACTGTAATTTACAAACAAGAAAATGTTTATGTAAACCAGTCAATTCAACAACGCACACTGCCATTAAAATCTGTTTTGTTCCTTATACATACTGATAACCACCATAATAATGCAGATGGTAAAAGAGAAAGCCACATGAAGAATCAAAGCTCATCACAAGTAACTTCGCTACAAGCAGAAGTATATACTAATATATAGAAGGTGCACATTCATTCATGCAAACACGAAACACCATCATGGTAATGCACATGACATTTAAAACACGTACATCACTGTACATAACTGATAACAAAAACGAATCAAAAACATGATTATTTAAACAAAATACTTTAAAATATGGAGTGTCATGCAAGGAGTACTATGAATATATCAGTTTACAGTTTTTGACTGTAAAATTTGTTCTTTTTCACTTCTAAATACTGCAATTAACAGCATTTTACTGTAAAATGACATTAATTGGCTGGTTAGATCTATTACAGTTTTTTACAGTTAAATTTTTTTTACAGTGTACACCATCCGCTGGAATGCCACTCTCTCGTGAACATACATATGACAGTTAGTTTATTGGACTTCTATTAGATTATAGAATAAAATCCATTCACTGCCATGATAAAGCTTGGAAGAGCCAGGTCATTTTTTTTATATAACTCTGATTGTATTCGTCTTGTAAAGAAGACATATATACCTAGGATTTTTTCATTTTTGGGTGAACTGTCCCTTTAAGAATTTGTTGCATTCACGTGCTTTGAACAGATAGGAACCATGAAAGACACCAAGTTCTTTCTTGTCAATTTTATGAGGAAGTCTTTTTACAGTCAAAATTTGCACATTTCTGATGGATTTTAAATTAAATGTAGTGCCCCATTTGTTGACGAGATAAACATTACCCATGCTTAACATTCACTATACTGTATAGCCAGCAACATATACAGTGATTCATGATAGTCAGCTTGCTGGGCAAAAAAAAAAAAAAAAGAAAGAAAGAAAAACCTTCTTTTCTCTGAACTAAATGCATGCAATATGCATCAAAAGGTTATTTATATATGTAAATAAATATAATTGTACCATAACTTTCCTTCACTGTGTTTAAATGTTATGGCCTAGACAAACTGGAATAGGTCAAAATTATTCCCAGTTTTCCATATTTTTTCATAAACACGACTTGAGAGGTAATTCAGTGTCCAATTTCTAACTAGGAAACTCATAATTATGATAACTGTAACAAATGCACACAGGAAATGAGAGATCCAATTGCAGTGTTTTAATGGGGTAATCCAAAATTAAAATCCAAAAACAGACTAGAGGTCAATAACAAGTAAAGCAGTCCAAAAACAAGAAGCATGAAAACCACAAGGGAACACGAGAAAGCCGGGTGACGGAAAACAAGGACTCCATGAAACAGATAGAGACAGGCTGGTTTATATGGACAGGTGCAATGGATGAAGGTGGAGACAGCTGAGTGCAATTAACAGGTGTGCAATTAACAGTGATGAATGGGACAAAGGCTTGTGGGAAATGTAATGCCTGCAGTGGGGTGACTATGGGGAAGTGAGACCACTAGTGGACACCCATGTAAACACAGACCAGACACTGTGACATTACCCCCCCCCCCCCCCCCCCACAAGGAACAGCTACCAGATGCTCCACTGAACACAAGAACAAACTAAGGAACACAGAGACCAGGATGGAGGTGAACTGGTGGAGGACCAGGGGTGGGGATGGAGAGCCAGGTCCATAGAGGGAAACAGAGACAGGAAGTAAAAAAAAAACAACAAAACAAAGAGGCCAGGAGGGAATGGAAAGTTCAGGGGCCCAGAGCAGAGCCGATAAGGCAGGAATCCAGGGTGGAGCAGGTGATAACTGGAGCCAACCACAGCCGAGCAGACAGGAGTGACGCCCACCAGGGCGGTGCAGAGAACCACCACCACCTTGCGGTTGAGACAGAGGCCCACCAGTGTGGTGCAGAGGGCCACCACAGCTGAGCAGACGAGACAGATGCCCACCAGAGTGGCGCAGAGGACCACCACCTCCATGTGGTCGAGATGGAAGCTCACCCAGGTGGCACAGAGAACCCCCACAGCCGAGCAGACAAGACAGAAGCCCACCAGGGTGGCGCAGAAGACCACCACAGCCGTACGGTCTAGACAGAAGCCCACCAGGGCGGCGTAGAGGACCACCACAGCCGGTAAGGTAAGCCTGAAATAGAGAACATGAACAGGTTAAGGGTGGCCTCCTTGGCCCTGATGAGATGGAAGATGGTCTCCATGGCCATGACAGGGCAGGCGGTGAGTTCCTGCATGGCCTCCATGGCCATGACAGGATAGGACGAGCGCTCAGGAAGTTCGGCTGAGATGTGAAGAGGCTCTGGTAGTACAGCAGAGACGTGTAGAGGCTCTGGTAGTTCAGCAGAGACGTGAAGAGGCTCTGGTAGTTCAGCAGAGACGTGAAGAGGCTCTGGTAATTCAGCAGAGACGTGAAGAGGCTCTGGTAGTTCAGCAAAGACGTGAAGAGGCTCTGGTAGTTCAGCAGAGACGTGAATATGCTCTGGTAGATCTGTGGTGATTGACTGGTCTCAGGAAGATCAATTATGGCTTGACTTCATTCAGGAAGATCACTGATGACTTGACTCAGGAAGATCAACGGTGACTTTACTCAGGTAGATCAATGGTGACTTGACTCAGGAAGATCAACGGTGACTTGCCTTGACTCATGAAGATCAACAGTGACTTGCCTTGACTCATAAAGGTCAACGGTGACATGCCTTGACTCATGAAGATCAACAGTGACTTGACCTTGCCCCATGAAGATCAACAGTGACTTGACCTTGCCCATGAGGAACACTGGTGACTTGACCTTGCCCATGAGGAATACTGGTGACTTGACCTTGCCCACGAGGAACACAGGTGACTTGACTTTGCCCATGAGGAACACTGGTGATTTGACCTTGCCCATGAAGATCATTGGCTTGGCTTGACTTGACTCATGAGGTCTAACTGTGGTCTTGCTTGACTCATGAGTGTTAATGGTGACTTGACCTGACTCTGGAGGGACCATGGTGACTTGACCTGACTCGACTCTGGAGGGACCACGGGGACCGGACTTGACTCTGGAGGGACCACGGGGACCGGACTCGAATCTGGAGGGACCACGGGGACCTGGTCAGTTGGGACCTGACTTAACTCTGGATGGTCACCTGTGGCTGCCATCTTTTGCAGTGGCGCTGGGCTGGCAGCCATCTTGTGCTGTGGTGCTGGGCCGGTGACCACCTTGTGCTGTGGCGCTGGGCCGGCCACCTTGTGCAGTGGCACTGGGCCGGCAGCCACCTTGTGCAGTGGAGCTGGGCTGGCAGCCATCTTGCACAGTGGCTTTTACCTGGCGGTGACCTGGTGTTGTGGCGCTGGGCTGGCGGCCATCTTGTGCAGTGGCGCTGGGCTGGCGGTGCTCCTGTCTGGAGACACAGGTCTAGAGTCTGCCATCACACCTGGAGAGACCGGTGTGGCTGGAGTATCCCACTGAGACCGATGTTGTAAGTACATAGTGAACCCCCAAAAATCCAGGATCTCCAGCTCCTTCATCTCCCACTCAGGCACAGGGTTATCCAGGCAGGCGTTAAAAAGGGCTTTAAGGGTCCATCATTGTACCCCATTCCTACTGCCATGGAGGCTGATTATGTTTCGGAACCGCCCTCCCCCCTCCCCTCCGCTCCTCCATGCTGGCTGGGGAACGGATACGAAATCCCACACTGCTGGATCTGGGCATGATGGAGTCCTTCTGTAAACAATGCACACAGGAAAAGAGAAATCCAATTGCAGTGTTTTTTTCCGGGGTAATCCAAAATCTAAATCCAAAAACAGGCTAGAGGTCAATAACAAGGAAAGCAGTCCAAAAACAAGATACATGAAAAAACACAAAAGCCCCTTTCACACTGCACGTCGGACCCGCAATATTTCCGGAAAAAATTGCCGGGTCGCCTTCTGTGTGAAAGCAACCACGTCCCGGAATTGATTACCGAATTGAACCGGGGTCGGGGACCTAGTAACATTGGGGGGTTCGACCCGGGACAAGCGCAGTGTGAACAAAAGCCACATCTAATTCCGTGTCGAAGTGATGACGCGCGTTATCGTGCGACTCTTTTACCGGCTGTTTTGAAGTTTTCGCGACAAAAACATATGTGCAAACTGTAATGAAGCAGAGATCAGTTAGTTACTCACTTTCTGCGCTGACGCCGAGACCGTTTGCTTGCTTCAGTTAAAGTATAATGTGCCTAGCGTTGTCGACTCATACATTACACGTCACGCGCTGATGTCACGTGTCGTTACGGGATCTTCAAGGGTTGAGTGTGAAAGCATGCACATATACCGGGTCATCACTGGCAGTGTGAAAGTGCCAAATCTAGCGACCAGGGACCAATTGCAGGAACACTTTACCCCTGTATTTGCCGGAATGGCTGTGTGAAAGGGGCTAAAGGAACACGATAAAGCCGGGTGACAGAAAACTAGGACTCCATGAAACAGAGAGAGACAGGCTGGTTTATATGGACAGGTGCAATGAAGGTGGAGACAGCAGAGTGCAATTAACAGGTGTGCAATTAACAGTGATGAATGGGACAAAGGCTTGTGGGAAATGTAGTGGCTGCAGTGGTGTGACTATGGGGAAGTGTGACCACTAGTGGACACCCAGGGAAACACAGACCAGACACCGTGAACGCAAACTGTCTAAAGCCCAAAGTATACTTAGTTTTTGTATGCATATGCTAGCATTTGTGTACAGTCAAAACAATGTGCATGTGTGACCTGGTTACAAACATTGAGTGGTGTGTATACTGTACAGTAAATTTAAGTATGCTTTGGGCTTAAAAGGAAAGCAGGACTGTTAAAAATTTTAAAAACTTTTTTTTAAAAGGAACAACTTAGATAAATGATCGACGTTCTCAAAGCATGGAATTTTGGAAGTGCTTGCCATTTTGTATGCCATATGCAGCCACTGTGAACTGTCTGGAATACTGCAGACCCAACTACAGGAGGACATTCTTTATAAAGTAAGTTATTCATAACAGTTCACTTTTCTTGCCCATCCTCCACAAAACGTGCTAAAGTGGGCCACCCGGAAACTCACAATCCCATATGCACACCTGTGGCTGCCACAAGTCCACAGATAGTGTGACAAACCCCACAACCAAAACCCACTGAAAAAGACATCGCTCATCTTCCTGAAAGTACCATTTTCACCTGCTCCTCACAAAACTCTCAGATCCAGACAATGCTGTGAGAGGCTTGGAACAAGCAGTAGAAGCACTCATTGAATCTAAAATGAAGAAGCACTTCAGTCCTTTTAATTCTCTCTGCCACCTCTACTGACGAATGTAAGAGAAGACAATGGATCTGATTCCAGTGTTTACTCTGCAGATTTTGGATGTGCTTGGAAGATTAAATACCCCAGTGTTTTCCAACCCTGTTCCCTTGTCTAATCTGTCCATTTTGGGTCTTAGAGTTACAAGCTCCTAATGAGTTGAATCAGGTCAGTTTGATTAGAAAAATTATGAAATGTGGTGGACTTGCTCCTTCCACTATTCCAGGGATTTCTAAATGAATTCTCAGGGATTCACAGTTACCTCTATTTCTTATTTCTTATTTCTCCGTAATTGGTTTTTCAGGAAGTCTCATATAATTGGGCAGGATTCAGGTTCACCTGACTCTCAGTGGACAGGTTTCTTCAGGATATTTACAAGTGTACCGTCTTTGTTATTTGCTTTTCAGAACTTTCACATTTGAGTCAGGAAGACCTTCTACTATTCCAGTGGACTTATGAATGAATTCTCAAGCGTTTCACAGTTACATATTAACTCTGCCTAAAGGCCCAGGTATACTTTACTTTCCTCGTGCAGTTCTGTCTCACTATCAAAGTATACTCAACCGTGGATAAGGCCATATGAATGAGCTCAACACATGCGCAGGACCACCTTCTTGACTCGTCTCGTGTCTGTGCTGTTGTACACAGGACATCCGGAGACACTTCTGATGATGAAAATTGCATAGTATACTTTGGACTTAAGACTATAAAAGAGATACTGATCTCCCCATGCCTCATAAGAACAGTACTGTGTAAACAAAACATTGTTTTAGGACATTTGAAACATGTTTTAAGGGAGTTCTGTATATTTAGGCTGGTTTCTACTTCACCTGACCCTAATTGGACACATTTCTCAAGTGTATAACCATTTCCATTTAATTTTCACATTTGAATGTGCTCAAAAGATTGCTTAAAAAGCTTTCACTATTCCAGAGACCTCTGAATGAATTCCCAGAGTTGCTTCTTGACTCTACCTTGGGCAACAAAGGATATGCCAGTCTTCCAGTTCCTCTCAAAGCCTGATACTTTATATCAGCCCAGTAAACCTTCCTGGGATGTACTCTGGAGATCGACTCGACAGCGCCTTCCACTGTACCAGCAACTTCTAAATGAACTCTCTGAATTTTACAGTTACCTCTTGACTCCACCTTGGGCAACAAAGGAGATTCCTGTGTCCCAGTTCCTCTCAGCTGTAGAGTATAAACTGTCACCTCTAGGCCAACACACCTCTGCCCCATCTGCGGATTCATTTGTCTACCACAAACCCACAAAGGTCATAACAGACCCCATAATTTACGGTACGAACACCTCAACCTCACAATGTGTTAGTCTGTGGGCACTGCCTTGTTTTGTGTCATTCTTGACAAGTTGCTGGTATGCCTCCAGCAAACAACTTGGCTGTCAGAATTGGTGAAAATGATGAGCTAGTCCCGAGAGCAGAGATGTTTGAGGTTGTCAGACTCTTTTGTCCTTTTTTGGGTTATTGTTTTGTATTTAATACACAATTTACTCTTCCTGTTTTTGCACAGCGAGAATTTTGTCGGCTTTGAACAGACACATTAACACTCAGAGTGGCCTAACTTATCAAATACATAACTGCTATTCTTAGTAATCATCTATTCAACCAAATAAAGTCAGAAATACAGTCATCTGCTGTGGGGAAAATATCCATGCCTGGAACTTCAAGAGCTGGTGTGCTTTCCTTTGGGAGAAACCACTTCTTGGCAGAAGTGCTTCTTGTGAGTCTCTTAGATGACCTTGGTAGACAATATGCCAATTCCTCTTTTCAGAAAACTGCAAAAGAGCGGTCCTCCATGCACTGCCTGCTTCAAGTTCTCCGGTAGCTTTTCCATTGGGTTCATTTCTGAGCTTTTGTTTGTCCTTGGTCAACTCTTCATTTTCGCTGTTTGAGATATTCTTCTGTAGGTTTGTTAGGGGGTTGTGGATTGTTGTCTTGTTTCAGGGTCACAGACAATTCAACTTTTATAAACCGACAGCAGTGCATACAAGTGTGGTACAATGTGGAAATCCATGATGGGTAGCTTGCTTGTGGCAACAATAGACCTTTAACCGTCTCCACTGAAGTCGGTATGCTTTTTTTTAAAATGTAAATATTTCATATTGTGCCAATAATTTAATATTCTCTTGTTTAGCAAGGTTTTTGAGGGCAGGATCTTATTTCATTCATTCAAAGTGTCTCTGTTACAGCTGGTTAACTCTTATACTCAACCTTGACAAGACTTGTCAGTAAATATTTATTAATGTGTTCATGAAGAATATGTTGGTCAAGTTTTGGGCTGAACGTGGTGAAACTGCAAGGGGTGTTTATTATGTTATTTAGTTTCTATATCAAATCTTTAGTTTCTTTACATATGTTAGCCTATAATATTAGAGTCCATTAAAGCTAAAGCAGAAATTTGACCCCTATAATAAAGCTGGTAATTACAGTTTTCATTTAACCTCCAATTGCAGTAGAATGAAACCATGCAATTTCTTTATAGCAAGTTAATGTGGAGTAATTTCATGTTAACATTATCCCATGATGGATCAAGGACATCCGGGCCTTTCATTAAAGGACACCTTGAATCATTCAGATGAAACTGGTACAAATGGACTTCCTTCTGAGGCCTGTTAGAGACATATAAACATAAGATTGACATATCTAGTTATAAAAAATTGAAACACAAAATTTAGTGCTTCACATCACCTACTGGAATGGGATTAGACAAGGCTAGAGTCCTTTCCTGTCCGCTCAAGTGACTCACAGTACAGACTCATTGATTTGTTTTATTTACGAGGTTAAGGCTCAGTGTTGCTCTGTAATCGGATGTGACAGTAAAGGAAGTGTGCGGTTACTTTTGCCCGCCACGCATTTCATGCCTCAACAAACCCCTTAAAGAGAAAGAGAAAGAGAAATACAAGCTCTCTTCCAACCCTGAGTGAGATCCCTACCTCATTAGATTTTAAAGGATCGGACGTGTACTTCCAATGAAGGCTGCTCTAGAAAGTCAGCAGTTAGTTGAACTTAAGAGTTCTTTTTTGACCCACATTAATAGGATTTAAGTACTTCTTTATATGTAGTTTCATAATTATTTCTGCTTTCTTTTGGTAAAGTGTACTACTAAATGTACTGAGAAGTATTTATGGTAAACTAAAATATACTTATAATTTCAATTGAAACTTGTTTGTCATTTATTTAAAGATATTTGCAATTACAGTTTAGTACGTAATTGGTAAATGTATTAACTTTAAATGTAACACTGAATAACACACTACAGTAAATAAACTTTACATGTGCTAGTATGTTAGTCAACACATCAAAATAATACTTTAAATCACAATTTTTTTTTATTAAACAATGATTTAAAAAACATTTTACAGTTATAAAAAGTGAAATTTTTAAAAGGGTACTTAAAACATATTCATAAAAGGGGGTCTTTAAGTACACTTAAGTGGCCGTTTGTTTCATATCTGGAAATACCTTTTTTTTTTTTTTAAATTATATATACATGCTTTTAAGGTTTGAAGTAAACTTTAAAGGCACTGAGTGCAATTAAACGCACTTATTTTTAAAAGGCAGTGTTTGTGAGTAGGCTACTATGTACTGATTGTGTTTATTAAAGTATCATGTTAGCTTAGCAACGTGCTAATGTCAAGCTACTGAATTTAACTCTGTTAGCAGGTGTTAGTCAAGTCCCTCTTGCATTTCACACGAGCAGCGCTATTTTTATTACGTGTGGAGTTGCTGACAGCTCACTAGCTTCAGGAACAGAGCTAAACAACCTCATAAGTGACTGATTTGGAGCACTCTATAGTCAGCAACACAAATAGTGCTCAGCGCGACAATTAAGTCGCAGTAGACTTCAAGCTCGCTAAGCTAACGCTACAATAAGCATAAAAATTTGTAACAGACACAAATATAGGGTAAAACAGTCCTGAACTCTTTTACTTCTATCTTTTAGAGTTTAGCTACATCAAGGTTTCGTAGGAGGCAGCATAATTAAGTTGACACTTTTTTAAAATATAAATTATACATGAAATTATATCTTCCTTGCTTGCCTCTGAGCATCAGTCTTTAGAGGCACAGAAAGGTTGTTTTACCGCAGGTTATGTAGACACTCTCCTCTGTGTCTTGTGTTTGTGATACAGACATCCATTCTTCATTCAGACAGTTGCTCGGAGCAATCTGAGGTTAAATGCCTCGCTTCATGGCACAATTTTTGATATGTCAGTTCCAAGACCTCAGCAATTCTTTGCTTTTGATGTTGGTGGCCCAAATCTCCAACCATCATGCAATCACCACACAACGCACCATCACTAATGCTGTTCCTACTATTAAAACACATCTACATAATGCTATTTCATCACTTTCCTTCTGGCAATGCCTCATTTTGGGTCACAAAAACTTCAAGCAACAGCTGTTAAATAATGCATCGCTATTAATGATTCAAACGGCAGCACTTTGCTGTAGTTTTAGTCCTTCAGATGTTGCCAGTAGCTGAAATTGTTTATAAAAATACATAATCATGGGATTTTTGAGGACGAGAAAACACACAACTGATGTGTGATGTGATGCAATCCCAGCCAATCAGAAGATAATTGATGTTTAATGAGCAGTTATAAGTGACAGCATTTTAGACCAATGAGATTACAGTTTGGGTGGGGCTACAAAAGAGTGTTTTTAAGCATGAAGTCAGTTGGTTTTCTAGCGTATGGTTAAGTATAAATAATATTTTTATAATAATAATAATAATAATATTAGAAAAATATTTTTGTTAGTATTTTCTTTTGTGGTTGCCTGGGGAAGCTTGTTTCCGATAAAGAATATAAAAAATATAAATAAACAAAAATGTAAAAAGTTAATTGCGAGTTTTTATCTCACAATTCTGTCTAATTTTCTTGCAATTCTGAGAAAAAAGAAATTATATAAATTTAGAATTCTGACTTTTTTTCACTCTATCATTCATTTACATTTCACAATTTCGTTTTTTTCGCCACTGAATACAAAATAAATAATAATTGTGACTTTGTATCTCACAAATCGTACTTTTTTCCCTCACAATTGTTACTTTATATCTCACAATTTCATCTTTTCATCTTAGAATTGTGCTTTTACTTCTTACAAATGGGAGTTAACATCTCATAATTTTTTTTTTTTTCAATTCTGGGGATTTGTCAAGATTTTGAGACATAAGGATTGCAAGATGTAAACTCAGAATTGTGAGATAAACGTCTAATTCCAAAATCTAAAGTCACAATTACCCTTTTTTTTTATCCCATGGCATAAACAAGCTTCCATAGTTATATTATAATCACTAATATAATATGCACAAGCGATACAATGATTCGATGAAGTCTTTCAACTGAAATGTTTTAATCATAAATAAATAAATATGCACGTGTTTGCTGCAGCTGCATGCATTTTACATGTGTGTATAAGAGAGGACTGGGAAATACAATGTCTTTATGTTTGCCACTGTGTGTGTGTGTGTGTGTGTGTGTGTGTGTGTGTTTGTGTGCGATCTTCTCTCAGGGCACAGTGGATATCCTGACATCCTGCTGTTATCTCTATTCTCTCTCTCTCTCTCTGGCATGGGCTCACGACCGGGTTCCTGACCGCCGTTGCCACAGCGACCGTGTCAGACACATGCTACTTTCTCAATAATTACTCAACAAGGGAGAGGAGGTGAGTGGAGGGCTAGAGAACGGAGGGAAAAAAAAGGCAGAGGAGAGGATGAGAGGGAAGGCACTGCGGGCCATGAACCATTTGCACAGAATGGATGATTAAAAGATAGATATGAATGGAAAGAAGATAGATGAAGGGAGGAGAGGAAATGGAATGACCCTGTGCTTGTCTTGATATATTAATGTGTGTATGCTAAATCATATTACACACATTGTGCACAGGTGGAGGAGCAGTGTTGTTTTTCATGTGTGCATGCATAATCTTATCAGAAATGTGTTTATGATCTTATGCTTAGATCAATCCTTCCAAATGTAAAAATAAATGACAGCATAAATTCTGCTAAATTAAAAATGTAATTCATTTAAAATATAAAAAAAAAAAATTATTTCTATGTTTAATAGTCACATTTATTTTTATATATGTTTACATTTTGTATTTTATTTTTATTTATAATTTATTCAATTTAAATTGATATATTAATATTAATTCATTCATTTAAAAATGTAAAATAAAAATAAATTAAATACTTTATTTCTGTCTAATAATCACATTTATTTTCATATTTTATTTATATTTGCATATTTTTTTTTTTTAATTTTATATATTTAAATATATTGCAGCATTTTTTTATCTCCTAATTTATTTCTTAATTGTATGATAATATTTAATAATAATAATGTATGCTAATGGGAGTGACTTTCACATTCAGACATATCTTTTGAGGCCTGATTACAGCATTTGGATCGTAAAGTAGAACAATTGGTTATGTGTTTACTTATTGTTCATATTTACATGCAATACCCAAGCATGCATTTTAGCAGATGTTGTGGACAGGACAATAATATCAACAGCATGTCTGATTATGTCAAACTTTCAATGAAGCAAAATGCTGCAGGCCAATGTATATGTGTAGATTTAAACAGCAAACCCATTGTCAGTAGAAGGCATGAGGTGAATTCTACATGCAAACGTGATGCGTGTAAAAATATAACAGCACATATTATCAGAAATGAAGAGGAATGTGTTTGCACTGAAGAATAAACAGCCCTAAAATACAACATGCCCAAAATCAATGTCAAATGTCAAAATAAGTGTAATGTAAATAAAATGAGAGGCAATGTAAAAATATAAAAAGAAAAGAAAAGGTTTCACTTTGACATGAGACATAAGAAGTGTTGCAGTGACATTTTTATTAATTTTTTTTTGTCAAAGAGATTTTAAGAAGGTGGATAAATTTGGAACGTTTGATATTATAAATATGAACTGGAACAGAACAAACTTTGATGTTGACTTGGCAAAGCCTCGCCGGAAATTTTAAAATAGTTTTAAAGCATGAAGTCAGGCTTTAGTCAAAACAGGAAAATTGTGGTACACACAGGGACACTCATATATGTAACAATATATATATATATATATATATTATTAACAGAAGGTGTTTGGCCAAGAATATGTTCAGTACTGTGTGTGTGTGTGTGTGTGTGTGTGTGTGTGTTTATAAGTATGTGTGTGATCTGAGCTTTTTGGTGAGTAGCAAGGTCAAGCAGTGAGGTGCATAAATGCATTGTGGGATGCTGGGAGATTGTGTTCCTGCTGAGTAGAGATAAATCATGTCAGTTCCACACACACACACACACACTTGCTGGTCCACGCACACACTC
This sequence comes from Carassius gibelio, assembly GCF_023724105.1. Lineage (NCBI taxonomy): Eukaryota > Metazoa > Chordata > Actinopteri > Cypriniformes > Cyprinidae > Carassius > Carassius gibelio. The sequence continues at coordinate 12,802,604 of NC_068395.1, read as the reverse complement.
TTAAAAGCAGCAGGAGCACATGTGCCGCCCCATCATCCATCCTTCCTATAGTCTCTCTTCATCTTCCTCCACTGTGTGTGTGTTTCACAGCTGCAGGTGCCTCGGTAATCAGTTAACTGTCATGCACACGCACACACACACACACGCAGAGAGACACAGAAACAGACTCAGATTAGGCTGCAGGTAGCGTTTATACCACACACATAAAAGCATCCTCTTCTCCTCACCATTAGCACTGAGGTGTGTCATTTGATCACACATGCATACTAACTCAAGGATGCCCTGCAGGTGTGTGTGTGTGCCCAGAATCAGTTGGAAATAGAGGCTTATATATGCCAGGTTGTAAACACTTCCTTCTCTTGTCTTTCTGAGAGAGAGAGAGAGAGAGAGAGAGAGAGGCTATGGAATACAGACTTTCCAAAAATAACTGGATTATTTTCTGTAGAGTGGGCTTGTTTTTTGTTACATATGCGATTCTACTGTTTAAAATTTTGAATCTTTGTTTTAAAGTCTTTGAATGTTGCCTTTGTTAGAATATTCTTATAGTAAATCTGTAATATTTGTTTTACAGACAAGAGTTTTGAGCATACACTGGATGTTTTTTTTTTATTCCATTTATTTTGGTAGCAAATCATAGCCTACCCTAATTAATTCTGGTTGACAATTATTTATTATGTTTTATATATTTTCTGTTAGATTTGAAGAACACGTTATATATATTTAAGTTTTATTTGATTTGTATATGTTATGTCTATCAGATTATATCTTTTAAATCAGTATTTCAGAAAATGTGATATAAATACATCAAAATGATTACATTTGTAGGCTTACATATAATTTTTGTTATATCATTTAATTATTTAAATTATTTCATGACATCATATTATGTAATTATTGTGTATATATATATATATATATATATATATATATATATATACATATATATAATCTTATATTATATTATATTATTTTTAAATGAATGCTGTGAATTGATTACGAATAAATATCGCAATAATAATCTCTCTCAGAAGAGTCTTGCTGGTTCAGTATTAGTCATTATCAGTCATTAATCACTAATTAATCGACTGAGGTGATAATAACCACGCCTCCTGAAGTGAAAAATATAATTAACATTATTGTATTTTCCCTTAATAATACAATTTGAATTATAGGTGATTTAAAAAAAAATATATATATTTTGATTTTGTAATTTGTTTGTATAGTTTTATATTTATAGTGAATAAAATTAAACGGCAAAGCGTATAGAAGAATGTCCTATAGCAGCCTATAACTTAAAAACGCAGAGATGTTTGTGTTTGTGAATGTACAGTATTTACATGCAGCATTCCTTCCTTCGAGAGCACACACACACACACACACACACACACACACACACACACACACACACACACACACTCTCTCTCTCTCTCTCTCTCTCTCTCTCTCTCTGTCTCGCTCGGTGTGACTTGACCCCCGTCAGTAGGAGGTCCGTCACCCTTGACTGTGGCTCTTCCTCCGGGGGCGGATCAGTGGAGCAGGTGCTGCGAGGCTCTAAGCGCCGCCTTCACTCACTCCACTGCGGCTCACTCAGCGCTCTCGACCGCCGCGCCGCCGCCGGAGAACGCCATGGATTTACTCCAGCTCTAAATACGCTGGAAACACGCTTTTTCTTCTGTTTTAAGGTGAGTTCTCGAAGGCGGGCTGTGATAAAGAGGCTCGGGCTGAAGTGTGCTCGGCTCTCGGCTGCGTTTGTTACGAGCTCATCGCTCGCCGGAACACAGCGTGATGTGGGGCGCTTTGTTTTCATTCACAGTCATTCGTGGTCCATCCTGCAAGTGTACACTTAGCTTATTATTTATCATTTTTGTTTATTTAATGAAAGTAGATCACAGCTGTTCTATTTGAACCTGGAATACTGTCGTCTTCCGTGAAAGATAATGCTTTTATTGGCTTTGTTATTAGAAATGATACGCTTGATGTGACCTTTGGCTTCCTATCGGGACTCATTCATATTCAGAAGTGTTTAACAGTCTTAAATGTTGGATTTTCAGACTGTGAGTAAGGGTTTGGGGAGTCACGCTGAGTTAGATGACCTTCTGATATTCTGTCACCTCAAGGTTAATTTTCCATCCGTCTCAGACCTCCCTTCTGGATCTTGTGTAAATTAGGTTATTAACACAATATTTGATGTGAAGCCATCCAGAAATAAATGCTTCATGGTTAAACCTGAGATTATAAGATATAGAGAGAACTTTGGTTACATTTATGAATGTTAGCCTATAGATTATACTGAAAAATATGAAAACTAGGTATATATTTTGGTTGGACTGAATATTCTGCAATTTTTTTTTTGTCAATTTAAGATGTGCAGACAGCTTTGTCATATAATAATACGTATTTTATTAATTTAGCTGAATTGTAAAATACATATTTGGCGTGCATCTGATACTGGCCGTCCAACTTTGTGAATATCAGTAGCCTATTGGCCAAAATGGCAAAACCCATTTTGTTTAACCATAGAAACTGTTGGTTTGGTCACATCCTGTCTGTTTTACACATTTGAAGTTTTCGTTTTTGAAGTCTCTTGTTTCCTCTTCTGGCTTTTTGTGTGGTCAGATAAATGTCAGTGTGCTGTGGAAAGTCATGTGTACTCAGCAACCAGTCTAGCTGTACTTACTGGCAGAATGGGAGTTTGCATTGTCCAGTCGCACTGACTTTTTTTTTTTAATAACTAACGGCTGAGGTTTTATTTGATTAGGTGCGAAACTGAAATGCGAGTTGTAGTTTGGGTTAAACTGGAAAGACTGGATGAGTTGGATGTTATGAGAAGGAGTAGTTATGAGAAGTTACTGTAATTACATGCTCAAAAGCCACAGATTAAGGCTTCATTAAGTCAGTAACAGTTGCAATTGAAGTGACAGCGAATCGAATGGAAAAACTCCTAATACCAATGTTTGAAAATACAAATGCCAAAGCACTATGCAAGTAGCCTATACATGTTTTTACAATAAATATGAGCTGGTACTGTGGTCCAGACCAGTGTAGTCTAATGGTTTGATGTGAGTGCATGTTGGGGGTGGTGGGGTGGAGGTGGGGGTGCAGACGCTTTACTCCATTAGACTCTTATTTGCTTATGACCAGCTTGATAACGGATATTTACATTCTTGAATGCTGATTTGACCGGACGGCCTTTTGTTCTTTTACATTTTTAAGCCTTTGAGTGTTGTAGGTGATATAATACCGGTATTTTATGTATAAAGTGTGAATTATTATTATCATTATTATTATAAATCAATGATGGTTGGGCACACATGCATTTAAAAATATTATTATATTTATGCATTTATTAGTCACATTTATCCAAAGTGATTTCCATTAAGGCAAATGTATTTTTTGTTTGTTTTGCTTATTTTTTTTTTTTTTTTTTTTTTTTTTAAATAATATATTTTGATTGAAAAATGATTAGAAATGTAAAAGGTCTAAAGGTCAGTCATGGCAGGGCAAACAAATATGCGCATTTAAAATTATTATATTATATTATATTATATTATATTATATTATATTATATTATATGTTCATTTAAAATTATATTATTGTGTTTTTTTTTTTTTTTATAACTATACATTTATAGATATAAACATTTCTATAATTTCCATTTATACTTTTTCATCCAAAGTATTTTACAACAGAGGAACAAACAATTTGGGATTATTTGTGCATAATGTTTTGAAAAATTTATTTTTCAATGTATTCATGTATTAAAAACTGTTTAAAGGCAGTTTATGTATAAAGCATGACTTTCTTGAAAAGTCACGGGTGTAAAATGTGCATATTATATTATATTATATTATATTATTTACATATATGTATTTAGCAATACCTGTGACTTACAGTATGGTAGAAGAACATAACCAATTAGTCATTTTTTTTATATATATATATAATTTTTTGAAAAGTAATAATAATACTTTTATAAATAAGTAAAAAAAAAAAAAAAGTTTGTTTACAACTAAAAGATGCATTTTATTGTGAGATTCAAGGCAGGAGTAGTGTTTTTTGATCACCTCTGGTTTTGTGATTGATTAACGGGGTGTTGAGGATGGATTATATAATGAAAACCCTTGTGATGAGAGTGTGTGTGTGTGTGTGTGTGTGTGTGTAATCAGCAGCACTAAACCCTCAGAGACAGACTGTATTGGGATTAGCTCAGATTTCTGCTGCTTCTTTAACTGATGTTGGTCAGCTGTATTTACACACATACACACACACACACACACACATCGGCTGTTTGCACTACAGTGGTCTTCGTTTTGGACATGTCTGTCGGGCTGAAGTGACAAGAGAACGTTGTGATTGGCACCTTGAAACTTAGGGGAAAATCCTGAAAAGTTGGGAACAGAAATTAATGTAGTTTTAGAAGAACCATATGTAATAAGATACCACGAGAAAAGAGGGAGAGAGAGAGAGAGAGAGAGAGAGAGAGAGAGAGAGAGGTCAAAAGCCTGATCCAATGACCAAAATGAAAAGACAAGAGAAACCCCATCTTTTTTATCCTATATTTTAGCAAGTGACATCATAAATGCTCCCTAGGTATCCAAAATGACCAATCAGCACTGCGTACATAGTGACAGTGGGCAAACTCCCAAAGCATAAATACTTACCCAGCATACTTTGATGTGTGTCAGCATTTTTGGGGGCTTAGGAGATGCCAAGTGTCCCTTAGAGGGGACAGCGTGGGATGTAATAAAAGTTTTCACTTTTTTTGTTAGACTTTTCCTGCTACTCGAACACAGAGAAAAGCTGTGGGTCCCGATAACTGATAAGAGTATTTATGTTGTAATTGTTCACACAGTGTCAGAGAACACATGCTTCCTTAACTGCCAGGTAAAGCTCCAGTAAATGTGAACTTGACGCCTTTAAACCTTTGTGCAGTTTAACAATATAACTGCTTTATTCTGTGGAAATTAAAAGTTGTGTTGTGATATCTAAAAGTCGCAACCTTCTGAGCTGACCTCCGTTAGCACGCACACGCACAAAAGTCTTTAATGGCGCACCAATTTATCAGTGATGGAGATGCCTGTGATTGCCTAAGATTATTTCTTTATTTATTTGTAACACATTCAATTACATCTTTTCTTTTTAAAGAAATTTGGTCTACTGATATTGTAGAGAGGACCGCTCTAGACCCCCATGATCAAGGTCAATAAATTTGTCATTTTTATGTCAACGCAAGGTTAGTTCAGGTAGCAGAATATAATTTGGTGTGACTCCTGGAAGCGTACGGCCCTTTATAAGCTAATTAGGCTAATTCATGATATTTGTACAATCCTTTTTGTCATTTTTGCCTGCTCTGCATCTATCTGTGTTATGAGAGTCATTCACATGCTGAACATACTGTGCCAAACCTAATAATTACACAGAAGCCAATTATTTCCATTCCCTGGAACCTGTTGCATTACCGCGCTAACCGCAAACCTTTATTTGTAATGCAAACCCTTTTTTTATTATTAGTGAAGGGTTTTTGTAAATATCATAGTTAGCTTAGCTTCTGAACCTGAACCATTGATGAAGAGTAGTAGGTGCCAATTTATGTCTTTTGTGGGGGATCTAGACTTCTGTACTGTAGATTTGAAGGGGTTGCTGGTGATCTGCAGGTGACTTTGAGGTACCTTGTGTGTCTGTCCTGTGAATAGAAACATTGAGTAAAACCTGCTGAAGATTAGCCTACTTTAGTTTGCATTTGATTTTACTTTTAAAACAAGGCTAAAGGGTGCTGCAGACTTTAACACCTCATTGTGTTCATAACCCTTACAGACTGACTAACAAGAAAGTGCACATGTAATGTAAGCAGTAATTACCAGAACAGGAGGCTGAGGATATGGGTCATGTGCTAAGGTTAGACCACAAGAGCCTTGATTATCAAGACCTGCAAATGCTACAACGGTTGTGTGTGTGTGCTCAGGTGGCTAGAGATGAATCATCTTGTGTCTTCAGATCAGCCAACCAACTGGAGTGCTGATGGATAGGGGCATTATAAGAAAGAAGAAAGGAATGTTAAGTATGCCAGTAGGAAATATGTGGCTTTGTTTGTTGTGTATTATGTTAAAAATATCTTGATGTAAGCCCAAGAAGTTTTAGAGGTGAAACCTGAAAAGGTGTGTCTCAAGGTTCTAGGTTAAATGATTGGTTCGGAGGATCTGAAATGCACAGTGTTGAGGGTAGTCCAGGACCAGTGTTGGGAACTGTGTTAAATGACTGACTTTGCCTCCAAAACCTTAGGCCACACTACTCGAGACTACCAAAAGAAGCTTAACATCAGGACCCTCAGTGTATGGTGTTAGCAGAGCACAGGAGCCTCCAGGCCACTCTGACCACTAGGGCCCATGGGTTTCTTTGTATACAACAAATGTGGAATGTGTGACCCCCTTTGTGCATTAAACTAAAAAGCCTCCTCAAAGAGAACACTCTGATCTGACCATCAGGGTCCCCAAGTACAGTACAAGCTTAAACCCAGACCACCTCCATAGATATGTGCCCAAGAGCCCCTTTGGATAGCATTCTGCGCTGCCAGAAATGGTGTCTTAAATCTGATTGACTTTAGAGACCTGGAAAGAGGGGTAACATGATCGAATTTTCATAAATAACATAAACTAGCATAAATGTAAGTGGACAAATGACTGGATTGGAGGTTGCTGGACAAGTTGGCAGAAAAGACCTCTTGTACTTATAAAGGAGGCTGATGCTTCAGTGCTGAGGGAGCTTATTGTCTAGTGCATCGTCCAAGGTTTTTTCTCACCTGGAGAGGACGACACTGAGACCATCGCCTGAGATAAAGATCGTGACCGTGTGAAAGCTCTTGAGTGGGAAGACGATTAACCTAGTCTTGACTCCAAGGTCATTATCAGAAATGTTAATCAGACATATTCAGACCAAATTATGAGACTTAAATGCGAATGAGAAATGAGCTGTCAAGTGTGGTCGGAGTAGTAGTGATTAGAGAAGCCACACAACTGCATGCTGCACTCCTAGAAATGAACAATTTCACAACGATGCTTTAGAAAAACGGATTTAGGTTCCCTAAAAAATGGTTCTTCTGTAGCATCACTGTTTTGAAACTTTTATGTTTAAGAGTATAAAGAATATTTTGTGCAGTGGAAAGTAATTTTAAAGCAACACTTTAAAGCAACATTTTTTAAATCAAATCAAAGAACTGTGCTGTTGTAACATGGCCGCAGCAGCCTGAAAATAGTCCCCAGCTAGTTTGTGTAGTTGCAGCAATAGCAGAGTTGCTGGGAACTATTTTTAGGTGCTGCGTGATATCACTGCGCATGCTACGGCCATATTACGGCAGCACAGTTCCTTGATTATTATGCCAGAATTTAAGTATAATATAGAAAATCGCAACTTTTCATTTTCCACTGGTCTTAGTACACGATATAACTGCAGAAGAGTCAAGTTTTAAATACGAAAAATATCGAAACGTTTTTGTCATTTTTGTATGCGATACTACTGGTCTAATAAGAATCAATGATGTATCCTAGCTATGCTAAAAGTGTTATCGTCAGACCCGGAGATCAGCCCGGTGGATTCAAAAATGGTAAAACTCAATTTATTAACCCTGGGGGGAGTTGGAGAATGAGCCTATTTCCAAAAAATTGGAGTGTTCCTTTAAGAGTGTGATACAGAGTGATCTGGTCTAAATGAGGAAGTTTAAGGGACTAATTACCGAACCTTGTGGGACACCAGTGGTTTGGGGGCGGGGAGAACAGTGTGAGACTTTCAAGGTATCCTGGAAAGACCTGTTATCCCAAGAAAATACAATTGTAAATGCACTCAGTCAGCTTTGAGATCAACAGGTTGTAGATAACTGTAAATTACTGCAGACAGATCCAGAAAATCAATACAAAACTAATCAAGGACATTCAAGCCTAGCATACGGGCTTCAGTTATGGAAAGTGGAGTTGTTTCGGTACTTACACACAGTGTAAGGTCTTCAACCTTTAAGCCCTTTGTAACCAGTAGCTCTGTGATCAACCTTCTCTCTAGTTATCAATCTCTATTGTTGTCACAACCAATTAGTGCATTTCACTGTGGAAGTATCAGTACCATTCTAGTCCTCATCCATCTTTAATATTGTCAGTGAAACACACACACATACATACACACTGGGATTAATGAGCAGAAGCCAGGTGTGTGTGAGGTGCTTTATCTAGTCTTAATGAATGCGAGGGTAGCAGATCTCTGTAGTCGCCCATGCATCAATGCTTGTCTGTCATCATTATGGACATGTATGTGTGTGAGTGTGTTCATTTGTGGCCAACAAAGCACTATGACACATCATCCATCACTCAGTCTTTTATCCCTGCTGTTTCTCTCATTGAATTTACATGAGCCGGTCATGTCGACAAGGGCTGGGTCAATTTGCATTGGCTGAAGTGTCTAATGAACAAGCTTATTAGAGAGCCAGTGGGACTGTTTTTGCTGACTCGAACTGCAGCTAAAGCCTCTGGGAAAAAAGCAGCAAGAGCAGGATTTCATCTCTGCGAGAGAAGAGATCTTCACATAGCAAGCCTCGGGCGCTTTTAAACATTTGGCAATTCATTCTGCATGGCCAGCTGGAGATCTAATGATTTTTGTACAGTATCCTTTTCGTGTTTGTATATGAGACTATAATAAAAGGTGTGAGTTTATTAAGCCACAGACCCACAGTAAATCCTGCTAGACCAGGGATTTAAAAAATGCTTTTCCGTGTTAGTTTGAGGTGTAGGTGTGTCTGTGAGTGCATAGATGTCAAATGATGTGGAATATTTCACTAAGCATGCCAGATGACTAATTGACTCCTTTAATAAGGCTGTAGTTCATGCTAAAAACTGGACTGAAGCAACAATGTTTATTGTTGTCAGAGCAATATTATCGTTTAGGGAAACCAAATTTACCATTTATAAATGCTTTGATATTAATATGTGCAAATAGAATATAATTGTGGCTTATACGTTTTTGTCCTTTTGGACTTCTGCTGTGTTGTTTTTGTGAAGCTTGACAGTCCTACAGTAATTCCCATTTACTTTATTGTAAAAGAGCAGGTTGGGCATTCTGCTAAATATCTCATTTCACGTTCCACAGAATATGTGGGATTATTAGATGATGACAGAGTTGTTGTTTTTGGGAGAATGAGTGCTTTAAGGCATCCTAGAGTAATAAATGTTCTCTCTGTCCCGCTCCTTGACATAACAGTTTATAAATCACTCTGTGTTGAGAGGGCCGTCTCTCCCAGAATGGCTGTGTGCCGGAAGAGACCTGTGGCTTTTCTCATTTCCACAGCGACCAGAGACTCTCTGTTATCTCTGATTGACACCATCCAGGAGGGAAAGTGTGAGCTGCAGAGATGAGAGGAAGGGGGTAGTGAGCGGATGAGGTTCGGTAGCACATTAATTGAGAATGTTTGTCAAGAGAAAGAGAGAATGAGGGAGATAAAGAGAAGATGCCTGGTTGTAGCACGCAAATGAGTGGACGGATGACAGCTTTGTTTCAAGAGCGCATTATGATGATTTGATTGATAAGCTCTTAACAGGATTGGAGAGTGGTGGATATGGTGGTTTGCTTAATGGCAGGAAGAAAACCTTGTTTCAGTTATATGCTGCACCTGTTTATTATATTATGTGAAGATTATAACTTTATTATGAATCTTATTTACATAGTGTATTGATGATAATCTTAATTAATTTAACCACATTTTATGCTGTCTTGTTTTTTTTAATATTTTTTTTATTGTTTAAATTTTTGTTCACTACGAAAGAAGCCAACATTTTTTTATTTTATTGATTTTGCTTTTTTAAAATTAATTTAATTGTATTTATTTTTTTAGTTCATTATGAAAGCTGAGGCCATACATTTTTTGTTTTAATTTGTTTTACTTTTACCGCCATTTATACATTTAGTTTTTTATTTTTGTAGTTTACTAAAGAGGTCATGCATGTTGTGTTGTTTCATTTTATTGTTTTGTTTTTGTTTTAGTTCAATATGAAAGCTGTAAGAAGCTATGCTTTCCTTTTTTGTATGTTTAGTTCTCTACAAAAAGCCCTAAGAGACCATATGTTTTTGTTGTGATTTGTAAATTTTCTTTTATTTTTTTAGTTCACTAAGAAAAAAGCTCTGCATGTTGTTTTGTTGTATTTTAGTTGTCTTTTATTTTATTTGCAGTTTACTACAAAAGCTCTAAGAGGTCATACGTTTTGTTTTGTTTTGTTTCATTACAGAAGCCATTAGAGGCTGTGCATTATTGCTATCTTCTGTTGTGTTTTGTGTGCATTTTGTTTGTTTTTTTTCCTTTGCTTGATTTTTTGTTTGGCAGATGGTATATTTAAAAAGAACAATTATTAATGTGCCTGAATTATAACGCTATTTAAGATGAATCCGATTAATCTGTTCAGTTCAACCACCGGACATATAATGTTCTCTTACTCTGTGTGTTTGGATGCGTAAGGCTCCATTAAGTCGTAATGAAGTTGTGGCTGATGGCAGAGGATGCTGCTGCCAGCTCTCCTAACTGCCCTAAGTTCATTATTAATTGTTTTGCTCGGTTCAGCAGAAGGGCAAGGGTGAGGCAGAGTTTATCACGATAAAGCAAGCTTTTGTTTGTTTCTGATAGAAACACTGGCAGTGAGCGAAAGCTGGAGGTGTGTGAGAGAGAGATACACAAAAGAAGGAAGTTGTTGAAAACTCAAAAGTTCAGATCTGGAACTTAACATGTGAAATGTTGAACATGTCTTATGTTCTACCCTCCAAACCTTTAAAAAAAAAAAAAAAAAAAAAAAAAAAATATATATATATATATATATATATATATATATATATATATATATATATATATATATATACACACACATACACACACACACACACACACACACACATCAATCGCTAAATCATTGCAAGCAACATATGCAAATAAATGTGGTTATCAGTTTATGCAATTCATTGCTAGCAAACTTCCCCTTTATGTTGTAACCCTGTAAAGCACACAAAGGAAAAAATAGTCAGAAAAATATTTTTCAAAAAGAGAACAATTTATTGCAACTTTATATAGAAAAATTATTTAAAACTTAAAAAGTATGCATTTTTTGTAAAAAAAAAAAAAAAAAAAAAGATGCATTTTGTGATTTGTTTTCATGTAAATCAGTGAGATCTTTATGACAGAATAACTGACTACTTACATAAATTTCATATTAAAATCAGTTGTCACACTCTATATCTCACAAAGATGTTTTAGTAAGAAGATATTTAAATGCTTAGTTTTATATATATAAAATGATATATATATTATTGCGGGGGTAAAACATTTACTGTTTTGTTTTGCATATAGTTTTTTTTTCTGATTTGTTTTGTGTTTTTGATTATGGTTTCATTTGTTTGCTTCGTCCCTTTTTATATTTGTGTTGTTTTGCATTTTGTTTTATACCGTATTTTGTATTTTTATTTTTATTTTATTTTTGGATTTCGCATTTGGATTTTTTTTACTATTATTGTGTCTTGCTATTTGTTTAGTTTTTTTGCCTTTCAGATTGTTTTGTGATTTTTAATTTATTTTATTTTTGCGTTTTCATTTACTTTTGTTTCCGTTTTGTAGTTTTTTCTGATTAGTTTTGTTTTTGCTTTTGTTTTGTTCCGCTATTTGTTTAATGCTAAACAATACAATGATGATTGCGAGATGAACAAATAAAAGTTCCTTCATAATAAATTGCTCCAATATTTGATACTCACAGTTTAACATTAGTATTATATTAAGTTATTTTTATGTTTACTTAATAAAGATTTCACTGCAAAAAGACACATGAACCAGTGTGGAAGTTTTTCAGATTATGCCAAATTATACTTTCTAAAAAAGTATAAACTATAAATCAGATCAGGCACGTAGTAGATTCTGTACAACAAGTTTTTCAGCAAAGGTTTGATCATGTTGATAATTTAGAAATATGATACAGTAGGCTACAGTAGACACACACACAAACACATTCTCTCCATCTTTGAATCAGAGCTTGTGCAAATCAAAGCTCGCTTGGAGTAGAGATAAAAATAGATTTGAATTGAGCTCAGTCTTAAATTTGCGGATATAATCTATATACAGTAGTCTCGTTTACTGGCTGAATGTCAGCCTCTACATTTCCTCTGTTATTGTGAATTCAGTTTTGAACAGAAACGACATCTTTCTGTCTCTACAGGTATGAGCCATGAGCCCAAGTCTCCATCATTAGGCATGATTTCGGCAGCACCATGCAGCATGGCGACTGTAAGCCCCCTCACTCCGTCCCCCATCAGCGGAGCAATGGTAGGCAACGGGAGCCCTGCGTCTCAGTCTGGACACTCAGGATTCGCCGCCGCTCTCCGCAAGCTCGCCAAACAGGCCGAAGAACCAAGAGGTGAGCGCCCTTTCCTCTGCTCTCTACCCATCGCTCTTTATCCTATTACCCATGATGCCCTGCTGAACAGGCAGCAGGTGTGTTTGACTTGAAGTGCTGCTGCACAGACCGATCAGTGTATGACATCAAAGTACTGCGAGATCTGTCTGCGCAGCGCTGCTTCAAGTCAAACACAACTAATATGTGGCTGTAGTCAGCAGATCTTTACTATTAGTGCAGCAACACTGTTGCACTTTAATGTCCTGTTTTACTTATAGAGGTAGTTTCTTTCTATCCATGTGCACCCACAGCCTCTAGGTTTTTCTAAGCCGTTCTTTTTTTCTGCTATTTATTTTGTATTTTTATGTGATTTTTGTCTTTCATTTAATTTTTTTGTGTGTGTAATTTATTTGAGTTTTTTTTTTTTTTGATTGGTTTTGTAATTGTTGTTTTATTTTTTTGAGCAATTTTTGTTTTGTGATTTATATTATTTTCCTTTTTTTCCTTTGTATTCTTTGTTTACTTTTTTTTCTGCTATTTATCTTTGTTTTGTTTTTATTCTGCTTTTGTTTAGTTTTCAAACTGTGATTTGCGGTTTCATTTATTTTTGCTCTTTAGTGTTTTTTTTTTTTGCTTTGTCATACATTTTTCTGATTTGTTTTGTGATTTTGTTTTTATTTTTTGTTGATTTTGTTCAGCCATTTGTTTTTTGTATTTTTGTTTGTTTGTTTTGTATTTCTTTCTGATTTGTTTACAATTTTTGCATTTTCATTAAGTTTTTGACTTTTGTTCTGCTGCTTTTTTCAGATTTTTTTTGTTGCAATTTTTGTATTTTATCTTTATTTAATTTTTGTATTTTCAGCTATTTGTTTTGTTTTGTGAGTTTTTTTTTTTCTCTGTGTCTGTTATGTTTTGCCACTGCATTGTAACGTCATGACCATTAGCACAGTTGCAGTAAGTCTTTTAAAGCAGCATGTAAACAAGCACGCCGCCATATGTATGGGTGTAATATGGACAGCCATTCTTTGCTCAGCGTGAGTATGAGTGTGGGTTGTGGTTTCTGTCAACAAATTGTGAATAGATTTGAATAATATTTGCATATGGGTTTGCAGCATTTCAGATGGCTGGCACAACATTTATCTACCCATCTGTCTGTGTAATTGTAATAGTCAACGCCAAAAAAACCTAAACACACACACACATTACATACAATATCATGTTTTAGACAATGTTTTCTACTGTTGTCTTGGCATTTAAGATCTAGAATAGATCTACGAAATTGTCATCTGTCAGAATTGTTTCACTCTACATTGTATGAAACCAACATCGGCTGAAAGACAAGACATTCGATGCATTATGTTTTGAAGAAAAACAGTGCAGTTTAACAAGCGTCTTCTTGAAGGAGCTCAAGCATACATGGTTTGGCCGTGTGTTTATCGACATGATGCATTGTGAGTGATCATTATATTCTTCTCTCCAATTCTCTGAGACAGAGAGAAAAGGATTATATTGATTGGTTAAGAGCTTGTATGCCAGTAATTTCTATAGAGCTTCTCTAAGTGTCCTTTTACTGCTGTCTCTGTGAGTTTATCACGCTGTGCATACGGCTCTGCCTCTGCTTGTCACTTTATGCGCTCGTATAGTCTTTGACTAGGGTAATTCAATGACAGTCAATGCTCTGTCTCAGATTGCTAAGCCTGTTTGGAAAAGCTGTCTTTTGTTTAAGGCTTTTCCTCTGTCCGTGTGTGTGTGTGTGTGTGTGTGTGTGTGTGTGTGTGTGTCCTTGCTGATGCTGGTTGTCCTGTGTAAGTGACATCTCCATCCAAGTTCACACATGCACAAACACACACATTTCTTTCTCTAACTTTCTTTGTTCTCTCTGTGTTTAACAGATAGTGTGACTGCAAACCTATTACATTTCAGCTTTGATACAGATATGATAAATATATGAAAGAGTAAAGCAAAACAAGAGGATAAAATTTTCTGATTAGCATCTGGCTAAGAGGCTGTAGGTTGTTATGGGTGTTTGCCAGGTCTTCGCTGTGGAGTTTTAGCATACTTTTAAAGTACAGAAACAATATATTTTAAAAGAATATAACTGAATGTAATGTTTAAATGAACATTTATTATATTTAAAGGGTTCATATGATGCTTTTTTTTTTAAAAAGATGATTATTTTATGTATTTGATGTAACAGAATATGTTGACATGCTTTAATGTTCAAAGAACACATTATTTTTCAAATACTGTACATTATTATAGGTGTCCTATGCCCCGCCTCTCTCAAACACCTCATTTTCTACAAAGTCCCTCCTTCAGACAAGAGCTCTCTGCTCTGATTGGCCAGCTGACCCAGTGCATTGTGATTGGCCGAACACTGCAAACACTCGTTGAAAATGAAACTTCCCTTTCCATAATAAAATCTTCATCTTTTAAAATAAGTGTAAAGACAGTTAATAAAATGTCTTTAGTTTTACCATCAGTTCAAGGCTGAAAGAGGAACAGAGTCGCGAGACAGACACGGTGATGAAGCTCGTATGTGTTTGCAGTACACAAGCCACGGACGGTTAAGACAGCTGACTCCACTGTGTGACCCTGTCTCTCTCTCTCTCTCTCTCTCACACACACAAACACACACACACACGCACGCACACAACACGCAACGCGCAAAACTCTGCATTTGAACATTCAATAACAAATACTTAAACTAATAACAAAACATACTTACAGTAGCTGATTCAGAAGCGTCAGATTGCAAAGTCAGAATAACCTGATCTCTTAGGTTCACGAAGTGGTCGTCCATAAAATGTGTTGCTGTTCGGTTCTGTAATCTTAAAGATTCCTAAATGCATCTACTTCCAGAAGGCCAAATAAAGTGCTTATTCTATCTCCTAGATACACACAGCATCTCCCTGACATGACTGCTTCAACACTAACTGTGTTACTGAAACCACGCCTTCTTTATTTAGTGAACATTTGGGCAGCATTACACAAATATTTCCACATAGTGATGTAGAGATGTGGGGCGTGTTTAAACGAGGTGTTTTAGGAGGGCATGGCAAAGTTTTAGCTTTGATAAAGAATATCTTTTTGGATTTGAGACTTTAGTCTTTGCAACTTTACAGATCGTCTTTATGCACCAAGAGCTTGTAACCCTCCAAAGAAAATTTTAATTGCATCATATGACCCCATTAAATTTATGTTAAATGCAATTATTTGAAATTGAAGATGTGCTTTTTTTGACCCACTTAAGTTCATCTTTATGTACTTTGTTTAAAGTGTACTGCTGAATGTACTGACAAGCATTTATGGTAAACTAAAATATACTTCAATTTGTATGTCATGTATTTAAATGTTTGTATTTCCAAATTGTAATATAAATGTATTGTTTTAGCATTTTCATTTTAGTTTTGTTCTGCTATACGTTTTGTATTTTTTTTTTTTTTCAGAATTTAGTTTTTTTCGTTTACATCTTTTGCTATGTTTTATTTTGCATTTTTATATATTTTTGCTTTATTTTGTTTTGTGTTTGGTATTGGTTTTTTTTTTTTCATGATTTTTTTTTTTTTTTTTTTTGTATTTAGATTTTTCCCCTCTGATTTGTTTTATGATTTTTGTTTCCATTTAAAGAAAAATATCGTTAAAGTGTACAGCTGAATGTACTGACAAGCATTTATGATCAACTAAAATATACTTAAATTTGTATGTCATGTATTTAATTAATTGTAATTACACATTTGTAATGAAGTTTAATTTAGCAGCGCCTACATAGTTACTTCTCAAAAGGATAAAAAGTGTACTTGAGTGCGTTAAGAAATAATTAATGAAGTCTATCTCTTTAAGCACATTTAAGTGGCCTTTTTATTTCATTAATATTGGTATCTGCAAGTACCGTTTTATTTTATTATTTTTATTAATATACTTTTAAGATTTGAAGTACACTACAAGTGCACATTCAACACAATTAAGCACTCTTCTTTTTCATAAAAGCAGGTAGGTGTTATTTGGGTGTTGTTGATAGATGTTGACTTGCCAAATATCAACTTTCTATATATAAATATGGCCTTCAATGAAAGTTTAGGGGCTTTTACACCGGTTTTATTGTTAAACCTGTTATATATAGCACTATATGAGGTATCTTACATGCCTTTAGCATGAATAGTGTGGGACGAGTTTCTTTGGCTTTCGAAAAACCCCTAACCATGAATACTGGCGACAGTGATCGCGATGCTTTCCTTTGACCACTTAGTATGAGTTGTCAAAGCTTTCTAGGTAGAAAAATATCAGATATGTGAAAGACTAAAGTCAAATCTACCACAGGAGTAAAGTAGTAGAAAAGCGAGAGTCTTATCAGCTGTGTGGCAGGCAGCGGCGCTCTGAGGAGGCCTGACCTACTTTACTCTTTGTGTTGGGTGTCTTATATAGATAGTGCTCTTAGCGGCTGTGGGGGTTTTCTGCGCTGTGTGGTTTTCGAGCTTTGTGCGTAGGTTTCTGGCTTAATAAGGAAAGTCATTTCTCACATGCACTCTCTGCAATCGAAACCGCAAGAAGTGCATATTGTGGAAAGGGTAATGTACAGTCTGCCGTTCATTATCAGCGGCAGGGCGAGAGGAGCTTGTACGTGATCCTACTTATTACACGGCTGGTTGCCAAATAGATAAAAACATGGATCTGAACTATTGATTTAAGTCTAAATTGTTGCATTATCTACCATTCCTATCTAAACCATTGTATTACAGGAAATCTGCCTTGCAACTTGAACAGCGTTACAATATTAAATAAGAAATGTATGTCTTACATAAGTTGTTAATCTGAAATTCGAGTTCACATATTTGCGTTTCCTTCTCATCCAGATCTTTGTGTCCTTCTCTGGTGCTTCGTTTCTTAAGTGACATTTCCTGGTTCTTGCTTCTAGTCGGTAGTCAGCGCTCAGAAGTTACTGTCCTGCAGGGCTGTTTTTACTCCAGTTAGCAGACAATAGTTTGATTCATAAGCAATACATGTTGATTTTTATTTGATTTATTTGACTGATTTTATTTTAATATAGAATTGTATTTGATGTGAAATTACAGAAGTCTGCAGAATGATGAGAGATGAAAGTATTTTATTTTAATATATTGCATTTTAATATATTCTAATATATATTGTTATTATTCATTTAGCTGACGCTTTTATCCAAAGTTATATCCAAATATAAAATTATTATATATTTTGTTTTATTTTACATTATTTTAACATGCATTAAAAAAAAAATCAATTAAATAAAATGTTATTTATTTATACAATACCTTTTGCATTTATATTTGATAAGATAGAACATTTTTTATGTCTCATTCATTTTTATATAAATTATTATGAATGAATTACATCTAATTAATTCGACATCTTAATAATTTTCAGTTATTTTTTCTCTCTCTATATTAGGGCTGCACGATATTGGGAAAAATTTACATTGCGGACACACCACGCAGCTGGCACGCTTGCGCCACGCATCTAGTGTGTCGATGGCCGCGCGCTCGCGCTCTTTGGCCCATACAGTTAATGAATAACTGATCAACTACAACAGCCTACATCGCACATCCTGCGATGTGACTATCGTGGATTTGTACATCGCGATATAGATGCTTAAACAACACATCGTGCAGCCCTACTCTATATATATTTTCTTGTAATATATTATTTAAGTATATATTATATGGGATTAAAACAGTATATGTAAATTAAATATATTTTATTATATATCAATAAATAAAGAAACAAACAATTATGATATTTTTAAAATATATTTATAATATTTATATTTGATTTAACTCTGGTTCCATTTCTAGCCATTGTATATTTCATCGCATTTTTTCTCCCCAGTAAAATAATTGTTAATAAATAGACTTATATTTGATAACGTATGAAAATAAATGATTATATATACATCAGAATTTTAATTTAAATGAAAATATGAGAGAGATAAGACTAGCCACACAGGTATCGATGTGTTGCTGTGGAAAGCAGTGTAATGGTGTACTATTTAGCCAATGTTATACACACATATCTCAGTGCTCAGTGCTGATATTGACCATCTCGAATGAAGCATTCTGGAGCCGGGCGTAATAAATACCGATATAACATTCACATGAAGTTTCTCTCTTTGTGCACTTGGTTGTGAGACACAAAGACTGTCTTTGTTCTGTGTGGAGTGTCAGTTCAGAAATGTATGTGCACACAAACACACACACACGCACACTCTAGCGATCTTTGATCACAGTACAACTCTGCATTACCGCGGTATGAGTGTGTGTTTGTGTTCATGAGTTTACCGCGGGGAGATGGCAGTGTTTGTTTCTTTCTCTCTTTAAACTGGCATCTGATCTGACAGCCCAGAGGGGCCTTTGATAGCGGCGAGGCTGGCAGTCAGGGAAGTGATGATATATGTTCACTTCTTCTGACAAGTTGTTAGTTCAGTCTGGCATGCAAACACACATAAATGAATCGCCTTACTTTGCCACTTCTACTGCTCTGTCTTTGCCTCTGATGTTATTATACAGTACGGTTCTCTTACATCGTTGAATGTTGCAGTTTATGAGAAATCACTCCTTTGTTGGGAGCTGCAAATCTAATACATGGATTGTATTGAATTCTATTAGTTTATTTTTTATAATATATGCATATAAATTCATAAATGTACTTCTAATTAATTTTAATATAAATTAATGCCTATATGCTTTATTATGATATGTTCATATCATGTCATATAAATAACCGATATATAACTAATATATTAAAATATATGAAAAGAATTCCAGTATTATAATAATTATTTCTTCATTTTTGCCTTTTTCAAAATTGTCAAATCTTCTGTAATACAAACGAAATATAAACGAAAACGAAAATTATAAATGAAAATAATGGTAAACGATTTTTTTTTTTTTTTTTTATTACATTTTATTTGTTACTTTGATAGCATATACATATTATATAAAATAATACATTAAGATAAAGACAGTTGTTTATTGTATTTATTTCTTTTAATGTAAATAATGCTAAAATAAATGTTTTCTATTTTTGGAGATTGCTTCTATTTAATTAAATTCAGTTGGTATGAAAAGTTTTGATTTATCTCTGAACTCATCTGTCTTCTCTTTCTCTCAGGCTCCATTAGTGGCGAGTCATCACATGTTTCCTCCCCGGTGGCCAATCACATTTCTCCAGTCAGTACGCCTAAGCGGGTTGCCATGGGTCCCAGCCTGGGCCCGCCCACGGTCACCCCTCCTGTGGTCACCATCGCCCCGACAAAAACAGTCAATGGCTTCTGGAGGTCTGAAGGACGCCAGGTATGACAGAACGGATGTTTTGCTAAAGCATATATTATCTAGACCAGTGGATCCCAATCCTGGTCCTGCAGAACCCCAACACGGCATGTTTTTGATGTTTTGTCTCTCTGTAGCCAAGTTTACGCTACTGGATTTTAAACACGATTAGCAATAAATGAGCTCGCGAAGGTCAGGCTCTGATCGGGGGAAAACCAGTGGATGATTAGTGCTCGGCAGTCTTTATGTGTGAACTACTGAATGATGCATTAAAGAGGCTCGCCGATGTCCTCGCAGACACCAAAGGAATATCTCGCATGCTAAATGTCTGGACCTGTCAGCCGAATCAATATCACGTGGTGTCAGGTGTGGCGATGAGCTACAGCCAATGAGAGAGTAAGGCATGGGTTGACGTCAGCAGAAGAAAAACAGCAGCAGCAACACGGCTTCGAGAACAGTTTGGACAGAAGAAATGGAGCGAAATTTTTTAAAACAGATAATCTCGCAAACACTTATAAAGCACTTATTTCTTCCTGACGTCCTTTTTCAAATCAACAACTCCTCTTTCAAGTTTTTTTTAAATAGTGAAGTGTGAACTTTGGGGATGTAACAATTCACCGTGAGCCATTGAAAATCGATACAAATATGTGACGATTCAAATCGGGTGAGATGTTTAACGAATCGCGATTCATTTGGGGGTGAGCGTTTATATCAATGTATCTCTGAGGGGAACTGACTGTCTTTAGAAAAGTTTAGATGGTATTTTATTTTCATCGCGACTCGGTGTAATACATATTAAAGCAGCGTTCATACGTGCTGCAGTGCTTTGTTTACAGCGCTAACCAAGCTAACGCTATATTGCTGCTGTTCCAGAAGCGCCTCCTGCTGTCAGAGAGTGAATCTGCATCTCATTTAGAGCTTCTACTCTCTTTGTTTCCTGCAAATGTTTTATGTGATATAGTGTTACAGAACTAAAGTCTGATCATTCTGATTTTCTTGTAGATTTAAAAACTGTTCATGCTGTGTGTATGCAGCATCTTTCTTTGGTTTGTGATTCAGATGAAGTGGTTATCTCTCATTTTGATTGGAACAAGCACAGACAAAGCCTTTGTTTATATTTATATTTTAATTTATTTTATTAGATTTTGGGTTTTTTAAATTTCTATTTAGTTTTGATATTTGACATATTTCTGCTAATAAAAGTACACCTTTTAATTTATTACGTAAATCTAATTTAGTTTAAAACGGTAATCTTGAATCGAATCATGACTTGAGCAAATCGTTACATCCCTAGTGAACTTGGCTTTATGTGACACACATGTGGAGTCTTTATTAAGGGGCTAATGACTTGAATCAGGTGTGTTTGATTAGGGAGATGTCTAAGGCCAGGCATACACTGTATGATTTTCATCCGATTTTGAGCCGAATTCTGACTCATGCGACTCTTTTTCGGGTCGGGCCGATTTTCAGCATTTTCGTGCGTCGTTTCTCGTGCAGTGTTCGTGCTGTGTACAAGGGGAAACGAGAGGCGATTAACCTCTCCCGACCGGCAATCGGTTGGTCAGATGGATTTCTGACATGTCAGAAATTGAGGTCGCCTCTCGTGAGGTATCGCACAATTGAAGCAGGGCTACGAACCGATTTTCCACGTTTCCCTCACTGCGCATGCGTGAAACCATCCACGAAACCATGGTGAAGTATACTTTAAGCATGCAATCTACTCGTGCAGTGTGAGTTGGTACCTTGCCGAAAACGCACAGAAATCGCACCGTGTATGCCCACCTTAAAATGTGCAGTGTTGGGGGTTCTCCAACTAAATTGCTACATTTTCCATTCAAAAATTTGACTTTTGTGGCTTTTAGTCCATAATATATGTTTTGAGTTCATCTGTATGCTAGTGCATTCATAAAGGTTGACAAAACTCATATACCTGTTGAAAATTACTCACAGAAAACATCAATTATACAGTTAATGTGCTTTTAGTCATTTGTTTGGTTTGCTGTTTTAGTAATATATTTAATTATGAATATATATTCAAATATTTACATCTTATTTATTTTAATATAAATTGTTTATTGAATTTTTGCAAACTTTTGTAAACTGATATTTTAATGTCATGTAAATGGTAATAAAATAATTTAAAAGAAATCCAATGTTAGCATAACGTACTTATTAATTTGTCTTTTTAAATTATTTTTTCAGTTCTTACATAAAATAGTTAATTTGTTTGAAAATAATGATTTGTAAACTAATTTATTTTAATTTGTTAATATGTTGCTTTAAAATAAAATATTAATTTAAATAATATAATATAATTATATTATATTTGATTATAACAGAGTAGTTATTCATTTATTTTTCAGTTTTTCAAGATTGTTTAATTATCTGTAATACAGTATATTTATTATTTGATAATATAGGAAAATAAGAATATATTTACATTTATTTTGACAGGAATTAATGGTTTGTATAAATGAATGATATATGATGATGATAAAATCACATATTTAAATAAATGATATACAGTTAATGTACATGATTTGGTTTTCATTAAATAACACAGAGGACTACAGTATGACATTTGACCAACAAGCCAATGATGAAAAAAGGTGATACTACTTCAAATAATCTTCAGAGATGTTCTGGTGTCCCAAAATCTCTGTTCATTCGAATAATCTATGATCTGTCATGAGCACAAAGACACCGTAACTAGTCCAGCATGCCGTGAGGTCATTCATTTGCTTGTGAAATGAAAACCGTATGTTTATGACGGTGACTTTTCCTTTATCTTTGCCAATCAATACAAACAGAACCCTCTCTCCATACACTTTGATCTGAAGACTTCTGCTTTGAAGAGGGATTGAGGTCCTGATGGGCTCGCTGGGTTTAAATTGGGCTGGATTAGTGCAAACGGGGAGATCTGTGGGGGTCCTGCATGTCCATCATTTCAGTGGCTCTCAGGCGTGACGACAAGATCATGCCAGAAGAGAGTGTGTGTGTTAGTGTGTGTGTGTGTGTGTGTATGAATGGTTTGCTCAGCTCTCGTTCTGTGTGGCTTTGTAAGTTTATTTAGCGCTGCAGTCAGGGGACATCAGGAGACAATAGGCACTTTCCCCTGATCAAACTAGCCTCTCTCTGTTTACACAAAGAGTCTTCTTTAGCTCAGAGAGAGACGGGACGGGATAGAGGAACCAAAGCTCCGGATATATTCAGTCCTGCTGTCTCTCTTCTTGTGCCTTGCTCGACCACACACACACACACACACACACACGCACGCACACGCACACACATGCAGTCGCTGTTTCATCCACAAACTCTGTATTAAGAAATCTGTAATTTAGCATGTTTTATTTTTATTTATATTTACATTATTTATTAAAAAATACTGATTATGGTTTTACTCACTTGTATTTAAGTTGTAAGGAAACTGTTACGTACCATATATACACATTTGAAACTCTGGAAATACACATGCATTTTAGAAAAGACCTAAGCTTTCTTTATTTTCGACGTCCCATACACTGACTGTGTGAACGCAGCCATAGATCTATTTACATTAATTCTCACTTTAATATATAAGGTGCTATGCATAGGTGAGAACCAATACATAGCACCTTATATATTAAATCATTATGGCTACAACATATGTAATGACTGTTCAATATTTACTGATCCAAATCTGTGGTTTTGTTTTGTTTTGTTTTGTTTTTTTTACATGAAATTTGAATTCACTGAATGGATTTTTCCAAAACAAAAAAATTATATAGGTCAGTAACCTGGAAAATATTTCCATGATGCCTTACTATAAATGTTGTTTTCTTCTTTTAGGCTGATGCAGGATTAAGAGTGTCCGGCCATGAGCGTTTAGCCCCAGACCGACCTTTACCAGGCCAGGAGAAGCCCTCCCTCTCTCTGCCTCCGTACCTGGGTTCAGCACATCCTTTCAGCATGACCCCGGGTGCTCTGATGCAGACCCAGTCAGTACTCACACACATACTCACACCTGCACATGCCACAGCGCTCTGTCACTCATCCACTGTTCCTCTCTCTCAGCTTGTCCCGGCAGGTTCCTCATATGCTGCTAGCAGGGGCTCAGGATGAGTATGTTCGCGATGGCTTTCGTCCGTACGCCTCCGCTGAAGAGCTGCGGATGCCTTTAGGGTTCCCTCTAGGGCTCAGCCCAGGAACGGCAGCTGATGCTCTGGCGTACTTTCACTCAGGATATTTGCCTCACCCCTCACTCGCTTCATACAGGTGTGTGTATATTCCTGTAGTTTGAATATGAAAATAAAATGTCCTATATTAGACATGAAAAAAAAAATCTTAAAGTATACTTCAGTTTTGATGCAAATGCTTAGCTTATGCATGCAGTCGAACGCTAGTCTGTGTGATAACATGCGCAAATGCAAGGAATCGTCACATGTGCACTATAAATATTCATCATTGTCAAGTATATGGACTATTTCGCTCTAAAAGTTACACGCGATAAATATATTTTCGTACTCTTATAAACTAGAGATGAAAGTTTTTGCTAACCATCTCAGTTTGTTATTGTTCCATCTCCTGTCTCCTTTTTTTTAACGTTAAAACAATGGCCTGAACAGTGCCGCCACCTTGTGGACAAACAAATTCAGTAAATTCGGTAGGAATCTACGCAATCCAGCAAAAAATTTCCCAATGCATCGTGTTCATTTGGTCATGACTATTCACCACATAATACTTTGATTTTGATGCGAATACTTTTGAAGCAAACTAGAGTTTGCAACAGCCTAACGCACAAACTTTCATAGTATAATTCAACACAGATCCTCCACATGCACACTACAAAGTTTCATCCTTTTCTAGTATCTGCGTTATTTCTCTCCAGAAGTTATAAGCGCTAAATATATTTTCATACTCTTCTAAATTAAAGTTGCATGCCTCTCTTAAAAGTCTTAAAGGCGTTGATTGTTGTCGTGTCTACATTAGTTTGATATTCCGTAGCTAGCATGCAGTGGCGCCACCTTGTGGACAAATTAAGTAGTGTAAAAAAATTAAGATGCATGTGCAAGATGAGCGTATAAAGTAAGCGTGGCTAGAAAAATCTGGCTGTGCATGAACAGGATGCAAGCTCTATGCTGATGATGAAATGTGCTTCATGCACACTGTAGGCTTACCCTACACATAAAAACAATGTATACCTCAGTAAAGTACTATTGGTAGGTTCAGGTGCGTAATTGGACTAAATGTTGCTTTTTTTGACATTTTTGTGCAGGAAAAATGCAGTGGCATTTAATGTTTCTTTAACAATTTTCACAGTCAAAATCTAGTTATTTCAGTAGGAATTATTCAGTGATTTTTGTTTTGTTTATGCCAGGTGCATACATATTTACCCAGTGCAATGCACCTCACAGACATACAGTTTTTGTCTGTTAACAGCAAAACATGGTACTAAGGTCATGTGTTCGTCGCTAAACTCATTCTCAGTGTAAAAATATGTGAGAAATGCTTTGGATAAGTATCTGCCAAATGCATACATGTAAATGTTTATCTCCGTAACTATTTCTGTACGCGTCCTCTGATCTGGTCGTTGCTTATATTACACCACAGTTATCACATTGCTGATGGTTGCTGATAGATGACTCAAATGTTTGGTTGTGAGCCCAGATATTTGATCTTCGTGTTTCACCACCAAAGATGGTTACTTGCTTTATAGGGATTTTAGGTTTTTTTGGAGATGCTCTTCTTTCAGCGTGTATTATAGTTGAACCGCCAGATAATAAAGAAATGGCATGAAGTATTTTAAATAGTATTAATATATTCTTGTGAGTCTAAACCATCAAATCAGCTTAGCTGTTCTGTGTGTGAATGTTTGGCATGCTGTCTCGTCTCCTGCACATGATTTAATGGCTTTAATGAGAGAAGTGAACCTCAGGCTTGGACACACACACACACACACACACACACACACACACACACACACACACACAGATGAACAGATGTACTGCTGTCTGAGACACAAGATCAAAATACACAGATATCAGAACGGATGCATGCATGTATGACAAGCCTGTTCTTTTTGTGTGCTAGATTTGTCAGTCCTTTACCAAAAAAACACTCCAATAGTGAGTATTTCCCTATTGCAAGTCAAAGACGAACAAATTCCAGCTCATTCCGATCAAATACTGAAACGAAGATGCAAAAAAAAAACCATGAGAACATAATGACTGCCTACATTCACATATCAACATCTCTTCAGTATTCAGAGTTCAGCCAATCAGAACGAAGACAATGTTTTAAAGGTACAGTAGCAAAAAAAAAAAAAAAAAACCTATAAGACCTTATATGTTTAGTGAGAGCGTAGGAAATAGACTGGACTTTGTTTGTCTTTCATTTGAAAAGCGCAGGAAATGTCGTGTTCTGTCAGATATGTGGACAGTCTCTGGGTTTGATCCTGTTGTGTCCTCTCTCTCTCTGTGTGTATGAATAACACCCTCAGCGTGTGTCTTTGTGGTGAGACAGCAGTGACCGAAATAGGCAGTGCTGTTCATGTCGCAGGGCCAGAGAGCAGAGGTTAATGAACGAGCCGGTTATTTATAGAGGCACTAATTATCTGCTCTCTCTCTCTGTCTCTGCTTCCTGTGGCTGATCAGGATGGAGGATTATTACAGACTGTCCGCCCTGCGCTCGCATTACTACCCGCTTCCAGAGGGGGGATCCCTGCCGGCCCTCCACCCGTCTGCTGTGCACCTGCCCATGCCGGGCGTCTTTTACCCTCCTGACATCACGCACCAGTCGCTGTCAGCGCTGCACTCTGAGAGGTACACACACACACACACACACACACACACACACACACACACTACATATTCAAGGCTGCAGCTTGCGCATTAAATCCCTTCTTCGTCATCTTCACCAACTGATGAAGATAACACTGAATAAAAAAAGTGTGGAAACAGTTTCACTCAGACATTGATAGTAAATTACAGATAATTACAAGGGATTCCAGAGAAACTGCTGACGTATAAAAACTGAACGGTTTTAAAGCATTTATTTTAATTACTTATATTTATAATATTTGATGCAGTACACTTATAGTTGATAATATTTGATAACATTTTAAATTTATATTATTATATTAATAGTAATATTAATTAAATATATTAATTTATTACATAGTTGAATATTAAATATATTTTATTATTTTAATTTGATTAATCTGTATTATATGTAGCCTACTTTAATTAAATTAATTCATAAAATGCATCTCGTTGAACCTTTTATAATATTTAATACATATAATTATTTTATATTTTAATACATATAATTATTATATATTCTGCTGCTACATGCATACATTTTTAAATTTATAATTGAGATTTTTTTTTATCATTTATATTTATAATTATATTTATACCAGGGTTTTTTATTTTTAAATTATATGATTCATTTTAAGAATATAATAATGATATTTATTTTATATATATATATATATATATATATATATATATATATATATATATATATATATATATATATATATATATATATATATATATATATATATATATATATATATATATATATATATATATATATATATATATATATATATATATATATATAACCAGGATTGATGAATGATTATATTGGTTGCAAGGCGAAGATTAGTATTAAAATTAATATTTCTACCGTTGGTTTCTACAAACCGTAATGGTTTCTACAAACTGATTACTGAGTCCAGAATTTGTTGATTATTTTATTATCAGTTTACTTTGTGTATTTTTTATTACATTTAATTTAAATGTAAGTTTTTTATTTAATATATATTTATATTTCATGTAATATTTAATGACATTTAAAAATGACATTTTAAATGAATTTATATTAATATATAAAATTATATTTTAATTAAATATTTAATGAAATATTAAGTAATTATTAATAGCAATACCATCTTAGGCTAATTTACCAGTTTGGTTTTTTAAAACAAAGTAAAAAAGTTTAAAGATATCAAATATAAATTTTGGCATTTAAAAACTGACCGCAACGATGTCTTTTATAATATTTAATTTGTAATCATTCATTTATCTTTTTTTTTTTTTTACCTATTATCGGTTTCTCCATCTATATTGAATACTACTATTAACCTGCTATCTTTCTCTTTTCTATATTCATCTATATTCAAAATATTCAACTTCACCACAATTTGTATACTGTCTCGCAAGTGCTCATACTCTCTTCAGTAAATATAAATCTAGAAATATCTGCTGCATTACATATATGCAAACCACATGAACTTCACTGGCTGCTCTCCTATTGGCTGTTACCATGTCACAACGATGCTCATTTGCATAACACTACACTCTACTCATTCATTCTTTAATTGACGCCCCGAGTGATAATTATTTGTGTAAATATGATCATTCCGACATCATCATATGATATTCTCCCATACATCACACACGTGTCACCTCGACACACAAACACGCTCTCTCTCGGTCTTCCTTCGTACCAAACATCATCAACACTCCTGTGTTCCTGCAGCCTCTCGCTGACTCGATTCTTCTTGTTCCTGTTGAGAGTGTTGCATCTCACACCATTTGTGTGCTTGTGTGTGTTTGGACCCTCCGCAGGCTGCAGATGGAAGAGGAGCTTCGCCAGCAGGAGAGGGAGAGGGAGCGAGAGCGAGAGAAGGAGAGAACGCGTGAAATCGAACGAGAGCGGCAGTGGGAACAGGAGGTGCAGAGAGAGAAAGACAGAGAGCTGGAGATTAAAAGAGAGCGAGGCAGAGACATGCAGGCGGTCAAGGCTGTGGAGAGACGCCACCTGAGCCACGAGCCGCCGGCCGGCCAACACTTGATCTCACAGTCTTATCCATACACACACCGGCAGCCCGTGAAGGAACGGGGCAAGCTGGAGGAAAGACTCGCTGCTAACAGACCCGGTATGACAGTCAGAGCCGCCTAGAGCCAAAAACACATTATCCTTCTGTAAAACACAACAGAAGATACTTTGAAGAATGTTCCAGCTGTTACAATAAAAGTGAATGGGGTCCAAAATCATATTCATTTGAAATAGAAAGCTTTTATATCATTCTAAATGCCTTTTACTGTCACTTTTGAATCATTTAATGTTTTCATAAAAGTATTATTTATCTTATGTATCTTACTTAATAGGCCTACTGCATATATTTAAATCCAGTTAGTATAATGGTGCAATATATCTGTTTTAAGACATCATTCACATTATTGACTTGTGAGCATAAGTTACTTATTACATATTTCATGCAGCTGGGTTCATGAATATTCAACATTTAAATTATGATTGATATTCACTCTGAGCTTTCTTTGAAAACTCACATCACCTGCAGCTTTAGTAACTGACTGCATTGCTCATGGGTTATTAAAATGTATCTACATGGGTATTAATTTAAATTAAATAATATTAAAAATATTTTTTAATATAAAAAAAAATTAAGCTATTTTTAAAACAACTAGTACTAACTAAAGTAAAATTAAAAAGATTAAAGTTTTTTAATAAGTACTACAATAGTATATAAATAATACTGTAGTTCTGAAGACAAACAGTTTCTTTATAATAATGTATCATGTAAGACGTTGCTATTTTGGTCCTTCTAGTATATTTACTACGTATAAATCCTTACAGATGTTGCGCTTTGAGAAGCACGTGTTTATTCATCTTTGCATCTGTCGTCTCTATACAGACAAACCCAAAGAAACGCCGCTGTTCATGCCTCAGTCTGGTCCGTACTCATCCTCAGGAGGTCCTTCCTCCAGCTCAACCTCAGGCCCTGGCCTCTCCTCAAGCGTCCCGTTTGGGAAGAGCCACAGGCCCATGGTAACTCCCATGATGCTCCAGCGGCAGGAGGACGACGACAGATGGCTCGGCAGACAGAGGGCGCTGAAGGTGGAGAGAGCGGACCGACACGGCCAGGAGTTTCAACAGCAAGACAAGCAGCAGGATGCTGGGAGGGAGACTCACAGGTCAGTGTTAAAGGAAAACAAAATCACATGGAAATGCAATTGGGTTTTTTAATGATGTGGAAGGCGACATTGAGTATGTCACTCATCTTGTCTTGAGAATGAAGATTTCACTGCATGATGTAGATTGAATAAGAGTTACCCATTTTAGACACATTGTTGTCTTTTTTTGCTCTATTTCGCCAGCAAATATAGTTCCAAACAAAGCCACAACAGAACTGCTGTTTGTATCAAAGATAAAAAATAAAGAAAAAGAATCAGCTTCTTGAATGAATCGGTTGAATCAATGACTCGATTCACTCAAGACAGTGACTTGTGGCCATCTACTGCTGGTTTTGGTTTCATATTTAGGTAGATTTACATTTATTTAATGTATTTATATTGTATAATTATTCTCTTCTTCTGTAGATGAATAAAGTGTAAATATTTGTTTGACTAAAAAAAATTGCAGCATTATTTATGCATTTGTAATTGCAGTGTAAAATATCTAAATGCTGCTTTAGATGCAGCTTCTGTGCCACCTCTGCAGAGCAAAATGTAGTTTTGTTGATATGATTTTCTGTGATTGGTTGATAGTGTTGTATTCTAAATCAATGTAGTGATTAGGAAATTAATTTGACATAGAAGATGATGCATACACACAAAAAGAGTAGAAAAGTTGTAAATTAAGCTATAAGCTAAATAAGCTGTAAATAGGCAAAAATGTCCCATGAATATCAATTTAAGGTGGAAAGAAATGACCCTTGTAACATAAAAATGCACAACAAAAGTCAATTTAAGGAGCCAAAAAATTCCCTTATAGAGGTAAAAGTACACCTTATAAGTCAATTTAGGGTGGCAAACATATTGCCCATATAAAAATAAAAATGGCCTTAAGAAGTCAGTTTATGGGAACAAAAATGGGTTCATAGTGGAAAAGTGTTGTGAACTGAATATTGCACAGAAAATGAAGACGTAAAAGCTTTGGGAGTCAGAACATCTGTCCATGATGGTCTTAAACCAGCCAGTATAGCTGTGCAAAAACTCACTCAGCAAAATAATGTCTAATTATGCGACTGATGAAAATAGATATTTTTTAGCTATTTTATCCCCCACTATGGCGCACCCCATCTCTTTCCATTGTGTGGTATGATTGTGCCCTCTAGTGGTGCTCTGTAGAAATGTTTTCTGTGTTTCAGGTACAGCACACATCACCATGACAGGGGTGTCAGAGACCTGCCTCAACCTCTGGGGGCGCCGCCGCCTCTCATCACCCCCAAACCTCTCCCTCGGGACCAGCACCCCTCTTCTCCTGCTCCCAGCAGCTTCTGGAACCCCGTCTCCCTTCTCAACTCGCCCTCTGACCGCCCTCTGTCCCACATCCGTCCTTACTCGGGCCACAGCAGACCAAAGCCTCCCGAGGAGGACGTCAGGCCCTCCCCCATGCGGGTCAGCAGCCTCCTGGAGCCTGGCAAACACCCGGCAGAGCTGGAGAAATCCACCTGCAGCTTCCTGAGCCAGCAGAGGGCCTCCTTCTCCCAACCGGGACAATCTGCAGACAACAGGCCACCCCAGGGACCGGCTCTTGACCGGACAGACCCCATGATGGTGTATGACCAGGCTCTCCAGCAGCACAGGAGACTCGTCAGCAAGCTTGACCTGGAGGAGAAGAAACGCAGGGAAGCCAGAGAGAAAGGTAGAAAATAAGACCCTTAAACAAAACATGTTCCTTCAGATGTCAATTTAGTCCTGAAGGTGAAGAAAGCATTAGTAAATAAATAAAAAAAAGTTCTAAAGTTCTAAAAAGATAAAGTAAAAATATTCACAGTATTTATTTGCCTGAATATCAAAAAATATCTATTTTTGTATTTATTTATTTATGTAATATATATGGTATGCTTAAAAATGTAATTTAATGTATAAATATATAATATATAAAAATGTTAAATTATATACAAAATTTGCAGAAAAGTTTGTATTGTATTCTTCCATCCATCCACAATGTCTTTCAGTTGATTTGTAATAATCTTCTGCCTGTCTCAGGTTATTACTATGAATTCGATGACTCGTATGATGAGAGCGATGAGGAGGAAGTTCGAGCCCATCTGAGAAGAGTCGCTCAGCAGCCTCCTCTCAAACTAGACACGTCTACAGAGGTACAGTCACACATTTCATCAGTCAAAACCGCTACTGTCCTAAAAACTCTTCTCACAGCCGCTGTGGTTCTCTTCTCTCTGCAGAAGACTGAGTTTCTGTGTTTGTTTGGACTGACGACGCTCTCGAAGCGGGATGAGCTGCTGGAGACGAAGAGGAGGAAGAGGAGGAGGATGCTGCAGGAGCGAACCCCTTCACCCTCAGCCGTGCCGAGCAAACGTAAGACTCCGCCTCCTCCTCATCCTCCGCTCAGCACGCGCTTCACCCCGGAGGAGATGGACGGCACGGAGGAGCTGGACGACAAGAAACACTTCCTCAGCATGTTCGACCTCAGCCATGTCAGTCTGGAAGAAAGACAAAGTATGTACACACACACACACACACACACACACCATATACTGTCACAGTCACATGACCAGCATCAAAGAGGCTGGAGAACTTAACCTATAATAATAACACTAATAACACTTTATGCATAAATATTATTACATATAATTTTGTATAACTATATAATGCATAATATATTCCACACATTTTATTAAATATCAATTGTAAATATTAATATAAGAAAAAAACAACGTTATATATTTTATATGTTCTGTAGCTTGTGAAGGATAGTCCTAAATGTTATTTATATATATATATATATATATATATATATATATATATATATATATATATATATATATATATATATATATCGAATATTTGACAAGAATTTGTTTTAAAGTCTGGGTTTATCACAGTTTGACCAATACATATTTATTTATTTATTTATTTTGTTTTACCTCAGAGAAAAAGAAGATCATGGACTTGCTGGAAGCTATCAAGCTAAAAACTGTTACTTTGGACACGCTCCGATACGCCACAGACAAGCCCTGCTCCAGCCCGTCCACTTCAGTGTCCGGTAAGAACAACACATACAGATGCAGCTTTAAACAGAGGAGCAGGTTTTGGCGTTAGTCCTGATCTCTGCTTTTCCCCATCATACAGCTGTCTCACATCTCAATCAGTCAGTCAGTAATGTTCACCCTGAATCCCGAAACCACTCGCATGAAAACCCTGATCCGCCTCAAGACCCGCCACCACTGACTCCTCTACACACTCAAGGCCAACCCAACATGATGTCCCCCAGCAGAAGAGGCCCGGGCCAGCAGCCCCTCGCCCGACCCAAGGACCGGCCGCATGGATCGAACGGAGTAAAACTCCCCGTCTGGGAGCAAATCAACTCTGAGGAGTTCGCACAGAACTTCCATCAGTCCGTGCTGCAGTCCACTCAGATATCCCAGCAGAAACAGAAAGGTGACGATGGCTCCCTCTGTGGTCAAATTTGAGAAACACAGCCGGAGACATTTTGCTTAATGTTTTTTGTGTTTGTATCCCAATCAGGTGGAGCGAATGAGCAGTTTGAGCCCCCTGCGCTTCCTCCTCCAGGCCTCCAGAGGGCGATGAACACAGTCCCTAATGGACAAAGCAATGGCCACTCCTGCCAAATATCGACCCAACGTGACTCTCCAGGCACGAGGAACGACTTCTCAGCTGAGGAGGGCGTCAGTTCGGATGAAGACGAGGAAGAGGAGTCATTCAGTCCCAAGTGGAAAGGGATCGAGTCGATATTTGAGGCGTATGAGGAGTACATGCAGGGTATGTTGATGGCACTTTGAGATTCAAATGAACTTTATTTGGGTTTGAAGGGAACATGGTGGCCTTTGGTGGAGTTGTATCAAACCTGTATGAACTTCTTTCTTCTGTTATGAAGATAATTTGAAGAACTGTTTGTAACCAAACAGGCGATGGTCCCTACTGACTTCTATAGTATGGAAAACATATTGTGGAAGTCAATGGCTACCAGCAACGGTTTAGTCACCAACACTCTTCAAGATGTTTTCTTTTGTGTTCAATAGAATAAAGAAACTCGTATAGGTTTGGAGTGGGAGGGTAAATGATATTAGAATCTTCATTTTTGGGTGAACTGTCCCTTTAAGATGGCATCACATTAGCGAGTGTCTATGGTTAATAGTGTAGTGAAGCACAGCTCACACAGAAGTCACTTTCAAACCAAGATGCTTTCTGTGGGGCAACGTGGAGAAATCCATTTGACCTTCTTGAACCTGCTGCGAAATCTGCATGAGAAAATCTTTCACCTTTTTGCAAAACTCCCAATCATGTCAATTCCTAGATTTCATTCGTGAAAAGTGAGCCCACATTTAGGCTGCTTTGATTTGTCTGTGGTTGCAGAATACTGGCTTTTTAGAGTGTATGTTTGTTTTCTGTTGCATCAATATAGTCTCTCTCTCGCTCTCTCTCTCTCTCTCTCTCTCTCTCCCTCTCCCTCAGAGAGAAGTGTAGAGCAGCAGGTTCTCCAGAGCGAGTGTAGACGTCTGGAGACGCAGCATTACAATCTCACTCTGACATCTGAGCAGCTTTCTCATAGCATGAGGGTAAGAGCATATTATGTTTGTATTTGTATTTATTGCATATTTAATTTTCTAAAGATTCTTATATTTTTTGTTTTATTATTTTTAAACAGAAACGGATAGGAAGCATGTCTTGTGGCTGTTTCATTGTTTATTTTAATGCTTTAAAATTCACTTCTTGAATTTAATTACATTTTAATTAAATTCTTCCCTTGCGATTTGTTTTATATTTATAATTTCTGGAGATTTATGTGTGTGTGTGTGTGTGCCAATATTTGTCCTTGTTGACAATCACAATAACAGAAATGTTAGCGCCCCCTTGTGTCAGCTTTGAAATCCACCAGTTGTCAGTGGATTTATTTAGTGATTTTTGAATAAATACCATTTAAACAAACTATGTATGTATGTTTTCTCTTTTATCCCCTATATCTAGGACCTGTTAGCACAGAAGCACAATCTGGCGCTAAAGAGAGATCGTATGCAGGCCGAACTGGAACACATCAAGAAATGTTTGACATTGCCATTATTTAACTGGCACAGAGGATACTACAAGAGACCTTCACCGAGGTGACCGTACTCACTCTGAAGATGGACCACAGAGTGACAGGAATCACCGCGGGTCTCACATGAGAACATTGGATGATTTCAGCTTCGGCATGAAGAAGATAGACAAGCTATTGTTCATTATCAGGTGCCTCACTGTGACTCACTGCACTACAAGTCCAACCACTAGACAGAACAAAACAGCCATCACACATATCCATTACTTGACATACGGACTACATTTGACAGGACGCTTGCCAAGAGGTGCAGAAAAGCACCCCAGAGCTGGATGTGCACTTACAACTGATCTCTCAGACATTTGGTAGAAAACTCTGGTTCTGGATGACGAGCCGATGTGGAATTTAGTTCAAATGCTTTCATATTTATACAGATTTTAAAAGAATATGATTATGTAAAATACTGTCAAATCACATTTTTGTATGTTTTTATTATTAATGATTAATTATACAAAGGACCGTAATTTGGAATATAAATATTTTAATGCTTTTTGCAGGGGGGAAAAAAAATGTGTTGATAAGGTACTGCTGGTCAGATTAGGAGAAATGTTTTAGAAAGAAGTGGGTTGAATTGAGTTTCCAATTCAAAAAAAAAAAAAGAAAAAAAGAGAAAAGGTTTTCGTTTATTAATTATAATTGTCCGAAAGTCATGAAAGTGTTTGTCTAGTGCTCTTTCCTGTATGCTTTGCTATTCTCCCTCCATCCAAAATTTCAATGCCACATTTATAATCAGGTTATTTGAAAATGGACACTAAAATAAAACCGATCCAATGTGGGGATTACTTTATAAAAACTTTCATTACTGACAAACAGCATACAATATTTAGCAGACCACCAGCAGTTCATGTACATTCAAGTGCTTCATGGCAGTTTTAAATGAACATGTACATGAATGTATGATCACGATCATATGGATAATAAAATATATATAATAAAAACTCGATTGAAATACATCTCAAAATGATGCAGCTGAGGACATCAAATAATGCAAGCTGTTTAATTCATAAATTGAATTCATTATTGATTTCTGTATTACTTTGTTCATAAAATGATTATGAAATGACACAAAGGACCTCTATAAATCAACATGCTGTTAAACATTTATGCTTGTTAAATACTGTCTGTTATAGACTTGTATAATTATATAAACTTGAAAGTTATTATAAAGTGCTACCCAAATGTTTTGTATAAATTGGTGAAATATGATTTAGTTTCGAGCCTAGCTGCCACGAGAAGTCATTTTATACCAAAATTAGTGCCACAATGTTTTATTCAGCAGCAGCTATTGAAAAAACATGATCACTATATTATTATAATCTAAAGGTGAACTCATTTGACGTGTTGAATTTTAAAGATATTCCCAACGCTGCAAGTTGAGAAATGTCTGTGTCAAGATGTCTATCCTCCACTTTTCCTTTATGGCACTTAAAACGCGGACATGAAGGCCTGTTGTTATTATGGCATATTGTTTAAAACAAGCATGGCTTATTAAAAATCTGTTCATCTGTATTTAGGAAACGGAAGAGAAATGGACCCGATGTGGTTGTAGCTAAAGGGGGGAAAAGAAATCTGTAAAATGTTTTAGTTGTAATTTTTAGTGGAATGAAATGTGAGTTAATATATTGTTGAAGGTAGAAATACTTATTTATGGATATATATGTGTATATACTGATAAAAAAAAAAAAGTAATGTTTGAAAAATTCAGTTCTTGCCATATTTTGTCTACAAAAACTCTCAAGCAATGAATGAAGTACTGTAACATGATTCATTCACAAGAGTAATGTGATTTTTCAGTTGTTTCTTGACTCTATGATTTACAAAGCAGCAAAATAAACTTGATATATGCTTTTTGTTTTACTGTATATTATGGTTATTATATTTTTCATGCACACAGTAGCCAAAGTAACTTTTGTGTTGGCTGTTGGCTAAAAGCAGTAGATTAACTTCACCACATCCTAACATCATTTGCTAGAATGTTTATGGTCTGTTTCACCCAGAAATTAATATACATTATAATTTACTCACCCTCATGTCATCTCCAAACCTAGTAGCTTTCTTCCAAAAGTGCATAAAGTGAATTTATGAGAGTCCAATTAAAGTGGGCTATCATAGAAGAGGAACATATGACTAATG
This sequence comes from Carassius gibelio, assembly GCF_023724105.1. Classification (NCBI taxonomy): domain Eukaryota; kingdom Metazoa; phylum Chordata; class Actinopteri; order Cypriniformes; family Cyprinidae; genus Carassius; species Carassius gibelio. Next base: position 12,765,682 of record NC_068395.1, on the reverse strand, counting down.
AAATATCTTCTTCTGAACCCATAGTTTTGTATATGTATTAAAAAACGACAAAAACTTAAGTTATTAATCACTGAACATACACACTAACCTACTTCATGTCAGACGAACAAATGAACGAATCATTCTTTCGAGCCGGATCTTTAGAATAAATCTGATTCAAATGTGATTCGATCAGATTCGTTCAGTCCGATTCAGTGAACCAACTGTTAACAGCCCATAACTGTTGTAAATAATATATACTGTAAATGTATGTGTTTTGAAATGTGAAAAATATGACAAGTACTCATCCCACGCATTTGCGAGGTAGTCTACATTAAAGTTAAGATCGGCCTTCATGTAATATAAATATACATGATGTTAATATATATATATATATAATTTTTTTTTTATTCGGATCAGTTCACAAGTGATTCACTGAACCGAGCTGATCAGGTTCACGAGTTCATTCAGATTCCGAGCTGTTGGTGTAATGCAATGAAGTTAAATTGAATTCTGAGTTATATGATGCATAACTTGTTAGGCTCTGTGAACTGTCACTGCTTCTTCTTCTTAGATCCTCAGACCGCATCTATCTGCTGATGCTTCATTCGAGAGCGCGGTATGTGATTGTGAACGCGCGCGGCTCTACCTGTTAAAGAAGCGCGCAGGTGAGCAGGACCACGTGACCCTGTATTCCCAGCACAGGTTGATTCCTGGCGACGGACTCGGTTTATCCGCTGCGCACCTTCCGCGTTTACATCCAGCTGCTCAGAGAGACATGACACACAGCAGCTCCAGTCCATTTCACTCTCTCTGACGGTTAAAGTGAGTTTATTAACTTGACTAAAAACTTGTTTTTACTCGTATGAAAGGATTTATGAGAGGACGGCAATGTGGCGTTGTCATTTGATTCTCTATCTGACATGTCTAGCCTTTACTCGGTCTACAGGTGAGTCTCTATCTATCTATCTATCTATCTATCTATCTATCTATCTATCTATCTATCTATCTATCTATCATCTATCTATCATCTATCTATCTATCTATCTATCTATCTATCTATCTATCTATCTATCTATCTATCTATCTATCTATCTATCTATCGATGGTAGCGCCATCATAGTTTTACAAAACTATATTTGTATTTTTACTGCTGTTGCCCCTGTAAAACACTTTGACCTTCTGTTGGGTAAGTTGTCACAGTGGAATCTGCCATTACACAGGCTATTAATGAGTTTTCAGTGAAATGTTATAGTAATAATCGTGAGAGGAAAAAGAAATCTGAAATAGTAAAATGTGCAATAATGTCAAACCACTGCTGTGATCAATAAGTAGGCTACTGTGATTAATTTGACATAAGACAAGATGAAAATAGTCCTGTCCTAGAACATGGTTCAACCTTTATGTATATGACTGTAGTTTTATTGTTTTCACGTTTACATAACAAATATTGTGTGTGATGATGGCCTGATAACCCCTTACATTGAAGCTGTTTTTCCGGTCCATGTAAGCATTTATTCAGCATCTTGTTTGCCTACCAGAATGAAAACCCTCTCGAGCTGTAATGGGAACTTTGTACCCGGTAACGGCCTGTTTAGCTCAGCTGCCTCGATTAATGATTGAATGAAGTTATGGGCTGCTGTGCTGAACAGTGATCTTACTTAAACATGACACTGTGAAAAGATAGGCTATTGTAATACTGTAAAGTCCTATCAAGTGCATTCATAAAGCAAAAAGCATTTGTCAAACCTGTTGTCATGATTATACACAAATCGCTCTTCCATTTATATGAATTACCGGCATGTTGGCATTGTGTGTGTGTGTGTGTGTGTGTGTGTGTGTATAGTAGCTGTAATAGATCATGTGATTGACCTACATGAGTAAAAATGGCCGAAACTGAGCAATACTGTGTAAATTTGTTCTGGAACAAGAGTTTGTTCTGCTATGGTCAATATTTGTTTGCATAACAATGTTTTCCTTCTGCATAACTCTGAATCCTTGGTTTTGGCACTTATTAGTTTAGCTGACATATTTGTCCAAAGCCACTAACAGAGCAGTATTTTCTAGAAGGAAATTCTTCCTATTTTTTTTTTCTTCCTACATTATATACCTGCTTTGAATACAAGCAAATTTAGTTCTGCACTTTCGGTTTCATGCTTAATACTTTATTTCTATCGAACTGTCAAATGTCAGCTTTAAGAACTGGTTGAAGTTGGAAACATTTCGTTATGGATGTACAGTTAATCTGATTTTACATCTTATATTTACCAATGAAACAGTTTGGTTGGGTTCCTTGGCCTGAAACGCAGTACTTTACACAAGTACACAAATGCTGGGCCCGATCATTGCACGCCTACTGTCCCATTCTGCGTACCTTAACCTACTAACCATCACTGGGTGGTAAATAAAGTTTTAAATATGGATATTTTTCTTACACAAATGCAAGGCTTCACTTCAGATGCCCTTTATTAACCCTACGGAGCAGTGTGGAGCACTTTTTGTGATGGATGGATGCACTTTATTGAACTTATATTGGACTACTGAAGCTTAACAGGCATTCACTGCCATTATAAAGGTTGGAAGTGCCAGGACCTTTTTTTATTTAACTCTGATTGTATTAGTCTGAAAGAAGAAAATCCCACATACATAGGATGGCTTGAGAGTGAATAAATGATGGGGTAATATTGATTTTGAGTGAACTATCCCGTAAAGACTAACATATTCAATTTAGGTCTAAAACTTCAACTTGTTTAGAGTAAACTGGAGAAAAATATTTATCAATGGTCAAACTGACTATACTGACCTGATTATCTTGCTTCTGACCAATACAAGAAATCCCAACGTTTGTTGGTTGAAGGATTTATGGACCTACTCACAAACTCACATTGGAGTTTCCCAACCATGCTCCCGGGAATCTACATGTACAATATTTATGTTGGCAGTGAAGTCTATTAAACATCAGTATCTAAAATGGATACATTACTAGCCATTCTTTCAAATGAACCTTCATAATGAATGACCATTACATAAACTTTTTATGAACCCATTTCCATTTTATCACATAAAATACCATATCCATGTTGGCAGATATAGAATTTCTTTCTCAAATGTGGGAATATGAAGCAGTGCTGATGAGAAACAGCCTCACCGTTGAGTCAGAATAGGGTTTCACTCATCTCTCGTGAGATTGGATATCCTCCACAATACTCCAGCAACATTACTCCAAATAAAGAAGTCATTGTTTTTAGCTGAGCGTCATTCAGGTGTGCTCATTTCATAGAGATCTACCTGTATAAAGAATCTAACAGTTTACTTGGCACAAAGTGAGGTTTTATGCTTTGTAACACACTGATACTCACTTCTTTCTTTCTTTTTTTCTCTAAAAACAAAGATCTGCTTTGTAGCAGCACTCCAGAGTTCCAGCATGCTCAAACTCAATCAGTTTCAGTGGTTCTTGGCCACAGCACGGTCCTCACCTGCAAAGCCTCCATAGGTTTGAACCACACCAATCCAGACTGCAAAGACCACCTAGAGTGGATCAAAGATGGCACACCGCTTACCAACCTCACCAACTACCCTCAAAATATAAAAGACTGGTGGGTATATGATGCAATACAGTACCAAACACTGAATACATTCAATGTATTGTTTTTAAAATGCTATTATTAAGCTATTTTTAAGGTTCATAATATTGTCTGGAAGTCTCCTACAATAGCTTTACATGCATGCATGTATTCTCAAAATATGAATTTAATTCCCTTAACTTTCCAATGATTCTCAAACCATTCATTCGAAGCAGTTTGTGACTTTTTCTTAAAAATTCTGGATTCATATCTCGCAGTTATGACTTTTTTTCTAGCAATTCTGAGTATTCTGAGATACAAACTAGCAAGTGCAAGAAAAAGTCACTATACAGTATATAGTAGACGTACTTGGGAAATACAATGAGTAGTATGCTAATTTTGAACACAGCCGATATTGATGCTTGAAAAATGTTAACTGTTTGTTTAATCTGATTTTATATATACATAAACATTTGGCAGGCACCCTGATGATGGTCACATCATCAAGAGCAGTGAATTAACGCTGACTCTGAGAGATCAGGCTGATTTTGGTGTGTATTTCTGCACAGTGAGGAACAGCACAGCGCAATTCAACGTAAAGGAATACAGTAAGAAACAAATGACTTGTTTTAGCCTTTTACTATTGCCCCCATATTATATTATACTTTTCATATTCTTCATCTATTTATCCTTACAGTTGCCCTAAAAATAAAGTGTAAAATATTTTAAGTTTCTGTGTACTCGATAATAAGGTTTATCTAATTTTTTATCCACAGAATCCCCAAGTCACACCGGGGCAGTGGTGGCATCAGTGGTCCTGTTGCTTATACTGGCTCTGGCAGTGGTGGTCTATTCCAAGTGCCGACTCAACTTTAAACTGTGGTATAGGAACATTTATGGAGAGTATGAGCTTAATGGTTAGTCTGCATTCTGTATGTTAAAGCCCTTTATCATCTGTGACATGACATATCACTTCCATTTCATGATGATTTTTTTTTGCTGATTTTTTTTCTCAGATGGTAAAATGTATGATGCCTACATCTCATATGTCAACAATGAGAATGACAGGAAATTTGTCAACTTCATCCTGAAACCTCATTTGGAGAACAAGTACAGTCATAAACTGCTGCTCAATGACACAAACATCCTTCCTGGAGCCGGTAAATCTTCACTTACATTTATGCATTTAGCAGACGCTTTTATACAAAGCAACTTACAGTGCATTCAGGCTATAAATTTTTTTTTATCAGTATGTGTATTCCCTGGGAATTGAACCCATGTCATTTTGCACGGCTAACGCAATGCTTTACCACTGAATCACAGGAATAACAATCATAGTCAGATTTGAATGTCCATAGGATCTGTTAAATCAATCGCATGAATGTTTAAAGGTGCTGCATGTAATTGTTTTTGACTGTACTAAACCATAAAAATACTATATGTCTGTAGGTATTTAGGAAACATGTTAAGTTCACATACTACTTGTTTGTCCGAGAAGCAAATGCTACAGCCCGTTATTCTGCTTTAAAATGTGTATTCCGTGTCGGAATGTCTGTTCTTTTTTTAGGCCATGTCCACACGTACATGGATATTTTAATAAACAGAGTTTTCCTTCTTTCGTTTAAAAAAGAAATTCCGTATACATGAAAATGAAAATGTATGCTATGATGGACTTTCCAAAGCATGCCAAACCAACAGGTGGCGATATTATCTGCCTAACCTGATTTTACCAAGTGAGACATGTTCCTGGGACAACATCGTTGTTGACCAACATCGTTGTTGACCAACATCGTTGTTGACCATCGTTGTGCATATTATCTCAACTGAAAAGCCATGTTGGCCAATCGGAAGCCTGAAAAAGTTTCCAGTAGGCGGAGATAGCAGCCAGGCGGCAAGGAAGTCGACCGGAAGTTGAAGTCGGCCGCGTGCCTCCATCTTGTAGCAGAACTTCACTTGCGTTAGCATTCCCATTGACATCCCATTCATTTTGGCGTCACTTTGACAGCGAATAACTTTACATCTGAGGCGTTTAAAGACTCCATTTGTCCATTATTTATTTCTAAAGATACACGACAATGTATAAAGGGCTCCATTACCTTCTATGTTACATTATGGCCCCGTAGAAACAGTTTTTGTAAAAATAGGCTAACTATTGCGTCATAACCACTCGACTCTCTGTCGCATTACCGTACAGTTACAATTAATCAGAATACGTACTCCTGCTCACTCACGCCAAAGAACTCCCCGCTCAAGCTCGCCGTCTCTGCAAGATTAACGATGGCAGTTTGCACGCACAGCTACTAGAAGATTTACATCTGTCAGACAGGTTGCTGATGTCATCAAGCTTAGTTTGAGTCTGCGCGTCAGAAACGGGAGTGCTAAAAATAGCTAAAATGGGCTTCACTTTTCTCAATTGAGTTTCAATGGAGTCGCTGTGTCCATTTCTTTTAATGTCTATGGTTTCACTGTTTTTTTGAGAATCTCCACCCTGGGAAGCATTTTTAAAAAATTTTGGTTTCAGCGGCCTGGTGCTGCTTTTGTGTGTGGACGAACGGCCAAACCATGTAGAAAAAGCTGTGATTTTAAAAATAACCGCGTTCGTGTAGACAGGGCCTTAGTCTGTAGTATTTTGACACACAGGGTTGCCAGTTGATGGAAAACACAGCATATTGCAGCCATTAAGTGAGCAAATTAACCGGGTCAGAGATCGCAGATTCTACCTGAACTAAAAAGGCATCCATCTTAAAATCTCTGTGACTAGAGGCATATTAAAACACAGATGAACCAACTAATTCTGATAAACTTACAGTATAAAACTTGTTGCCCTCCATTGTCAGTTGTGCTCGTTCATGTTGCATATCCTCAATCTGGCAACCCGTGTGAACGGCAAGTCTGAGGAGGAGGCGGGAGAAACAAATCTCCAATATTTTGAAGGTTGTGGCTAGAAGGGATACAGCAAAAATGGAAGCTAACAATATATTGAATTTTCTACATATTAGATTTTTTTAATCACGTCTACACCTAGCCCAACCCTAAAAAGTACTCCTTACAAGAATAGAAAAATAGTAATTACTGTTGTACAGTATGTCAAAAAATCAAGCTGTATTGATGTGCACATGCCCAGTAGTTTTCGTGTATGCCGTCTAGTTGTAACCTATTTTGAATTTGGACTGCAGTACCCATTTCAACCACTAGCTGTCAATATTACATACTGCACCTTTAATTAATATCATATGTGAATAAAATTACATACAATAGTAAAGTTTCATATAGTAAAAGTCCATATGCGAAGTACAACTTTTCATTTTCATCATGTCTCATCTTCAGAGCCATCTGCAGAGCTGCTGATGAACATTAGTCGCTGTCGCCGGATGATTGTGGTTCTCTCTCAGTCGTACCTGGAGCAGGAATGGTGCACAACCAACTTTAGGTAAAATCGCGAGCGTATTTGCGTTACTTCACTTCGTTTATACTGTCTCGCACCCCACCCTGCTTTTATAAATATATAGTACAGTACTTAGCGTCAGTGTCCATTATTTAAAAAAGCTACATTTTGCAATGTGTTGTTCATTTATTGTCTGTACCAACGAAAAATTTAAGTATAAATAACATCAAATTAAATTCTGTAACACTTTAGTATAGGTAACACCTATTAGTTGCTTATTAGCATTCATATTACTAAAAGATTAGCCATGTATAAGTGCTAATTAAGAACATATTAATGCCTTATTCTACTTGACCTTATTTTACATCCCTAATCTTACCCAATACCTAAACCTAAAAACTAACTTACTATTAATAAGCAGCAAATTAAGAATTTATTGAGAGAAATGTCATAATTTCTATAATGTTGAACATTTTATACGGGCTTAATCAGTGTTGTTTAACATTAAATGTGCCTGTATGTATATAAAACCAAAAAAGGAGGATTTTAAATGTCTTTAAATGAGTTATTTTAGACTCTCATTTCACATTTGAAATGCATGATCAAAAAATAGTTTGTGCAGTGACACCTCAACTTTCACGTTCTTTGATCTTCTCTAATGCTATTATATTATGTCTTGGTCAATTTCCCGATTAATATTAGACAGTGTCCTAGTTTTAAACAGTGGAAGTTACATTTCAAAATATAGTTAAAAATGAGTTCAAGAAACATTTTTTTTCTTAATGACATGAGCTTTAATGTTAGATGCTGTTCTTAATTTTCAGACAGGGTCTGTGGCACTTGATGGAGCTGTCGAGGAAGCCCATCTTCATCATATATCAGTCACAGCAGAAGCACATGAGCCAGGACATCAGTCACCAGCTGAAACAACACCAGCCCCGAATCACAACCCTCACCTGGGGCGCACACTCCATAGTGAGACCCTCAGTGCACAAAACATCTGTGAGATTTAGGGTATGAAGAAGTCTAATCATTCTCATTCCCTTCCCACAGACCCCTTCTTCAGGCTTCTGGAAGGAGCTCGCGTTAGCAATGCCGCTCAAGGTGACATTTCACAGGGAATCTGCTGGTGATCCACAGACTCTGCTGCAGGGCGATGAAGATCCCATGCTCACGCAGCAGCCTGATTACCTGGACTGCAGACCGGATCCCGATCCCGCAGGAGACCTGGGTAACAAATGTGCTTATTTAACCAACAGAGTTTATCTTCAGTCATTGTCATTCTTTCAATGACATATGATCTGGATTACACTTCCTTTAAAGGGATAGTTCACCCAAATTATTCACTCATTTACTGTGTGACTTTTTATGCTGTGGATCACAAATTAAGGTATTTTGAAGAATGTTTCTTCAATTTATTTGTAGGTGAACTGTCCATTTAAGACAAACAGTACACTTTTAAACACTAAAGCTTACTTTATTATATTTAATGTGCAAATATCTTTAGATTTAGGCTTCTAAATTATTAACATGATCAAAACTTTACTGAAAAAAAAAAAAAAAACATTGTACACACTCTACTAGGTGCCTTCTGTTGTATAACTGATAGTTTATACTTTTGGTCACACTTTATTTTAAGGTCCGATTCTCACTATTAAATACAACCTTTGTCCTAATACACTGGTAATTAGCTGCTTATTAATATGCTAGTAATATGCACGTTAGTTAATAGAGAATTGGCCCTTAAAATTAAGTTACACAATTTTTTAGCACATAAAAAATTAAGCATCTTTTTTGCTGAATTCTATAATGATTTTTATAAAGTAAATGTATTTTTATAAAGTAAATACAAGGAATCACTTCATGAACATTTACTGAACTGAAGCAACTGTTTGATTATCCAGCCATTTTTAGTAAAAAAATGTGAGTATCAAACATGATCCATAAGACTTTTGATTTATATGTTCATCTCTCAGTCATCATATTATTGAGATAAAGATACAGAGTAAAAACTAATATTTATATTATGTCATTAAGTAATCTGCCACATTGTTATGAAGATCTCAAGGGCATTGCAAGCTGTCAGAATATCATCTTATTTTTTGGCCCTATAAATATCTGCAACTTCACCAAATTGCATATTTTCACATGTGTTTACAAATAAATTTTAAAAAAAAATTGTGTAATGTGATTCCTTCACAGGTTTGCGTTTGCCCATCTACAAGACCCTTCCTTCCAAAGCTCCTGTGCTTCCTGCAGATCCCAGTGTGATGGCTGAACCCAAACCCCCAGAGATAGATGTGTCTGACCTCGGCTCGAGGAACTACGCCGCACGCACTGACTTTTACTGCCTGGTCACGGAGGACGATATCTGAGGCACACTACTGTTCCCTTTTTGCACTTTTAAGTCACTTTTTGCCCAATGATTTCTTGTTACTGTCACTGTTTCTTTGTTTTTGTTTATCTACACCTGTACGATCATGCATGCACAATACTTTATGCTAATTTCTTTTATAACATCTCATGTACAGTCATAGGGATTTTGGCTCTGTACATATTTTAATAAAGTTATTCTATATACATTAATAGGCTAAAACAGTACATGTTCATAGTATTCTTAAAAACTGTACTGAAAAAGCATAGTTCATATATATGAAAGCATCAGGTGTCCATAAGTAATATTCGCAACAAAAAGACAAACAAGCGCATAGGTCATGTGATATAAATTATCAACTCTATCTAAATTATGAATAACCTTCATCTGGACGGCAGTGGGACTTTAATGCGGACGAAGGGAGGGAGACGCTGCACGTTCACATTCCCTCCCCTTCCCAGCTACAGTTTTACACATTTATATTTGATCATGTATTGAAGAGTGCAATACATTTTTGTAAATAAAGTAATTTGGATTTTAAATGTTAGCAGAATAAAGAGTGAGTTAAAGATATGCCCAACATGCAATTATAGTCATCACATTGTTTCAATTGAAGGTTTTTAAAAAAAAACTTAAATATGTAATGTAAATATACTTCAATTTTCTACTATTCTGTCTGTCAGATACTGTATCTGGACCAATTTTTAAATGCTATGAAAATGTGGTTAGTAATAGTACTTATGTTTTTTGGAAGAATAACTTTATTATTGAAAAATATATTTACATAGTTTATTTTCAATGGTTTGTTTTATTGCTATAATATGATCATGGATATGGTGCTGCGGTGGACCGGGACACGTCTGTAGAGCGTGGCTGGAGCTAGAGTTGTACTGTGATGATGAGGTTCTTAGGCTGTGGCTCTGACATTGCTGCTGAATGTTATCATTAAAATAAAATAGCCAGGGCCCGTATGTATAAAACTACTCAGAAATAGTCTTAAGAATAATCTTAAGCTTTGATTTAGTAAAAAGTAGGACTTTTCTAAGAGTAGGTGATTCTTAAGTGTTGACTGAGGTGACACTTGAGTGATGTAAAGTCATAGCAGCACAACACCAATCATTTAATGTAACTACAATAAAATTATTCATTAAGTATTTTTTGTGTTGAGTAGTAAAATCAGGATTTTAGTTTTAAGGAGGTTCGAATGTCTCTAGCCTTCCTCTCTGTGTGTTGATCAGGACACAGGAGTGGATTACGGGTCAGATTCGAAGGGGTTTAATGAATACTGCAGAGGTTTATTGGGTATGGGTGTTTGTGGTTCTACAATAAGCAAATAAAGAAATAATCAGTGTTTAAATAACAGTTATATCAAAGTATACAATCTCAATATGTTTAAGAATAAAGTATATATATATATATATATATATATATATATATATAGTAGCTAATATGCCATATGAATATAATTCACATTTTACGCCGCACAAAGGCACTCAACTGGAATCACAGCTGATCAACAATTTCAACAGTAGACTAGATGGGGGTGGGTTTGGAGTAAATTTCAATACATGGGTCAGTAAAAGTAATCCACAATTTCACGGGTCACTATGAACATTCAAGTCACTCTAAAATGACGACGCACTCACAGCAGCAGAACTGTACAGATGCTGGACATCCACACACCACGCCACAGTATTATCAGATAACAAATTGTGGTGGAAAACTTCAATGAACATTGCTTCTGTATACCTATATATGCATGTGTTTTCTTAGAATTGCTGTTTCTTAGAATACACAGATGTCTGAGTATGACCTGAGAGGGTCATTGGGCCTTATAGTTGGGGGTGGGGGGGGGGGGGCAATGTCTGAGGATGACCTGAGGGGGTAGTCCTAAATGTGTGAGAAACAGCCCAGTTCCTTGTTATGTGTGGAAATTTACAGCTGCTATCTTGCCTTGCCTTGCCTTACATCAAAACATGTTGGAAACGTTTGTGTACATTGAACATCTTGTTACAATCTAGTGTTTATGAAACAGTCGCAGTTAATACTTTGTCTTTTTTGTCAAGAAGTGTCTGGTAAATGCAAGAAACTTACTTTGGCCAGTGCAACGCTGTTTTCACCATCCGGAGGCTTGTAGATGGACCTAGCCACAACAGAAAGCCTCATAACTTTCCAAAGACCTGTGGCTTTTAAACTCCTGCATTGTGTAGTAACTTCGACCACAAACATGATAATTCACAATGTCCATATATGTGCGTGGAGGTAAATGGTTCAGCTCTATGTGCCACTCCGCTGCAGGGAGCTCGTATGGGTCAATATTTTGGATGCCTGAGAGCTTCTCCAAAAATAACTGTATTCAATTGTTCCTATGTTTCCCATATGTATCATGTGAGGTATTGGAGCAGTTTTTTAACGCAGCAGTGACTTCCAGGCTTGGTAAAACGAAAATTGCGAAAACCTCCTCTACTACCGAGTTAACAACACATGTAAACAATCATGTTTGGCCGTCGGGATCCTGCCAACATGGCGGAGACTGTGATATCAAGGGGAGGGGCTCTGTACTATGATGACAACTCCTTACTCAATTATTTTATATATTGTGATGGGGTGAAGAAGTACACGACACGAGGATCAAGGTGAGTTCCCCAAAGGGTGGATTTTATTGACCAACGTGAGGGGAAATATAGCCAACGTGAGGGGTTTCCGGTGCTCGGCCTTCTTTCTCTTTCTCTCTTTCTTTCGGTGCACAGTGCTCTGTGGGTCTGTGTAGTCCGTGTCTGTCGAGGGCTGGCGGTCACACGCTGCTGTCTGGAGGGGAACAACAGAGAAACATTAGCCAAATATTTGGAGACATCTCTCGCCACTCTGTTGGTGCAGCTTATAAACCTTTAGACGGTAAGAGTCCCATACTAAGGATAAAAGTCGCAAACTAAAGGTAACTGTCGTAGACTAAATGTAAGAGTCGTAGACTAAAGGTGAGAATCTCAGAGCAACTATTACCTTTAGTCTACAATTCTTACCTTTAGTCCAAAACCTTTATTTATAGACTGTAACTCTTACCTTTAGTCTACAACTACTATTTTTAGTCAATAACTCTTACCTTTAGTCTGCAATTCTTACCTTTAGTATGCAAATCTTACCTTTAGCCTTCGACTCTTACCTGTAGTTTGCGACTCTTACCTTTAGTTTGCGACGCTTACCTTTAGTCTTCACTCTTATCTTTAGTCTACGACTATTACCTTTAGTCTACAATTCTTACCTTAAGTCCAAAACCCTTATTTTTAGTCTGAAACTCTTACCTTTAGTCCACAAACCTTGTTTAGTTTGTTACTCACCTTTAATCCAAATCCCTTATTTCTAGTCTGTAATGCTTACCTTTAGTCTACAACTACTATTTTTAGTCAATAACTCTTACCTTTAGTCTGCCACGCTTACCTTTAGTATGCAAATCTTACCTTTAGTCTTCGACTCTTACCTTTAGTCTATGACCCTTACCTTTAGTCTGAGACTCTTACCTTTAGTTTTCAACTCTTACCTTTAGTCTACGACTCTTACCTTTATTTTGCGACGCTTACCTTTAGTCTTCAACTCTTACCTTTAGTCTGCGACTCTTACCTTTAGTCTGCAACTCTTACCTTTAGTCTGCAAATCTTACCTTTAGTCTTCGACTCTTACCTGTAGTTTACGACTCTTACCTTTAGTTTGCGACCTTACCTTTAGTCTTCACTCTTATCTTTAGTCTACGACTATTACCTTTAGTCTACAATTCTTACCTTAAGTCCAAAATCCTTATTTTTAGTCTGTAACTCTTACCTTTAGTCTACAACTCTTACCTTTAGTCTGCAACTCTTACCTTTAGTCTGCAACTCTTACCTTTAGTCTACAATTCTTACCTTTAGTCTAAAACCCTTAGTTTTAGTCTGTTAGTCTTACCTTTAGTCTACAACTACTATTTTTAGTCAATAACTTACCTTTAGTCTTCGACTCTTACCTTTAGTCTTCGACTCTTACCTTTAGTCGTTGTCTCTTACCTTTAGTTTGTGATGCTTACCTTCAGTTTGAGACTATTATGTTTAATCTACGACTCTTACGTTTACTCTGAGATTCTTACCTTTAGTCTTCACTCTTATCTTTAGTCTACGACTATTACCTTTAGTCTACAGTTCTTACCTTAAGTCCAAAACCCTTATTTTTAGTCTGTAACTCTTACCTTTACTCCACAAACCTTATGTTTAGTTTGTTACTCACCTTTAATCCAAATCCCTTATTTCTAGTCTGTAATGCTTACCTTTAGTCTACAACTACTATTTTTAGTCAATAACTTACCTTTAGTCTTCGACTCTTACCTTTAGTCTTCGACTCTTACCTTTAGTCGTTGTCTCTTACCTTTAGTTTGTGATGCTTACCTTCAGTTTGAGACTATTATGTTTAATCTACGACTCTTACGTTTACTCTGAGATTCTTACCTTTAGTCTTCACTCTTATCTTTAGTCTACGACTATTACCTTTAGTCTACAGTTCTTACCTTAAGTCCAAAACCCTTATTTTTAGTCTGTAACTCTTACCTTTAGTCCACAAACCTTATGTTTAGTTTGTTACTCACCTTTAATCCAAATCCCTTATTTCTAGTCTGTAATGCTTACCTTTAGTCTACAACTACTATTTTTAGTCAATAACTCTTATCTTTAGTCTGCCACGCTTACCTTTAGTATGCAAATCTTACCTTTAGTCTTCGACTCTTACCTTTAGTCTATGACTCTTACCTTTTGTCTGAGACTCTTACCTTAAGTCTTCAACTCTTACCTTTAGTCTACGACTCTTACCTTTAGTCTGCGACGCTTACCTTTAGTCTTCAACTCTTACCTTTAGTCAACACCTCTTACCTTTAGTCTGCAACTCTTACCTTTAGTCTACAACTACTATTTTTAGTCAATAAGTCTTACCTTTAGTCTGCGACTCTTACCTTTAGTATGCGAATCTTACCTTTAGCTTGCGACACTTACCTTTAGTATACGACTCTTACCTTTAGTTTGCAACGCTTACCTTTAGTCTTCAATTCTTACCTTTAGTCTACGACTCTTACCTTTAGTCTGAGACTCTTACCTTTAGTTTGTGACTTTTACCTTTATTCTGCGACTCTTAGCTTTAGTCTATGCGTCTTACCTTTAGTCTATGTCACTTACCTTTAGTTTGCGACCCTTACCTTTAGTTTAGAGTCTTACCTTTAGTTTGAGACTCTTACCTTTAGTCTATGACTCTTATTTTTATTCTGTGACTCTTACCTTTAACCTTTGACTCTTATCTTTAGTTTGGGACACTTACCTTTAGTTTACGACTCTTACCTTTAGTTTGCAATGCTTACCTTTAGTCTTCAACTCTTACCTTTAGTCTACGACTCTTACCTTTAGTCTGAGACTCTTATCTTTAGTTTGCGACACTTACCTTTATTTTATGACACTTACCTTTAGTTTGCGATGCTTACCTTTATTCTTCGACTCTTACCTTTAGTCTGATACTCTTACTTTTAGTTTGTGACTTTTATCTTTATTCTGTGACTCTTAGCTTTAGTCTACACCTCTTATTTTTGGTCTGCAACTCTTACCTTTAGTATGCGAATCTTACCTTTAGTCTTCGACTACTATTTTTAGTCAATAACTCTTACCTTTAGTCTGCGCCTCTTACCTTTAGTATGCGAATCTTACCTTTAGTCTTCGACTACTATTTTTAGTCAGTTACTCTTACCTTAATTCTGCGACTCTAACCTTTAGTCTATGACTCTTACCTTTAGTCTACGACACTTACCTCCAGTTTGCAACACTTACCTTTAGTTTACGACTCTTAGCTGTAGTCTACGACTCTTACCTTTAGTCTACAACACTTACCTTTAGTTTGTGACTTTTATCTTTAGTCTGAGACTCTTACCTTTAGTCTACGACTCTTACAATTAGTCTGCAACACTTACCTTTAGTCAATAGCTCTTACCTTTAGTCTGCAACTCTTATTTTTATTTAACTCTTAACTTTATTCTGCGACCCTAACCTTTAGTCTACGACTCTTACCTTTAGTCTTTGACACTTACCTTTAGTTTGCGACTTTTATCTTTAGTTTGCGTCCCTTACTTTTAGTTTACGACTCTTACCTTTAGTTTGCGACGCTTACCTTTAGTTTGCGACGCTTACCTTTAGACTTCAACTCTTATTTTTATTTAACTTTTACCTTTATTCTGCGACACTTACCTGTAGTCTACGACTCTTACCTTTAGTCTACGACACTTACCTTTAGTTTGCGACTTTTATCTTTAGTTTTCGTCCCTTACCTATAGTTTACGACTCTTACCTTTAGTTTGCGACGCTTACCTTTATTTTGCGACGCTTACCTTTAGACTTCAACTCTTACCTTTAGTCTACAACTCTTACCTTTAGTCTGAGACTCTTACCTTTAGTTTATGACTTTTATCTTTATTCTGTGACTCTTAGCTTTAGTCTACGCCTCTTACCTTTAGTCTGCAACTCTTACCTTTAGTCTACAACTACTATTTTTAGTCAATAAGTCTTACCTTTAGTCTGCGACTCTTACCTTTAGTATTAGAATCTTACCTTTAGTCTTCGACTACTATTTTTCATCAATAACTCTTACCTTAATTCTGCGACTCTTACCTTTAGTCTACGACTCTTACCTTTATTCTGCAACACCTACCTTTAGTCTACGGCTCTTACCTTTAGTCTACGACACTTACCTTTAGTTTGCGACTTTTATCTTTAGTTTGCGACGCTTACCTTTATTCTGCAACACCTACCTTTAGTCTACGGCTCTTACCTTTAGTCTACGACACTTACCTTTAGTTTGCGACTTTTATCTTTAGTTTGCGACGCTTACCTTTAGACTTCAACTCTTACCTTTAGTCTACAACTCTTACCTTTAGTCTGAGACTCTTACCTTTAGTTTATGACTTTTATCTTTATTCTGTGACTCTTAGCTTTAGTCTATGCCTCTTACCTTTAGTCTGCAACTCTTACCTTTAGTCTACAACTACTATTTTTAGTCAATAAGTCTTACCTTTAGTCTGCGACTCTTACCTTTAGTATTCGAATCTTACCTTTAATCTTCGACTACTATTTTTCATCAATAACTCTTACCTTAATTCTGCGACTCTTACCTTTAGTCTACGACTCTTACCTTTATTCTCCAACACCTACCTTTAGTCTACGGCTCTTACCTTTAGTCTACAACACTTACCTTTAGTTTGCGACTTTTATCTTTAGTTTGCGACGCTTACCTTTAGTTTACGACTCTTACCTTTAGTTTGCGATGCTAACCTTTAGACTTCAACTTTTACCTTTAGTATACGACTCTTACCTTCAGTCTGAGACTCTTACCTTCAGTCTACGACACTTACCTTCAGTTTGCAACACTTACGTTTAGTTTACGACTCTTAGCTTTAGTCTACAACTCTTACCTTTAGTCTACGACACTTACCTTTAGTTTGTGACTTTTATCTTTAGTATGGGACTCTTACCTTTAGTCTACGACTCTTACCTTTAGTCTGAGACTCTTAACTTTAGTTTGTGACATTTATATTTATTCTGCGACTCTTAGCTTTAGTCTACGCCTCTTACCTTTAGTCTGCAACTCTTACCTTTAGTCTACAACTACTATTTTTTTGTCAATAACTCTTACCTTAATTCTGCGACTCTTACCTTTAGTCTACGACACTTACCTTCAGTTTACGACTCATAGCTGTAGTACACGACTCTTACCTTTAGTTTGCGACACTTACCTTTAGTTTACGATTCTTACCTTTAGTTTGCGACGCTTACCTTTAGTCTTCAACTCTTACCTTTAGTCTACGACTCTTACCTTTACTCTGAGACTCTTACCTTTAGTTTGTGACATTTATCTTTATTCTGCGACTCTTAGCTTTAGTCTACAACTCTTACCTTTACTCCACAATCCTTATTTTTAGTTTGTAACTCTTACCTTTAGTCTACAACTACTATTATTAGTCAATAACTCTTACCTTTATTCTGCGACACTTACCTTTAGTCTACGACTCTTGCAATTAGTCTGCAACACTTACCTTTAGTCAATAGCTCTTACCTTTAGTCTGCAACTCTTATTTTTATTGAACTCTTACCTTTATTCTGCGACACTTACCTTTAGTCTATGATTCTTACCTTTAGTCTACGACACTTACCTTTAGTTTGCGACCTTT
The DNA here is from genome assembly GCF_023724105.1 of Carassius gibelio. Taxonomy (NCBI): domain Eukaryota; kingdom Metazoa; phylum Chordata; class Actinopteri; order Cypriniformes; family Cyprinidae; genus Carassius; species Carassius gibelio. The sequence continues at coordinate 12,748,169 of NC_068395.1, read as the reverse complement.
ATCTTTAGTTTGCGACCCTTACCTTTAGTTTACGACTCTTAGCTTTAGTTTGCGACGCTTACCTTTAGACTTCAACTCTAACCTTTAGTCTACGACTCTTACCTTTAGTCTGAGACTCTTACCTTTAGTCTATGACTCTTATTTTTATTCTGTGACTCTTACCTTTAATCTTTGACTCTTATCTTTAGTCTATGACTCTTACCAGTTTGCGACTTTTATCATTAGTTTGTGACCCTTACCTTTAGTTTACGACTCTTACCTTTATTTTGCGATGCTTACCTTTAGACTTCAACTCTTACCTTTAGTCTACGACTCTTAGCTTTAGTCTGAGACTCTTACCTTTAGTTTATGACTTTTATCTTTATTCTGTGACTCTTAGCTTTAGTCTACGCCTCTTACCTTTAGTCTGCAACTCTTACCTTTAGTCTACAACTACTATTTTTAGTCAATAAGTCTTACCTTTAGTCTGCGACTCTTACCTTTAGTATGCGAATCTTACCTTTAGTCTACGACTCTTACCTTTATTCTGCAACACCTACCATTAGTCTACCGCTCTTACCTTTAGTCTACGACACTTACCTTTAGTTTGTGACTTTTATCTTTAGTTTGCGATGCTTACCTTTAGTTTACGACTCTTACCTTTAGTTTGCGATGCTTACCTTTAGACTTCAACTTTTACCTTTAGTATACGACTCTTACCTTCAGTCTGAGACTCTTACCTTTAGTCTATGACTCTTATTTTTATTCTATAACTCTTACCTTAATTCTGCGACTCTTACCTTTAGTCTACGACACTTACCTTCAGTTTGCAACACTTACGTTTAGTTTACGACTCTTAGCTTTAGTCTACAACTCTTACCTTTAGTCTACGACACTTACCTTTAGTTTGTGACTTTTATCTTTAGTCTGGGACTCTTACCTTTAGTCTACGACTCTTACCTTTAGTCTGAGACTCTTACCTTTAGTTTGTGACATTTATCTTTATTCTGCGACTCTTAGCTTTAGTCTACGCCTCTTACCTTTAGTCTGCAACTCTTACCTTTAGTCTACAACTACTATTTTTAGTCAATAACTCTTACCTTAATTCTACGACTCTTACCTTTAGTCTACGACACTTACCTTTAGTTTACGACTCATAGCTGTAGTACACGACTCTTACCTTTAGTTTGCGACACTTACCTTTAGTTTACGATTCTTACCTTTAGTTTGCGACGCTTACCTTTAGTCTTCAACTCTTACCTTTAGTCTACGACTCTTACCTTTACTCTGAGACTCTTACCTTTAGTTTGTGACATTTATCTTTATTCTGCGACTCTTAGCTTTAGTCTACAACTCTTACCTTTACTCCACAATCCTTATTTTTAGTTTGTAACTCTTACCTTTAGTCTACAACTACTATTATTAGTCAATAACTCTTACCTTTATTCTGCGACACTTACCTTTAGTCTACGACTCTTGCAATTAGTCTGCAACACTTACCTTTAGTCAATAGCTCTTACCTTTAGTCTGCAACTCTTATTTTTATTGAACTCTTACCTTTATTCTGCGACACTTACCTTTAGTCTATGATTCTTACCTTTAGTCTACGACACTTACCTTTAGTTTGCGACTTTTATCTTTAGTTTGCGACCCTTACCTTTAGTTTACGACTCTTAGCTTTAGTTTGCGACGCTTACCTTTAGACTTCAACTCTAACCTTTAGTGTACGACTCTTACCTTTAGTCTGAGACTCTTACCTTTAGTCTATGACTCTTATTTTTATTCTGTGACTCTTACCTTTAATCTTTGACTCTTATCTTTAGTCTATGACTCTTACCAGTTTGCGACTTTTATCATTAGTTTGTGACCCTTACCTTTAGTTTACGACTCTTACCTTTATTTTGCGATGCTTACCTTTAGACTTCAACTCTTACCTTTAGTCTACGACTCTTAGCTTTAGTCTGAGACTCTTACCTTTAGTTTATGACTTTTATCTTTATTCTGTGACTCTTAGCTTTAGTCTACGCCTCTTACCTTTAGTCTGCAACTCTTACCTTTAGTCTACAACTACTATTTTTAGTCAATAAGTCTTACCTTTAGTCTGCGACTCTTACCTTTAGTATGCGAATCTTACCTTTAGTCTACGACTCTTACCTTTATTCTGCAACACCTACCATTAGTCTACCGCTCTTACCTTTAGTCTACGACACTTACCTTTAGTTTGTGACTTTTATCTTTAGTTTGCGATGCTTACCTTTAGTTTACGACTCTTACCTTTAGTTTGCGATGCTTACCTTTAGACTTCAACTTTTACCTTTAGTATACGACTCTTACCTTCAGTCTGAGACTCTTACCTTTAGTCTATGACTCTTATTTTTATTCTATAACTTTTACCTTAATTCTGCGACTCTTACCTTTAGTCTACGACACTTACCTTCAGTTTGCAACACTTACGTTTAGTTTACGACTCTTAGCTTTAGTCTACAACTCTTACCTTTAGTCTACGACACTTACCTTTAGTTTGTGACTTTTATCTTTAGTCTGGGACTCTTACCTTTAGTCTACGACTCTTACCTTTAGTCTGAGACTCTTACCTTTGTTTGTGACATTTATCTTTATTCTGCGACTCTTAGCTTTAGTCTACGCCTCTTACCTTTAGTCTGCAACTCTTACCTTTAGTCTACAACTACTATTTTTAGTCAATAACTCTTACCTTAATTCTACGACTCTTACCTTTAGTCTACGACACTTACCTTCATTTTGCAACACTTACCTTTAGTTTACGACTCATAGCTGTAGTACACGACTCTTACCGTTAGTTTGCGACACTTACCTTTAGTTTACGATTCTTACCTTTAGTTTGCGACACTTACCTTTAGTCTTCAACTCTTATCTTTAGTCTACGACTCTTACCTTTAGTCTACGACTCTTACCTTTAGTCTGAGACTCTTACCTTTAGTTTGTGACATTTATCTTTATTCTGCGACTCTTAGCTTTAGTCTACGCCTCTTACCTTTAGTCTGCAACTCTTACCTTTAGTCTACAACTACTATTTTTAGTCAATAACTCTTACCTTAATTCTGCGACTCTTACCTTTAGTCTACGACACTTACCTTCAGTTTGCAACACTTACCTTTAGTTTACGACTCATAGCTGTAGTACACGACTCTTACCGTTAGTTTGCGACACTTACCTTTAGTTTACGATTCTTACCTTTAGTTTGCGACACTTACCTTTAGTCTTCAACTCTTATCTTTAGTCTACGACTCTTACCTTTAGTCTACGACTCTTACCTTTAGTCTGAGACTCTTACCTTTAGTTTGTGACATTTATCTTTATTCTGCGACTCTTAGCTTTAGTCTAAGCCTCTTACCTTTAGTCTGCAACTCTTACCTTTAGTCTACAACTACTATTTTTAGTCAATAACTCTTACCTTAATTCTGCGACTCTTACCTTTAGTTTGTGACATTTATCTTTATTCTGCGACTCTTAGCTTTAGTCTACGCTTCTTACCTTTAGTCTGAGACTCTTACCTTTAGTCTACAACTACTATTTTTAGTCAATAACTCTTACCTTTATTCTGCGACACTTACCTTTAGTCTACGACTCTTGCAATTAGTCTGCAACTCTTAGCTTTAGTCTACGCCTCTTACCTTTAGTCTGCAACTCTTACCTTTAGTCTACAACTACTATTTTTAGTCAATAACTCTTACCTTTATTCTGCGACACTTACCTTTAGTCTACGACTCTTGCAATTAGTCTGCAACTCTTAGCTTTAGTCTACGCCTCTTACCTTTAGTCTGCAACTCTTACCTTTAGTCTACAACTACTATTTTTAGTCAATAACTCTTACCTTTATTCTGCGACACTTACCTTTAGTCTACGACTCTTGCAATTAGTCTGCAACACTTACCTTTAGTCAATAGCTCTTACCTTTAGTCTGCAACTCTTATTTTTATTGTACTCTTACCTTTATTCTGCGACACTTACCTTTAGTCTATGATTCTTACCTTTAGTCTACGACACTTACCTTTAGTTTGTGACTTTTATCTGTAGTCTGGGAATCTTACCTTTAGTCTACGACTCTTACCTTTACTCCACAACCCTTATTTTTAGTTTGTAACTCTTACCTTTAGTCTCCAACTACTATTTTTAGTCAATAACTCTTACCTTTATTCTGCGACACTTACCTTTAGTCTACGACTCTTGCAATTAGTCTGCAACACTTACCTTTAGTCAATAGCTCTTACCTTTAGTCTGCAACTCTTATTTTTATTGAACTCTCACCTTTATTCTGCGACACTTACCTTTAGTCTATGATTCTTACCTTTAGTCTAAGACACTTACCTTTAGTTTGCGACTTTTATTTTTAGTTTGCGACCCTTACCTTTAGTTTACGACTCTTACCTTTAGTTTGCGACGCTTACCTTTAGACTTCAACTCTAACCTTTAGTCTACGACTCTTACCTTTAGTCTGAGACTCTTACCTTTAGTCTATGACTCTTATTTTTATTTTGTGACTCTTACCTTTAATCTTTGACTCTTATCTTTAGTCTATGACTCTTACCTTTAGTTTGCGACTTTTACCTTTATTTTGCGACGCTTACCTTTAGACTTCAACTCTTACCTTTAGTCTACGACTCTTACCTTTAGTCTGAGACTCTTACCTTTAGTTTATGACTTTTATCTTTATTCTGTGACTCTTAGCTTTAGTCTACGCCTCTTACCTTTAGTCTGCAACTCTTACCTTTAGTCTACAACTACTATTTTTAGTCAATAAGTCTTACCTTTAGTCTGCGACTCTTACCTTTAGTATGTGAATCTTACCTTTAGTCTTCGACTACTATTTTTCATCAATAACTTACCTTAATTCTGCGACTCTTACCTTTAGTCTACGACTCTCACCTTTATTCTGCAACACCTACCTTTAGTCTACGGCTCTTACCTTTAGTCTACGACACTTACCTTTAGTTTGCGACTTTTATCTTTAGTTTGCGACGCTTACCTTTACTTTATGACTCTTACCTTTAGTTTGCGATGCTTACCTTTAGTTTACGACTCTTACCTTTAGTTTGCGATGCTTACCTTTAGACTTCAACTTTTACCTTTAGTATACGACTCTTACCTTCAGTCTGAGACTCTTACCTTTAGTCTATGACTCTTATTTTTATTTTAGAACTCTTACCTTAATTCTGCGACTCTTACCTTTAGTCTACGACACTTACCTTCAGTTTGCAACACTTACGTTTAGTTTACGACTCTTAGCTTTAGTCTACAACTCTTACCTTTAGTCTACGACACTTACCTTTAGTTTGTGACTTTTATCTTTAGTCTGAGACTCTTACCTTTAGTCTACGACTCTTGCAATTAGTCTGCAACACTTACCTTTAGTCAATAGCTCTTACCTTTAGTCTGCAACTCTTATTTTTATTGAACTCTTACCTTTATTCTGCGACACTTACCTTTAGTCTATGATTCTTACTTTTAGTCTACGACACTTACCTTTAGTTTGCAACTTTTATATTTAGTTTGCGACTCTTACCTTTAGTTTACGACTCTTACCTTTAGTTTGCGACGCTTACCTTTAGACTTCAACTCTAACCTTTAGTCTACGACTCTTACCTTTAGTCTGAGACTCTTACCTTCAGTTTGCAACACTTACGTTTAGTTTACGACTCTTAGCTTTAGTCTACAACTCTTACCTTTAGTCTACGACACTTACCTTTAGTTTGTGACTTTTATCTTTAGTCTGGGACTCTTACCTTTAGTCTACGACTCTTACCTTTAGTCTGAGACTCTTACCTTTAGTTTGTGACATTTATCTTTATTCTGCGACTCTTAGCTTTAGTCTACGCCTCTTACCTTTAGTCTGCAACTCTTACCTTTAGTCTACAACTACTATTTTTAGTCAATAACTCTTACCTTAATTCTGCGACTCTTACCTTTAGTCTGCGACACTTACCTTCAGTTTGCAACACTTACCTTTAGTTTACGACTCATAGCTGTAGTACACGACTCTTACCTTTAGTTTGCGACACTTACCTTTAGTTTACGATTCTTACCTTTAGTTTGCGACACTTACCTTTAGTCTTCAACTCTTACCTTTAGTCTACGACTCTTACCTTTAGTCTGAGACTCTTACCTTTAGTTTGTGACATTTATCTTTATTCTGCGACTCTTAGCTTTAGTCTACGCCTCTTACCTTTAGTCTGCAACTCTTACCTTTAGTCTACAACTACTATTTTTAGTCAATAACTCTTACCTTTATTCTGCGACACTTACCTTTAGTCTACGACTCTTGCAATTAGTCTGCAACACTTACCTTTAGTCAATAGCTCTTACCTTTAGTCTGCAACTCTTATTTTTATTGAACTCTTACCTTTATTCTGCGACACTTACCTTTAGTCTATGATTCTTACCTTTAGTCTACGACACTTACCTTTAGTTTGCGACTTTTATATTTAGTTTGCGACCCTTACCTTTAGTCTACGACTCTTACCTTTAGTCTATGACTCTTATTTTTATTCTGTGACTCTTACCTTTAATCTTTGACTCTTATCTTTAGTCTACCACTCTCACCTTTAGTTTGCGACACTTACCTTTATTCTTCAACTCTTACCTTTACTCTACGACTCTAACCTTTAGTCTGAGTCTCTTACCTTTAGTTTGTGACTTTTATCTTTATTCTGCGACTCTTAGCTTTAGTCTACGCCTCTTACCTTTAGTTTGAGACTCTTACCTTTAGTTTGCGACTTTTATCTTTAGTTTTTGACCCTTACCTTTAGTTTACAACTCTTACCTTTAGTTTGCGACGCTTACCTTTAGACTTCAACTCTTACCTTTAGTCTATGACTCTTATTTTTATTCTGTGACTCTTACCTTTAATCTTTGACTCTTATCTTTAGTCTACGACTCTTACCTTTAGTTTGCGACACTTACCTTTAGTTTACGACTCTTACCTTTAGTTTGCGACGCTTACCTTCAGTCTTCAACTCTTACCTTTAGTGTACAACTCTTACCTTTAGTCTGAGACTCTTACCTTTAGTCTGCAACTTTTAGCTTTAGTCTACAACTACTATTTTGTAGACTAAACACTTACTATGACACTTACCTTCAGTTTGCAACACTTACCTTTAGTTTACGACTCTTAGCTTTAGTCTACGCCTCTTACCTTTAGTCTGCAACTTTTAGCTTTAGTCTACAACTACTATTTTGTAGACTAAACACTTACTATGACACTTACCTTCAGTTTGCAACACTTACCTTTAGTGTACGACTCTTAGCTTTAGTCTACGACTCTTACCTTTAGTCTATGACACTTACCTTTAGTCTTCAACTCTTACCTTTAGTCTACTACTCTTACCTTCAGTCTGAGACTCTTACCTTTAGTCTGAGACTCTTACCTTTAGTTTGTGACTTTTATCTTTATTCTGCGACTCTTAGCTTTAGTCTACGACTCTTACCTTTCATCTGCAACTCTTACCTTTAGTCTACAACTACTATTTTTAGTCAATAACTCTTACCTTAATTCTGCGACTCTTACCTTTAGTCTATGACACTTACCTTCAGTTTGCAACACTTACCTTTAGTTAACGACTCTTAGCTTTAGTCTACGACTCTTACCTTTAGTTTACAACACTTACCTTTAGTCAATAACTCTTACCTTTAGTTTACAACTCTTACCTTTAGTTTGCAACGCTTACCTTTAGTCTTCAACTCTTACCTTTAGTCTACGACTCTTACCTTTAGTCTGAAACTCTTACCTTTAGTCTACAATTCTTAGCTTTACTCCAAAACCCTTATTTTTAGTCTGTAACTCTTACCTTTAGTCGACAACTATTATTACTTTTGGTCTTCGACTTTAATCTTTAGTCTACAACTCTTATTTTTAGTCAATAGCTATTTCTTAAGTTCATGACTTACCTTTAGTCTGGGACTCTTACCTTTAGTCTACAACTCTTACCAATTGTCTGCAACACTTACCTTTAGTCAATAACTTTTAACTCTAGTCTACAACTCTTATATTTAGCCTAAACTATCTTTACTCTCATTTTTAGTCAATAGTTCTTATCTTAAGTTCACTACTCTTAACTTTTGTCTACGACTCTTACCTTTACTCTACGACACTTAACTTTAGTTTCCAAATTTTATCTTTAGCCTGGGACTCTTAACTTTAGTCTTTAACTTTTTTAGTCAACAACTCTTACCTTTAGTCTATGACTCTCACCTTTAGTCTGCAATTCTTAGCTGTAGTCTGCAGCTCTTACTTGCCATCCACAACTCTTACATTCAGTCCACGACTCTTACCTTTTGTCTATGACTCTTATCTTTGGTCTATGACTCGTGCTTGTAGTCTACAACTCTCACCATTAGTCTGCAACACTTACCTTTAGTCAATAACACTTACATTTTGTTTACAACCCTTACCTTAATGTATAACTCTTACCTTTAGTCTGCAACTCTTACCTTTACTCTGCAACTCTTACCTGCACTCCACAAACCTCACTTAACTGTACCTTAGCCCCCCTCCCAGCAATTGCCCTGAATGCACCTGTATTTTGGCCATGGCACTGAGATGGTGCTGTGGTGGTGCGTGGCACTCAGGAGGCCTGGAATGTGCCAGCTGAACTGAGGGCTGCTTGGGCTTTAACTGCACACTGAGGGGTGCCTGGACTGACGCCGCAGCGCTGAGGGGTGCCTGTACTGCAGCCGTGGTGCCGAGGTATGTCTGGGCTGTGGCGCTGAGGGGGACTTGAGTTGTGGCTCTTGTACTGTGTTTTCTAGCAGTGGCTCAAGGACAAGTAACTGGACCCACGAACACTTTGTCTGCACTATATCGTCAGCAGCCATAAAACTACAACCTCACTAGGCTGATCTTACACAGCTGCGGCAAAGTTTAAGTATTAGGCCTGTAAAGGTATATTTTAACATTAAAGGTAGGGTAAGTGATTTCTGGTAGCCAATGCTGATTTTTTTAAATCACCAAAACAAACATGTCGCAAACCCAAAAGGGTCTTGCTCCAATTTTGATAGCTCCACCCCACACAAGGAAACGATTATGGCAGAATCTGCTGTATTAAACATATTATCTTACTTTTCAAAACACTTTGGAAGATGACTCTTGAAACAGCCAGTGGAGGAGGTGTAGACAGTCTAGGCGTAGACAGTGTAGACAGTCTGATGTGGAAATGAATGTGTCTTTATTATAGCTAAAGGGAATGAAAATATGACTGCAGATGAACAAACAAGTGAACATGACACACAAGCATATTCAAGCAAAAGCCAGCATATATTAGTTCTGTGAAACAAAGCGAAACCAATGTTTCTCAACTATCGAGAATAAACAAAACAACCTTGGTGTCCGATCACAGGCCACTACCACTTCTTGAGTTCTCACCAGTGCTGGAAAGCTGATCTGATATTTACCCGAGTTCTACTTCTTGCCTTATCGTAATCCTTCTTTTGTTCTGCACGTTTTCCTCTTTTGTTTTTTTATCCACGATCTCTATCTTTCTGTCTATGCTCGGCTCGTCTAATGTCCATCCTGTGCACTGCATGCTCTCTCCTCTACATCATGAGTAAACCTTACTGCTGATTGTATTACTGCTTACTGAAGTTTGTTTTGGTACACAGTCCGACTCATTTTTCTAAAGTATTTTTGAAAATAATACATACCCCACCTTTAATAGTTAAATGTAGAAATTATGTGCATTATGCAACATATTATTCTATAAATTATTATAATAATAATTTATAGTCATATATCCTCACCTGGGAAATGGCATATATTTCTGGTTATTAAAAGTTAGTGTGCTGTTTGAGAGGATTTGACCCTTCTGAAATCCAGAAAGTACACAGTGTTTAGAACGTCGGTTTGAACAGAACTAGACACTTTAGGGACAGTGGCCATGACGTGCGCTGCGTCATGACAGAGCTTACTTCATGACCATTACAAAATTATGTTCTGTAAAGTATAAATATGTATGAATGCAATCTGGAAATACTACATGCTATGAATACGAACTTACTACTAATTTATAGTTATAATATTGACATTGCTTTACACCTATAATATAGTAGGGAATTAGGCATCTTTTAATGGTTGTAAGGAAAGGGACCTCAATCGCTCAGCCTGTGACAGGGACCTCAGGAAACTTTGGCCATGACAGGGGAGACCTCAAGCGTCATTGGCCGTTACAGGGACCTCAGGGAAGCAATTGCCCTGACAGACTACAGTGAGCATAGGCTGTTACAGAGACTTCTGGAAGTGTCAGCCACCACAGGTATCTCAGAAGCCATGGCCAAGCCTGGTACCTCAGGGCCAAACCTCAAGCCTCTAATATGACTAATGGCCTTATATTGAGAAAGCTATGGTTCAGTGCTAGACAAATTTGTCCTGAAGGCCCTACAACTGCACATTATGTGCGTCCTAGGCCTAGATATACTATACAACTCTTATCTGTACTACACAAAACTTACCTTTACTACTCAGCACTTACTATACAATAGGGATGTGACGAGATCTTGTGGCACGTCTCTGACTCAGCAGCAACATTTCTGGAGGCTTCTACAGCAAAATAATGAAAATGTGCAAACTGATAAGTACAATACATAGAATATAGCCTACTAATGGCCTGGGCATTAAATTTGATCATTGAATAAAATTAAATAAGTGTTTTTGTGTGTGTGCGCTTTTTCCACTCTATTTTTTCTAATAAAGTCCCCAAAACAGTGTGTGCGGGCGTACTGTGTTAATGGCAATATCCTGAGCGCCACCTTGCATCTGTATTATCATACTGCAAACGTTTTTTTTTTTTTTTTTTATAGAAGTGAAGTGATCTGAAAATGTTTATCAAAAAGTACAAATAGCGGAGGTTAGTAGCGATGTATCCTCGAGTGTCATGGAAACAAATCTACATAACAATAACTGACAACTACTAACAATAACATTAAAATGACTGATATGCATATGAAAACATTTAAGCAATATGAAAACGTAATATTAATAACGAGCTTCCCATCGACTCACCAGTAGCTGCAGATGTGAAAGCAGATGAAGAAAGAGAAGCAGCACAAACCGTCGATCATTCAGTTCAAACATTGCGCTCTGTGACGACACAAACCGCTCTTAGAACTTTCACGCTACGCGTTCTGCTCGATTTACTCTTTCATTTAACAGTGTGGAAATCTAACATATACATAAAAACATAAAACACTTCCTGTTCCCCGAAAGTAAAAAAAAAAAAAGTGAATTTCTATGTAACTCGTGTACCTCCAGTGAAAATAAAAATAAACAAGTTAATTCTGATTGATTATTTCTATTTATGTAATCATAAATGCATTAATAAATGCAGAAGCAAAAAAACTGGTTCGACTGGTTTTCATCTGTGGGAGAATCACACAATTCAAGAGTAATAAATCTTTTTTTATTGCTGTTGACGTTACATTGCTGATCTGTGTGCTATAGGCATACCAGACTTTGGCAATTACATGTAGGCTAATGTTTTTCTGAACAGAGCCAAATTAAAACGCTCTTCAATGTGCATGATTCAGACGAAGCATGTTCAGTAGGAGAAATTCTTCCTTTTTTCTATTGGAGCTAAATAAATTTAGAAAGGTTATAAATAGGTGTCCAAACAGATTATGATATTCAAAACTATGATCATTTAAAAAATATAGAACATTAGAAGAATTTTAATGTAGCCTACTATATTTAATATTGTTTATACGTTTTTTTGGTACTTTTAAGATATTTACAAATATCTCGGACACTTAGACATTTTTGCAAGCGTAATTAACCCGACAATGAGAAGTGCAATATTAGTTTGTTGCCTGAGGCTCTATCCACACCTCTAGGTGTCAGCATACGCCAGCACGAAATGTTGATTGATTCCACCAGTAGAGGGCAATATAATAACATTAGCCTATTACAGTTTTTCTCAGTCGCTTTGGTACATTTCTTGAATCAAACTCACAATTTGCAAAACATAAAGTGCATTTCTCAAAAGAACCCGTACAAATAGCAAAACACCATGGATTACCTGCAAAAGCCAGTCTCCTGCTCAAAATCCTTAGTTCATCTCTCAAAAGTAAATATCTGTGTCAATGAACATATCAGTGCCATCAGAATGACAAGTCCTTGTGTCATAGTGTACGGATAAGACAGTCAAATTGCTTAGTCATGTTGTCAATATAACAGTTTACTCTGGAGGGATGATCTGATGTAAACCTCTGTATTGAACAATATGCCATATGCTTATGTATGCCATATCCATTTCAAACGTACACATTTACACATTACTGTATGTGGGATATTGACTGAAAGAGACTGGATAGAATTCCCAGTTACACTTTTACAAAGTCTGACCAAAAAAAAAAAACCTTTACAATGTCATTGTGATATAGAAAAGGAAAAACAAATATGGACACAAATATGAAAATAAGTCCATTTTCAGAATGTGTAACTCTTGTGTTGTCCTCTGTCTATACAGTATAAGCTTTTCAACTGAAGATTCATGAGATGAACCTTTGAGCTATTTCAGAGAAAGGGTTTATCATTGGTTTATCATATACATTCTCTTCATAAGTCAAGATTCACTTGGACAATTCATGCCAAATGTACAAAAAGTCTAATAATAATGTGTAAAAATAAATATAAAAAGTGTGCTAGGCAGTTTTTGACAACTAGATTAACCATTTTGCATTTAATGACTTATATGATGAACTAAAGACTAGATGTTTTGAAGGGTAAGACTGTTGCACAGAAAACTATGCAATACATTTTGAGCAACATGACATGAGCAACTGATAATGTAGGAAACTGCCGATAAACATGCATAATCAATTGCATGAATGTACAAAAGCAATCGCAACTTGTTCAAAAGAATGAGAAACTGGTTTTATGATGTGTATAAATGGCTAGATGATGTGGAGGTTGTACAAGTAGTTTTGAGAATTTCATTTCTGTTTTGAAAAATGCACCAAAGTGACTGAGAAAAACTGTATTAATTAACATTTGACTCTTGCGTTAACAATCTAAAACCATAATACACTAACACAACCAATATATCATTTAGATTAACAACTATCATTACATATCAAAAGATTAAAGTAAATGTGAATGTGATTGATAAAGCCAAACAATCCTTTTATAAGTGGCATGGTAATATTAAACAAGTGGCAGCACTAAGTATAAATAACAGTTGTAAGTATAAGTATGAATGGATGTATTATAGGGGAATAAGTCCTGGATGGAAGATTAATGACATCACTGCACCTTTTCTCCAAAAACTGCCATCAGTCAACACTAGCAAAAGAACAGTCTGTGACACACGGTTGTGGGTGTGGCGTAAACGTTTTATACCGTTTTGAGGTAGCTGCCCTTGTCATTGCCAGGAGCAATGTGACGGTTGAGGTCAAAATTCTTAAAATGTTCAACATACAGTGCTAAAAACGCCTTTGTTTATGATTCAGATGTCATCAGTACATAGTTCTACTCAGAATATACAGACATCACAGGAGAGTCTATGGTTTAGAGTGGTTTAATGTGGCGGCTCATGAGTGAGTCATGGGGTTTTGCTGTAGGGTGTGGCAGATGATTGTTCATGTCGAAGCAGAGAGAAAGTATGTAAATATGGTTGGGCCGGCATTAGAAGAGGACAGAAACAAGCAAAACGCGTGCGTAAAAAAAATAACAGGGTGGGATAAAGTCATCTTAACCGTTTTTGACGACTTGTGGCAAACACAAACTGCTGCAATCAGCAAGAATTGGAAATTTAAGAACTTTTCTACGTGAATGCAGATTAGTATATTTTTAGTGTACTGTCCCTTTAAAAGATCATAAAACAGGATTTCTCTCACAAAATCAGGTTGACAAAAACAGACTCTCTTTATTTCCTTTTTATTGTTTTTAATACGAACATAGGTCTATGACATTCACGCATCATGCATTTTACAATGAAATCATGATGAATTATAAAATACACTAGACATTCGATCATCAAAGGCTTTGAAAAGAGAACATTCCATGCATTCTTAAAGGTCAGAAAGTTTAAGACCTCTCTGCAGAATAAGGGTCCTCATCCAGTAAAAGCATGTCTCAAATCTTTAAAGATTGCAAATCGCTAATAACAGTGTCATAACTTTCAATGTTGCATACACAACAGATTAAATAATTTGGAAACATACCAACCCAACCCAAACATTCAACATTTGGCATCTATAATATATGTAAAAAAGTTTATACAAAAATATAATAATAATAAAAAAATAACCTACGTGTAAGTGGAATTGCTTCCTGTCAAATTAATGAACATATTGCACCATGTACAATTATGAAAAATAGGAAAATTCATAAATGAACAAAAATGATCATTTGGCATAGATTGATGTTTTAATCATCTTTCCATTCAAACATTCAGATTGCATTTTACCATGCATCTTCATTATCATTACAGTAATTATTAAACCTCCTTTTATTGTTTTGTACACTAAATAATGATACATACTATCTGTACATACAACAAAATACCAAAACAGAAGAAAACCCACTACATTAGAATTCAGAATAGTAAGAATTAAGTAGTTCTGTTATGACAAGGGTGATAAACAGCCCCAATCTGTCCTCTGGCCTGTGTTTATGTGTATTTTTGTGTATAATAAAACATATTACAGCTTTCTTAAATTATCTACATCCTCACAATTCCAATTTTCAAGCTCAAATGTCTTCTTCGCCATCATAATACAGATATTATTCTACAAAAATAAGTATAAAATTGATTACATTCCCAAGATATAATTATTATATCATGGATAGTCTGTGTTTTTGTATATTAAGAATACACATAAAAATACAGGCAAATACCAGTATAAAAAAAAAGACATATTGCAATAAATCCCTGAGGATTTTTTTTAAATAACAAAAATATGCTAAATAGGAAGTGTTCAATAAAGTCTTGTGTGTGTTATCCACTTTTTCATATTTCAGAATATTTATATTGCTCTTGCTCCGTTAGTGTTTGGAGTTTTCTCTATCCATTGTCCTTATTAAATATATTCCTGATTGTTAAATATAATCCATTTATTAGACCAGGTCTGCAAAGTCTTCTTTCAGGAACGCTTTCTGTAAAACACAAAGCAAAAAGCACCTCATGAGAGAGTGACAGGCAAATAATTGTTCCAGGTAGCATGCTGGCAAGCCTCCCAGATTTGAAGTAAAAGAAAGAACACCGGTTCTATGATGTGTTAGGACATGCTCAAGAGGAAATCACTTGAAATCCCCATCGCCCGGGTGTGGCTGAACATCTACCTCCCATATCAACATGCTTTAAGATTGCAAGTTTGTGTGTTTGGGAAATCAAACTTAAATAAAAGCGTGTTATTTCCCATTTTGATTATCTAGTATGATATGTGTTCATTCGAATGTTTGTGTGAGTGTGTGTGTGTATGTGGTATTCAAATAACTGGAAAATGTCTAGAGGGCAGGGCGGAATAACATGTGTAACTGTACTAGGTTGTAAAGAAGACACTTTCTGAGGGTGTTTTTTTCTAAGCTGAATAAAAAAAAAGTTACATTTTTACAATTAAGTAAATTTGAATAGTGCTTGCTGCGGAAGTCACTCCAGGCATTGTTGCTATATGGTTGATAGGGTGTTGCTATGTGGTTTCTAGGGTGTACTGAGTTGTTTCCAACTGGCTCAAATCACAAGTGTCCCCTCTAAAGTCTCTATAATATTCTGGTCTCTAGCTATGGCTCAGATCACTCTTTTTATGTAATTCGCGAAAATCGTTAAGTTCGGTCATTTAGAAAAGCGACACGATTTGACAAACCATGTGATTTGAGATGTTCATGCATGTAGCACAAATTCGATGGGAACAGCTATGCACCAAAGTTGAATACTTAAGTGTAAAGTCCAAGACGACTGCTGGATTTTCAAATAAAACACTGACACCTACTGGTGGGGATGAATTGCACAAAACCAAGCATTTTGTGTAAACATCGATGCTTTTTCTGGTGTATTTGTCATCTGTAACTAAAGATGATCTGATTGTAGGTGAGCTAGCGAAATAAAGAGACTTGTATTTAGTTAGCTGTGTGATCTCAAAATGGCGGCCATTATTAGGGGTCGACCTGCTTCTTTTAGATTATGCAAGTCCCATGAGTGTGCGTCAAATGTAAAACAGAATTATCAGAATACTGCTAAAGTTTTACCAAGAAATATATTTTTTAATACTTTCACAAAGTAAATGTGAGTAGTGCTTGTTATGTAAAGTCGTCTTTAGGATGCAATGGGTTATGGGTGGTTACCAAGGTGTTGCTATGTAGTTGCTAGGGTGGATGCTAGAGCTTTGCTATGTGGTTGCTTACTGTCCCAAATCACTAGCTTTCAACCCCATTTCTCTGTGAAATTCTGGTCTATAGATATGGCTTGGGTGGCTCTTTCAATGTAAATCAATGCGGTTTTCACAAATTGATGAGTATTACTACTTTCGATCATTAATAAAAGGGCATGATTTGACAAGATGTTTTTCCTTCATGTCTGTTGCAAAACCAGTTATGCATCAAAGTTTAATACTTAGTATTTTACTTGATAATACAACAGTGGTCTCAGAAATTAAACTTACACCTACTGGTGTGGATGAATCAGGCAAGAAGGACATTTTTCAGCAGTGTTGCCAAGTCCGTGGTATTCCCACAGAATTGGGCTACGTTTTGCTGCTGCAAATAGTCATTTAGTATGTGGGTTGAAGCGCGATTTGACCAAGGTGTGACCCCCTGAAAGGAGGGTTTGACCCCCCTGACTGCAAATTTGGAGCCATTTTCTCCTGCAATGCGACTGGCCGTGATCAGGCTAATTTTGAATACCAATTGGGATGCTTTTGCTATCCAGACCTGGCAACCCTAGTTTTCAATTACACATACTACTGTAGAAATAGTTTATTTACAGGCGCATTTGTGTCACATGACTAAAAAATTTTTATGATAGCGATGTTATTCCAATAAAGTGATTTGTTTTTGTCTGGTCACTCTATGTAGAACATACATTTTATGTGAGAGTATGTCCATTTTTAAACACATTTGTCAAAAGCCTTTTTAAAAAAATGCATTATGTATATCATTTATATGATCATACTACTTACATATCTGTAATCTCTGTGTAGTTTCTTATATTGGTACATGTTGCTCATCACTGTTGCCGCAGCTCTAGCAGCTTTCAGTTTAGCAGGGCTGGATGAAAATTGCATTGTTAGTTTGGAAGCAATATCATTTAGTGATGATTTTTGTTGTATAATTGGCTGACTTTAGTTTTACCTGTTGTCATGAGTGGTCTTGATGCCTTTCAGCTTGGACAGACCTTCGCAGTTGGTGATTTCTTTTGCAGCCACCATGCTGCTGGTCACCAGGTTGTTGAGGGCTCCACAGATGTTCACCACCACGTCACTTGACGGCTCCTTCGAGCGGCCATCGTCGGGCAGTTTGGCAAGCAAGGGGCCGACCACCTGTTTGGCTAAAATGAAAGAAATAGAACAATGAGCTTCTCTAAGGCCTCAGAGATGTGATGGACTGAAGTTTTGTGTCTAAAGAAGTAAGCCTCACCCATGAGGTTCTTATCCTTGGCATGACAGGATAAGTTTCTGAGTAAGCCGGTGAGAGAACGTAGCTCTAGATCGTTGCTTTTGCTAAGGAGCTCCAGAATATCAGGCAACATCTTATTCTGCTCTAATGCCACACGACTCAAGATGGATGCCCACTGAAATATAAAATAGAAGTTTAATTGTCTTTTTCACGCCAAGCACTCTGGATTTTTTTCTAAGAGTTGAATTTGTCACATTTCAGTCAGCCGTCTAATCACAGTCGAAGAGGTGTGTGGCAATGATCCTGTTTGTACTACGACTGTGTTTTCAGCAGATCTCCTGGTGTTTTCTGCTGGCTAAATTTGCTTCGGTGCACACACAGCTTAATGTGAGGTGAACTTCTTACCCTCTTGTCTCCAGCTGTGATGTTCTGCAGGGCTCCGGCCGCGGCCTCTCGCGTTGTGGAGTTCTTACAGCCCTTCAGGACCCGGTGATACAAGCCCACTACCTTAGGGTGCCAGAGCCACTCGATGTCTTTGGGCTGCTGGGACACTTCTCTAAACGTGGTGAGGTCCTGATTTTTTCTCTGGAAGGAAGGACAAATTATGAGATTAAACTCAAGATTGAGAAGGAAAATAGTACGGTTAAGGAGGAAATTGAAAGCAGCTTCTTACATCTTTGGCCTTCTTGCTATTAGGGGTGAAGCAGCCGATAGCTTCTGCTTTTGAGCTCTGAGCTCGATTCGGACCCTCCAGCTGTATAAGTGATGAAGGGGGCATCTCATTGTACAGCTGAAAGGACAGATTCCTCAACACACACGCTGCGTTCTCCACACCCTGAGAGAGGAACACACTCATGAATGGCCATGTGAACACACACCTCACAAGAGGAGGCAGCAACAGAGGCAGAATATAAAAAAGAGGGTGCTACACAAATACCTTCTCATCTACTTCACTGTCCTCCAAGCGTTTCTCAATATAGCCAACCAGAGCATTTATAAGGCCACGGGTAGCTCTCATCTTCTCTCTGGTCTTCTCGTTCACCGAGCTCAAGTTTCTGTACAAGGAAACAGAAGGATATATAAAAAGTGGAATCTCATAAAAACATTTCCAGATCTTGTTTCACCAGAGAAAAAACTTAATATAAGTATATAAGTTTAAAGATACTATTATTCTCATTACATTTTCTTTAATCTATAAAACATATTTTCGAAAATAAATTAGCTTACTGTCAAGAAATCATTTTCTAAAAGCAATAGTCCTAAAAAAGGGTTCATATATTTTATCCTATAATTTTATAAAACAAATAGTCCGAAAAAAGGGCCTAATTTTCTATAAGTTTCCAAAAAAATAACAGACCTCAAAATATTAATAATCCATAATTTTCTAAACAAAAAAATTATCATCCTAAAATTAGGCATAATTAGGTAATATTATATATAGGTATAATTTTCTATAATTTTCATAAAATAAAAAGACCTCAAAATATTATTTATCATTCATAATTTTCTCGTCCTAAAATTGTTTTATTTTCTTTAAACTTATAAAAACATAACAGACCTAAAAGTATAACAGACCTAAAAATAGTTTTCTAAAATTAACAGTCCTAAAAATATTTCTGATTATCAAAGCAACAGTCCTACAACAGTTTTTTTTAAAAACTATTATTTATCATCTAGAATTAAAAAAAAAATCATCCTAAAATGTTATTATTTTCTGCAAAAACCTAAAAAAAGAATACATTTTCAATAATTTTCTTAAATTAACAGTCCTAGAAATAGGATTAATTTCCTAAAAACAACAGACCTAAAAATATAATACATTGTCTATGGTTTTCAAAAAAAAAAAGACCTAAAAAAAAGGATATATTTTATAATTTTCTTAAAAGTAGCAGTCCTAAAAATAGCCTTCATGATTTTCTAAAGTATAGTTTGGGTTGGATTTAGCATTGGAACATGATTCAAGTAACTAGCAGGGATGTGGCTGTAGGGGATTTTCATTTAATGAAGTCAGATGAAGTTCCTACAGGAACAGGAACCAGTAAAGGGGAACTAAAACTCAGGTGACATCACTGTCTCAGGTGTTTACCTGAGACAGCCGGTGGTGTTGAAGAAGATTTCGGACTTGGCGGTGTTCAGCAGGACGATGTCCTGGTCCCCGGTGCCAGAGAGGGGAATCAGAATCTTCTCTGTCAATTCGGGAAGAGTTTGTTGTGCCAGCCTGTGTTTCAGGTTATCCTTAGAGGACAGATTCCACAGAATACCTACAGGGAATGACAGCAGAGAGGAGAGAGAGAGATAAAGAGAATGAGGAAAAGAGCATGGGAAAGTGTCGCAGCAAATAGATAAGAATTTGAATACAGATAAGAAAAAAAAAAAACAAGGAAGGAAAAAGGGGAGAAAAAAGTGAAACACTTTATAACTGCAGCAGCCGTTTCAAATAATTTCACAAATCGAACTTCCTTGCAGAATATATACAACTTCCTTAGCTTCTGTTATGATGTCATCCTCTCAAATGCCCCCATGTGTAGTGGAGAGATTTGCATTGGTAGATTTATTTGGTTTATTCGAGTTTCAGCATAGGCACGCTCAGACACGCACAGACCACAACCACCTTTGCTACAAGAGTCCGTTCTTTCCATGCACGTCAAGACATCGCTGAGCAAACTACTAAAGCAAGTAGTTTGATTCAGTACTGAGAGATCAGTCAATGCCCTGAGTGGAACGCATTCAGATACACACATCTAGCCTGATGATGAAAACCTCTTCGTACGTCATATCTGGAGTCATTTCATGTCCTAAAAGGACACTGGACCTCACTACCATAAATGAAAAAGTCTTTAATCGAAGGATGTATCTATATTCTCTACATATTATAAACATACTGTAAAGCTGAATAAAAATGTAAAGCATCGACTGTATCTCCTGCAGAGGAGACCCAGTGTGGATGGTAGATCTGCACTTCAAAGTATTGATAAAAACAATATTTAAACTAATAAAAATGCAATGTTTCAGAGAATATTTTTGTGTTACGTATTTGTTATGCTAATTAGAACATTAAAGGCCAGATTTATTAACAGGTTATATCAATGCAAACCCTCTGCTGTCAGGATTTACTAAAGACACGCAGTGGACAATTAGTCATGAAAGGGCTTGGACAGAGTTAGTTTTGCAGCTGACCTTAATGCTTATTCATTTGTAGGAGTTGCCTTTTAAAGGCTACATCTGTGGGAGGAGATTTAATGAAATCATGCAGGGTAAGGCTTGTGGTAGTCAGTTTACTGGCATTTCTGCCATTATTTAATGCACCCAAAAAAAGCATGTTTTAACCCATTTTGTGCCCGTGTTGTTAAAATATCATTGCTAATTTGTGCTGCTCTCGTCATTGTCCGTACATCAACCAGAGAACGTTCCACTCCAATTGACTCTTTTGCTGCCTCACGCTAATTTGCTCTTATTTTCCAAAATCTTTAGCTTGGCAACATGCAAACTTCAAACTCCATTAGAATCATTTGTGAATCTATACGTGTAGCACATGGAGTTGTTTTCTATGTACAAGTGCTCCAAATCAGTCATTAATGAGGTTAACATGTGGCCTTGAGGTGAGGGTTGTTCTGTTCATTTTGTGTCACAATGCAGATTAAAACGGCTTTACAGTTAAGTTTCAGGAACTGCATGACTGAAATGCCCACCTGTGATGTTCTTGCGGAGTTCGTCGTCTTCTTCTCCAAGGGCCTCTATGAGCTTGGTGATCCCGTCGGCTTCGATAAGAGCCACTTTGTTCTCCATGTTCTCATAGATGACATTCCTGGTGGCTCCGGTGGCGAAGTGCTGCACCTCTCGACTCTTGCTGGTATACAGCTGCACCAGAAGAGGAACTCCCTTCAACTCGTTCACCTGAAAGAAAAAGAAGTTCTACTTATATCGAAAACACACATTTCACTCTAACCTTTCTTCAGATGGAAAGCAATTGTATACCTGTGTCTTTGCTTCGTTGTTATGGTAACACTCATGCTGAATGTAGGCAGCTCCCAACATCTGAAGATTTTGATCGGACTCACCAAGATAGCCAATGGCAGTAAACATGTCCAAAGAGTTGATTCTAGGAAAGTGTGGAGAATTGGAATATTAAATCATTAGCTTAGTAACATGCAGTCATCAAACTTAGTTGGAATCAACTGTAAGTATACTTGTGTGGCACACAGTATTGCTTTCTATCCAAATCAGTCAGTAATGTGGTTTGATTTTAGCATGTGGTCTTCTGTAACGTCTACAGATGAATCGACTAGTCCCTGGTGACGTGTGCTGGACTTTTACAATCATTTTGTCCACATTAAGGGGCCGTTCACATATTGCGCCTAAAAACGTGTGGAAAACGCTAGGCGCGCCGCTTTTTTCCTTCTTTCGTAAGCGCTCGGGCAGAAGCGCTCCTGAGGCGTCTGCCTTTGCTAAGCAACCATGACGTGCCATCTCCATGAAGACGCGGAAATTTCAGCAAAGGATAAATGGATTTGCAGCACTAAAAATCGCTCGCACTAAATTTATTTAAAAATGGCAATCTATATACAGCTATGAACAGCTTTTCCTTTATCTTGGCTAAGTTTTCAACGTTGTTACGGGAAAGGATGAAGCTGACTGGTTAGTTCTTGTCACATGACCCGCGGTGCGCTTGCGGCTCTCTGAAAAGTTGAGATGTTTTTAACTCGATGCGGTGCGCGTGCGCGTCGCTTCCATTATAAGCGCAAATGACGCACGCCTACATTGGAAATAACGAACTTGCGCACGCAAAAGACGCGATATGTGAACGGCCCCTAAGCCTGCCCCTTTCTTATAGTTGACTCAAAATTCAGATCTGGCTCCATCCAATCAACAACCGATGGATAGAAACCAGTTCACATGCTAATTTTTTTCTTTTTCGAGAAGCAATTTCACAATACGCAATAAAAGGTTGCTACTTCAGTTTCTTCGCAGCTTCATAAAGTTCTTCCTCGCTTTGAGTCTTTGGGACACTTTATTAGCATGCGGTGTTAAGGTGCGATCAGATTTACTGATGTGTGTTGAATTTTTGTTGGTGAAATCCAGTCATTTCAATAGGAATCCGCATGATTCTTTATGCATGAAAGTACGAAAACTTGGAAATTTCATTTAGTAGTGATACTAAAAGGTAACACCAAAGATACATTGTCCAGTAACGAAAATATAGCCGATAATATTCATTAGTAGTAGTCATAGCATTGAGCTCTGGAGCTCACGTAGGAAATTCGGGTTTGAATCCGTTCTGCACAATTTTTCAACCCTGTTCCCAACTTTCTAAGCCTAAGGTGGAAACTTGAATAAAAAGGCGGTTTCATATACTAGCTTATCTTGGTTTCTTAACTTAAGAGTCAGCATTATTTGAAGACATTTTTGCTCAACAGGAAATTCCTTCATGTGTGTTTGTGTGTGCTGGCGCATGTCGCAGGAGTGATAGGAAGTGTGTGTTTCTTTCCCAGGGTGTGTGAAGTGTGAGGTGGCTGGACTGGTTTGGGTGTGCCTGCGCAACAGACTCGCTCTTCACTTTTAACACACATATACAGGCAATGCTTGGCAACACCAAACATATACACATGCACGCACACACACACGCACACACACACAGTTAGCGCAATAAGGACAGATATGGATGCACTGACAGGCTGTTAAAGCAAAGTAGGACTAATTTTACGCTTCAAAGGTCAGCCCTACACTCACTGCTTGTAATCACTGTTATCCGACTTACACGCACTTAACGAAAACTTAACGAGAACAGCTAACCGACTAGGTTGCAATCAGTAATATGCAGTGTTTGTTGTGAGGGAATTTCTGACTGAGAGTAATGAGGAAGCATTTGAACACATGCTATTTGTGCATTTAAAGCAATTAGGCCTACATTTCAGTGGTGTTTTACGCTAATGGTGCTAGCATTCTACTTCTTTGTACATCTTTAAAGTCAATTTTAATTTTTTTGAATGATCCAGTGAATAAACTACTGAAAGGTACTTCATTTCATACTTCAACTCAAAGGATTTCTCACTTTATAATCATTAACTTGATGGCTACAAAGAACACCTTTATGAACCTTATGTAACACTAGAGTGAAAAAAATACAACAATTAAACTAACTCTAAACTATGATTGGCTGAGTCACATTCGAAAGCACTGTAAAATAGCCAATATAAACGCATGTGACCGCGACTCAAATTTTATTTGGCAAGTTAAACTCTACTTTATCTAACAATACTCCTTAAAGGCGGTTAGAAATGCAAACTAATATATTGGGTAAATATTATTAATCTTATTGTGACTCATCCATGCATATGTTCCATATCTTAAATATTGTAAGTTTTAATCATAATTTTGTTATCTTCCTGGTGACATATGAAAAAATTCCATTCAATCAACAAGTAATGGTCAAAAAGTAATTTTCGATCAAAATATGCAATTAAAGGTTCTACTTCCATTTCAGTACTTTCTTCCTTGCCTTGACTCATTGGGGATGCATTTCGTTCTGTATTTTGATACAGATACAAAACAAAAATTTGTTCTTACCCGCTCAGATTGCCCATGCTCCCCATCATATCCATGCCGTCAAACACATCCTTGCCTCTCCCGACACTATGCATGCTCCTGACGGAGCCGGCGCGCGACAGCCTTCCCTGCTGCATCACCGCCATACTGCTCTGTGAGCCGTTTAATCCGGCACTTCCGTACATGCTTGATGACATGTTGGACCCGCGAGTTGTTTGACGGTTGTTCATTCGGCTGATGGTGCGGTGGGCAGGGCCTTTGAAGGATGCAGCCCTAACGTAGACCTCCTGCTCCATGCCTCCACCGCCAGAGCCCAGCGTCCCGCTGGGTGGGAGTTTCATGGCTGGCAGCGTCATGGAACTAACCTGCTGCTGTCCGTTTTCAAATCCGTTCATCATAGAGGTTGAATACATGGACTGGCGTGGGTAGGTGTTGACAGCATAGCCGTTGCTCATGCTCTGCATGGAGGCCTGTTGTGTGTAAGTGGCGTCACGCTCTGAAACCAGGCTGGAATCGCTGTCGTCCTGCACCAACCATGAAGAAACCATTTGGCGTGGCACGGATGACAAACGCATGGAATGCATTGACAGAGTCTCTGGGTCGCCCCCCCTTCGACTGAAGGATCGAGTCATTGCGCTGACCTGCT
The DNA here is from genome assembly GCF_023724105.1 of Carassius gibelio. Classification (NCBI taxonomy): domain Eukaryota; kingdom Metazoa; phylum Chordata; class Actinopteri; order Cypriniformes; family Cyprinidae; genus Carassius; species Carassius gibelio. The sequence continues at coordinate 12,723,426 of NC_068395.1, read as the reverse complement.
GCTGTGGAACTTGGCCACCACCACTTTGGTAACCACTGACTTGTAAACTGCCACCCTGGTAGCTGCCGTTGCCAAACTCTTCTTGGTAATATGCCCCACCGCCGCCACCACCACCACCACCACCACCACCACCTCCTGTGTAACTCATTTTGGTTCTTGGGGCGAAATCAATGGCGGAACGGGATGAGTAACCACTGGAGTACTGGGATGGACGTCGGACCTAATAGAAAAGAGAAAACTGCATACTGAATATCTACAGCGTTTTCAACTATATTTATCAATTGATTAAAATGTAATTGAATTGCATATGGCAATTAATTAATAAATATGACTGCTATTAATCACATCGGCATTTCCAAAAAAAAAAAGGCCTGAAATTCAGATAATTTAGATAAGAGCAAAAACATTAGTATGGTATTTCCAATTTGAATCACTTTCATGGTAAAATCAAGTTTAACAGCATTGTTTTTAATATTTTTTGTCATTTATTAACGATTTTTGGCATTAATTCAAGCATTTTTGTATTAATTTATGCATTTGAGCCTTCTTTTTTTATACATTAAATCAACAACTCTACTTAACATATTATCTCTCAATAGGAATATAACTGAAAGTGATGTTTAGAGGCTTCTAAACTTGTGACTTTTCATATGTGGCTGTTGGTTAGAGCTAAGTCGTGAAATATCACATCTAACTAACAAACTCCCCATTACTCATTTTGAATATTTGGACAAGATACACATCTATACAGTCACAAACGCACAAAAGCTTTCTTTAACCGGCTCATGAAGTGCTGTCCTTCAAACAAGCAAACTACTATAAAATATTTATGTTTAAAAGAAAGGGAAAGAATCTTACTGTCATTGATCTGCTGGGGGCATAGACGGAGGATTTAGAGCTGAAATTTGGAGTGAAATTCTGGCTCATTGTTGAATATTTTGTCATTTTCGAATGATTCCCAGACTCTAAAAGAAGAAAAACACAGAGAATTAATATAAATGTGCATTTAAATTGAATTTCTGACGGTGAAAATCAGTAAGAAAATACTATTTTTTTTTACATCAGGAATATTCCTACCAGTGAACTTTCTCGATGTGCCATCACGTTCTGCATGTTTCTGAACACAACTGACACACCTAACAGCTCAGCTACAATGTATTTTAATCAAGAAAATAATACCTCTGATGTCAACGCAATATTAAATTGCCTCTTAGTTGGTTCAGACTGTAATAAACTAGTAATCAGTTATTAAATCAAAGACCCTCATTATAAAACAATGGTCTTTGATTAGACACTTGCACTGTTTTTCTTCAGTTCAAATACAACATTTTCTCCAAAAGAATATGGCAAATCAGGTAACAGTAAACAACAGAGCTAGATTAAACCAAAGAAATGCTTCTGTTTTACAACATAAAACTATTAACTATAAATTTAAAAACTATTGTAAGCACTGACTATTGTAAACAGACATGCTATGCAGTAATTAAATAACTTTGCCGTTTTGTATTATTTTAGCCATGTTTATGATACCTTAGTACATAATTTTGTACAAAGACATGCAAGTTTGTTATTTTATTGAACAACTGAACATTAAAAAACACATTAAATGCGCTTTTTTGTTTTCCTTTAGCCATGTTAATGATACCTTTGTACACAAGTTTGTATAGAAACATGCATGCTTGTTCTTTGATGGAAAAAATAAACAGAAAATGTTTTTAGTTTCACTTTAATCATGTTTACTACAGCTTTATAATCAAGTTATCATGTAAACATCCATAATTGTTCTTTGAACAATTAAACAAATGTGTTTTGTTTCACCGAGGTCATGTTCATGATATCTTTGCAGGCATGTTTGTATGTAAACATGCTTGTTTTAGACATTTAAAAACATTCAAATGTGCCTTTTTGTTTCCCTTTAGCCATGTTTATGATATGAAAACATGCACGTTGGTTGGTTTAAACAAACAAAAAAAATTTTTTTTTTCATGTTTGTGATACTTATAAGTTTACATTTTTGAACTTGAATGTTATTTCATTTGCCTCCTTGTAGTCAGGCTTGTAACACTATTGTATGCAAGTGTGGATGTTTTGTTTGAATGTAATCAAGTTGCTGAAGGGACAACATTTCAGCAGGCTGCCAATTTTGTGGGAAATAATTTACAGACGTCAAATGTAAAGCCAAAGATTTTCTGCGCCATAAAGTCATTTACTCTGTAACTTTACAGCTAAGTCAGTATGCTCGTCATGTGTCTTTGATGGCACTTCAAGTATGAGGCAAACTTGTAGAGTTGCATGAATTAAATTAATTACTGCAGAGCAAGTTTTAGCACAGTTTTACAGCGTTTTAGTTCTGGCTCAGCAGCAGATGGGGCTAAGGCTTCCAGGTTTGTTTCAATCAAAGCTTGATACAGTATGTGCATCTACAGGCATGCAAGTTCACGTGTTTGAGTATGTGAATGTGTGAATTACAGAGTGGTTTAAGCATTTCTTTAGAGAATAAGTGTGGAGTAAGTTGTAGACACCAGGCAGAAGGAAAGACAGAACTGGTCTGATCGCTGTGGTACACTCCCAATGTCATCTCTCTCAAGTTCATAACATTGCTTGGTATTTTAATGTCAAATCTAGTTTAAGCACTTTCGAGACGTGGTATGCATTTCCTCCTGAAAACCTTGGACCAGTAAAAGGAAGACTCAAGGCTATTCTAACCTGTCAAATGCAGGTGAACCTCATAAACGAGGGTCCGGTTAACAAACCCGCTAAGCACCAGAGGTTAAAGTGCAGGAAATAACTGCGGCAGAACCTCATAAAGTCTAATCTAATCAACCGCACATTCATAAAAAACTTTCAAGTGCACACTAATGTAATGTATACTAATGTGCTTTTACAACTGTACAGTACTGCAAGTCTCACTTGGCTTTAAAAACTAAACTCTGAGCAACTGCTGCGTATAAGGAGGCAGATTAAAACAAATACTGTAGATTTCTCTCAGGTTGTATTCTTCAGCTTTTCCATCGCACCAGGTGATATTTACGCCATTATGATCAACGGAGCCAAATTACATTCCTTTTGTGCAGTCCGAAGCGCTTTTTTGTCTAGAGTGTGTTGGGTTTCTTCAAAGGAGAGCTTTGAAACTTTCACTCTCACTCAGTCGCGTAACAGGAACCGGATTACACTTAAACCTTGCTCAGCTCCCTCCTGTAAAAACCAGAAGTCGCACTGTACTTCTGTCTGTTCTGCCAGTGCCACTTTCCATGATAATGAATACAATAAATTGTATTTTCTTATTTCGAATGGCCACTTTTAATGTTCAAGAACAATAGTGAACACTAAATCTACCACACCTGATGTGAACTGACCACCATCTACGACATTATTATTATTTTTTGTGTGTGTATTGCCAGAAAAAACAAAGGTAAATGCACACTAGTTCAGGTCAAGTCACACTGGAACAATAATAATAATAATAATAATAATAATTGCATACATTATCAACAAATGTCATGTGGGATATTTAGTCTTATCCAAACAACAGAAACCATGTGACCAGTTTTCCTCCAGGCAGTGTTTCTCATAACTATATTGTTTTGCATACTTAGCTGTAAACAAAAAAAGTACAGCCTGTGCCTGTGAATTTATTAATAATACTTCCCCTATTGATATCTAACAAATAATAGCGTTCCCAAAGGTTAATGAAGATGAAATTCAACTCCAGGTCACTGGTAAATTAAACCACATGCTGTATAAAAGCACAGCGCAAAGGCTTTTATGTAAAGTCAACCTGGCAGATGATGAGCAGATTAATAATTCAAAGGCTGTTGTGTTATTGAAGATGTATTACAATGAGATCAAAGCGCCGAGTGACACACCTGAGGCTGCGTATTGTGCCGACGAGCCGTTCTGGCGCGGGAGCGTGGATTTCTCCGCCAGTCTCATGGACACCTGCTGGTTCACGCGCTTGAACCTCGCCACCTCCTTGGCGTGGGTCCCGCCGTGCGCGAGCTCGGTTTGCGAGGGGACCGCGTAAGTGCTGACGGTCGTGTTGGGCTGCAGCGCCGAGTGAAACACGTTCTCCGAGGTCACACTCAAACTCATGGCGAAGCGACGATGGGACCGAGTTCAACCACCAAGACCAAAAAGTTACAGTCCCACCAGAGAGTGGAAAGAAGGGCAGATCCACGCGATACAAAACAGTCAAGTCGTGTTCAGGGTAGTCAGCTTGTGTTTCTCTGTGAGGAGACGCAAAACTAACGGCTGCTCGGAACTCTGCGGCTTTTTCGCAGATGGGAGGTAAAGTGGGCGTGGCTTAGCGGTGAGTCATCAGTTACCTGATCCAGGTAAACTCATGAACGCACAAAAGATGGCCTTTTTTTATTATTTATTTTTTCTGTGTAATTCTATTTTATTTGTGTGAATCGTTTTATGTCCAATTTACCTTTTGTCACATTTTTCTATCTATCTATCTATCTATCTATATATCTATCTATCTATCTATCTATCTATCTATCTAGATAGATAGATTTCCTGCATATCGTTTCTGTGATGTATCTGTACGTTTACTTTTGTGTTTCAGAGTTAGAGTATTTGTAACACTTTATTTTAGTGTTCGTTACATTTTACATCATACATGTAGCCTACTTATTATATTATAACAGTAAATTATGCATGCAATAATCCCAAACCATAACCCAGTAAAGGTTGTTAATGAAAATTACTCAGTGCTAAAATGTAAAATTACACTGTAGCTATAATAAAGTGTAACCTGGTTTTTATTATTATCGTTAACGTAAAATGGGGTGTACAACAGACAGTAATCTAGACATGATTTATTATGTAAATAGCATATCAAAAATAAATATGTTAATAAATTATATAAACATGAAAGTCATTGAATAACTTTTTTTTAGGACCTGACAAACATTTTATTTTACCAGTGTGTATTTGGAATCGAACCAAATAAAACCTATGACTCGTTAATGGTGAATTTGCATAGAAGTCTCCAACACTGAAACTTTCATTCACTCTTGAGACATCTCTTCATCTGAGAGAATGTGCTCTGACATGCAGGTGACGTGCGTCTCCGATTATACCGGATGTTGTTGTGTCGTATCGTCACCTAGCAACACAGGAAGCGCGGAAACGACTGTCTAAGCTTTTTCCTTAAAAACGGTTTGTTTTCTTTAAAACACAAACATCAACTCTGATAAAGAATGATGATACTGTCCAGCCGTGTTTTACCAATGTCAAATAAACTCAGTTTGATAAATAAACTCAATAAGCTGCAGTTTAAATACATATTTTTATTTAAGTGTGATTAATGTATCCACTTTAAACTGTTTATTAATACAAGTGCACTCCTAAATCGTTTAAAACAATTAAATGTATTTAAAACCCAGAAATATGTTTCTATTTATTCTTAAAATCGTTCTGTTTATATTATTTGTCATTTACAGAATATGCTAATTAAAAGCAAAAAACAAAAAAATATATAAATAAGCTCCTCTCACTTGGAGTCACTGAGACTGATTCATGCTCAGACAGCATTTGCATGCTTGTTCACAAAACTGAATCATGCTTGTTCAAGAACTGACAAGATCAAGCCTATCCAATTAGCATATGCTGAAAACACATAGAATCTTTACTCACCAAAAGGCCGATCAGGATTTAGCGTATATCTCCAGAAATGTATTCAGTGTGCTGTCTCACAGATTGCTTGTTAAAGTGAGACAGGAGTCACAGAGAGGCAAGGAGATATAGATTCTGCAGTGCCAACGCCCATATCACGTTAGAAAGATGCATGTCTGTGCACTCAAGACACTTTTCTGGTTACCGATCCCCTGAATGAAGAAGGTGTGTGTGATTGTGTCAGACAGTTACAGCGGAGACACACACACACACACACACACACACACACTCACACACATTCAGAGAGTGAGTCTGCAGGTGGAGGTGTGATGCAGACGTCAGACAAGGAGGACAGACAAACCTAAACCCCCCACAAAACTATTACGTGCAGTGACCAGTAAGATAATAAGTACTTATCATCAGTTTCTTGGTTCGTTTTTTGTTTTGTCACGTATTGCTAAGTACAAACCCGATTCCAAAAAAGTTGGGACACTGTACAAATTCTGAGTTAAAAAGGAATGGAGTAATTTACAAATCTCATAAACTTATATTTTATTCACAATAGAATAAAGATAACATATCAAATGTTGAAAGTGAGACATTAGAAATGTCATGTCAAATATTGGCTCATTTTGGATTTCATGAGAGCTACACATTCCAAAAAAGTTGGGACAGGCAGCAATAAGAGGCTGGAAAAGTTAAATGTACATATAAGGAACAGCTGGAGGACCTTATTTGCAACTTATTAGGTCAATTGGCAACATGATTGGATATAAAAACAGCCTCTCAGAGTGGCAGTGTCTCTCAGAAGTCCAGATGGGCAGAGGATCACCAATTCCTCCAATGCTGCGGTGAAAAATAATGGAGCAATGTCAGAAAGGAGTTTCTCAGAGAAAAAATACAAAGAGTTTGAAGTTATCATCATCTGCAGTGAATAGTACCATCCAAAGATTCAGAGAATCTGGAACAACCTCTGTGCGTAAGGGTCAAGGCTGGAAAACTATACTGGGGCGTAGATTACGCGGGGGACGCGGGGGACATGTCCCCCCCCCACTTTTAATATCATGGAAATTCGTCCCCGCACTTTTTCTGACAAGTTTTTCTTATAGAGGTTTTCAAGAGCTGGTGTGAATAAATACAAATTTAAAATCAAAAAGACGGGATAGTCTGCATATTATTTGATATTTAATTCGGACCCAGAAAACAGCGAGATGGACATCACATAGCGCAAACACTCCTGTAGTGTGTGTTTTATTCATACTCGAAACCGGAGGGCGCTCTCCAGAAGAAAGTCATTTCAGGAAGATCCTAATATGGGCAAAAGCGTCCAGCTGTCGCTGTATGAAAACAGTTTTTACACAGAAAAAAAGGCCAGGAACTTTTGCAAACACGAAGACATTAAACGTACAATTGCAACAATGTATGGTTATTCAAGTAATCTCCAGCAGGTGATAAATAAAGGATGAACAATGCAGTGCCAATTGACATAGCATTTATTACAGAATAGAAGCTATTCTGACTTATTATGTGGCTATTCTGACTTATTATGTGATAAAAAAAATAAATAATGTGAAATATTTTTACTAACCTATTTAAATTAACTGTTTTCTATTTGGATATATTTTAAAATGTACTTTATTGAGATTTCAAAGCTGAATTTTATTGTATCATTACTCCAGTTACACGATCCTTTAGAAATAATTCTGATATTCTGATTTTCTTCTAAAAAAAAAAAAACACATTATGATAATGTTGAAACCAGCGGAGTAGATTTTTTTTCAGGTTTCTTTGATCAATAGAAAGTTCAGAAGAACAGCATTTAATTTGAAATAGAAATCTTTAGAAAAATTATTACTTTATCATCACTTTTGATCAATTCAAAGTGAAGTGAAGTGACATACAGCCAAGTATGATGACCCATACTCAGAATTCATGCTCTGCATTTAACCCATCAAAAGTGCACACACAGTGAACACACACCCGGAGCAGTGGTCATCATTTATGCTGCGGTGCCCGGGGAGCAGTGGTGTTTCTGGCCTCAGACTCAAACCCACAAAAGAGTCCTTGCTATATATAAGTGTTAATTTCTATCATTTTTTTCCCAAAAACAAAAATTATATATTGACTCTAAGCTTTTGAATGATATAGTGTATTATGTTGCAAAAGCTTCTTATTTCACATAAATTCTGATCTTTGGATCCTTTTTTTATCAAAGAATACTGAAAAAAATGATGTTTTAAATATTGATAATCAGCAAATCAGCATATTATGATTTCTGAAGGATGAGACACTGAAGACTGGAGTCTGCTGAAAATACAACTTTGATCACACGAATTAATTACATTTTAAAATATATTCAAATAGGGAAAAAAGTTATTTTAAATATAAAAATATTTCACAATATTACTGTTTTTGCTGTACTTTGGATCAAATAAATGCAGGCTTGGTGAGCAGAAGAGACTTCTTTAAAAACAAAATATCTTACAGTTCAAAACTGTTGATTGTTAGGCTATATAGATTACAGAAATATATATATATATATATATATATATATATATATATATATATATATATATATAACATTTCTGTCCCCCTCACTTCTGAAAAGATGGCTACGCCCCTGTGGATGCCTGTGATCTTCAGGCCTTTAGACAGCACTGCATCACATACAGGAATGATACTGCAATGGAAATCTCCACATGGGCTCAGGAATCCTTCCAGAAAACATTGTCGGTGAACACAATCCACCGAACCATTCGACGTTGCCGGCTAAAACTCTATAGTTCAAAAAAGAAGCCATATCTCAACATGATCCAGAAGCGCATGCTCTGGGCCAAGGCTCATTTAAAATGGACTGTGGCAAACTGGAAAACTGTTCTGTGGTCAGACGAATCAAAATTTGAAGTTCTTTTTGTTAAACTGGGACGCCATGATTTCCGGACTAAAGAGGACAACCCAAGTTGTTATCAGCGCTCAGTTCAGAAGCCTGCATCTCTGATGGTATGGAGTTGCATGAGTGTGTGTGGCATGGGTAGCTTACACATCTGGAAAGGCACCATCAATGCTGAAAGGTATATCCAAGTTCTAGAACAACATATGCTCACATCCAGACGTCGTCTCTTTCAGGGAAGACCTTGCATTTTCCATCATGACAATGCCAGGCCACATACTGCATCAATTACAACATCATGGCTGTGTAGAAGAAGAATCCGGGTACTGAAATGGCCAGTCTGCAGTCCAGATCTTTCACCCATAGAAAACATTTGGCTCATCATAAAGAGGAAGATGGGACTAAGAAAACCTAAGACAGTTGAAAAACTAGAAGCCTGTATTAGACAAGAATGGGACAACATTCCTATTCCTAAACTTGAGCAACTTGTCTCCTCAGTCTCCAGACGTTTGCAGACTGTTAGAAAAAGAAGAGGGGATGCCACACAGTGGTAAACATGGCCTTGACCAACTTTTTTGAGAAGTTGTTTTGTAAAACCACAGGTTCAGATGGAGGACAAAACTGTGCAGTGACCAAGATAAGCTCACTAATCATCAATTTCATTATTGTTTTGGTTTATGATTTTAAACATGTTTTTTTTTAATTATCAACGTTGAAAACAGTTGTGCTGCTTCGTATTTGTGTGGAAAATGTGACATTTATTTTTTTAAGGATTCTTTGGTAGATAGAAAGTTCGAAAGAACAGCATTTATTAGAAATATGTATCTTTTGTAACATTATAAATGTCATTTAATCAATTTAATGCTTAATAATAGTAATTTAATTAATTAAAAAAAGGAATTAAGGTAATTAAAAAGTGATTCAATCTTCTGACCTGAAAGCTTTTGAATGCTAGTGTGTACTTTAAAACAGTACAGTACAATCTTTAGTCGCTTGACTCGCTGGGGTATATTTTTAGCAATAGCCAAAAAAAAAAAAAACATTTTATGGGTCAAACTAACCTACAGTCAGTGAACTTTAAACTTCAAGGCATGGTCAACATTCAAAGTTTCCAATTTTATCTGAACGTATTATAGTGTGATTATTGTGTTTGTGTTACTGCTGTCGGTTAATTGGAACAAGGAGTGAAATATTTTAATTAAAATCGTCCACTGGTCATTTTTTAATCGCTTATGAGACAATCAACTCAAGTGTTTTGTATCAGGAGGGTGGTGTCTGCTATAGTACACAGAACTGAACTTCGGTCACATATTTTATAACAATTTCCTTAGGCCAGGGCAGATTATCATTCAGTCGTAGACAGAATCACTTGCCCCTCCCTATGAGAAAGTATTTTCAACTCACCTTAATCCACCTTAAACGTGGTGTTCTTTTTTCTTCAGATATGAATGCACTGTAGATACATTACGCTAATATAAACAACTGTCACTTACACAAAGCATGAAGACACTACTGGAAAATCATAAACTGCTTATATATGGTTTAACAAATTGAACACCTGCCACTGTGTGATTAAAATCCAAATTAAATATAGTTGTATAATGCCTTCTGGGATGGATTTCTTTAAAACTGTACCTTAAACTTTCCTTTAAATTTTCCCTTTAAAATAATTTAGCTCAATATTTTTAAATGCTTTGTTTGTTTGTTGTGTTCTGTTTTGTTTGTTTTGCAGTTTGTGATTTAAAAAAACATATATTAATATTGTTTTGTGTTGTGTGTTGTTTTTGTGTTTTTCCTTTTGTGTTGTTTTTGTTATTTTATTTTATTTTTTTGTTTTTGTTTAATTTTCAGTTTTGTGTTGTTTTGCTTTTTGTTTTGTGTTGAGTTTTGTTTTTTCATCATACGTTTGTGTTTGAGCTTTGTATGTGTGTTTTTTTGTGTGTGTGTTTTGTTTAATTTGTTGTTTATTTTAGTTTTTTTTTATTTGTTGTTTTTTGTGCTATTTTGTGTTTTGTTTTTCTTTTTTTTTGCTGATAGTAGTTGATTGAGCTTAATTCATTTTAGGGCTTACAGCTGTTGAAAAGGTTTGTTTCTTCAGAACTAGATCAAGGACTAAAGAACAGTAACCACAGAATTTCTTCCCCATCCTAGTTATGGCATGTGATTATTGTGGTTACAAAAGTTCTTTACATGTTAGACATTTTAATGTGAACTCTTTGAACTTTTCGGGTTCAAGAAATCAAAAAACAACACAAACAATGTCTAAAAAAAATTTAATGAAAAAATAAAAAAAAAATCACAATAAATGCAGATGGGCTGTATGTACTGATATTATGATTAATGTGCACATGGGCAATTATGATTTCACTTGTACAAATTTGTTATTGAAACGTCTGATAAAAACAGATTCCATGGTGACTGTTACTTTAAGTGTCTGTTTTTACCAAAGGCTTTGGGAAGAGATTACTTAGAAATGTCTATCAAGACAAAACGTTCAAATAGAGATCCAGACCAAGATAACCATTTTATGATCTTGAGTGATATGAACCATGAGATTATCAACAAGCTGTAAAGACAGAAGCTGTTAAACTACAGTAAACAGACCATCTGGACAGGTTTAGCAACTTGTTTATCGAGTAATTAAAAGTGAAGTAATTCAGAAAGTAATCATTTGGACATTCTGACAATCACCAATTTCCAGTACAAAAAAAAAAAAAAAACACTGAGTGGACAAACCAAACTCCCTAATACTCACATAACCTCCTTTTTCCACAAAGATTTATACGTTAACAATAATAATCAATGCACACCTAGGTTGGGGCGTTTTACTTTGCTTCAAACCGTGAGTTATTCTCAATAACTGTATTTTTACAGTATGTTCAGAGTGTGTTTGTGTATTTCTAAGGGCTTAAACCAGTTTTCACTGGTTTCACTGGGTGTGGTTCTGTTGAAATGCATATAACACGCAACGAATACAATAAAAATACTTCGCATAACTTATCACATAATTATAAACGTTAAGGCAAAAATCATAATTTATCTATAAATACATATTTATCAATTCATAAATTGCACATGGGTCAATAAGCTATTCCCGCTCCTCGTTGTGAATACCATGGAAAATGATAAGCATGTTAAAGACAGTGATGCAATCTCAAGTTTGAAATCTTTTGGTAAGGATCCAATAACATTTGTATGAGTCATATTTCTTTAATCGTCACAGTACAGGATGGCATTTCCGGCCAGTGACAGTCAGAGACCTTGAGACGACAATTGTGACGTTGAGTTCACTTGATTCTGCGAAAAGATGATCGGTGACACACAGGGAGGGGTTTCCAGAATGGGAAGGGGTGCATGTGTGACATCTAACAGAGAAGCCTTGATCCACCACAGCCAGCTATAACAATAAAAACAAACGTAAAATCTCTGGTGTTACATCATGCATCATGACATTATAGACTTTCAAAATAACTGTTTTTTTGTGTGTGTGTGTTCCATAGAAGAAAGTAAGTATTGGGATTTTAAGAGACTTCTTTAATGTGCTAAATAAAGCTTAAAACAAAGGTTTATTACATGTTTACCCTGATTTTGTCTGTTTAGGTTGGCCACTGGCTTTCACTCTCGATAGTGCTTTATTACTAGCCAGGGATGATTGTTTAAAAGCAAATACATAATGCTAACTTTCGTTCATGGAGCGCTGGTGTTATGATTCGTGGTAATTTAATCTCGTGTTTTCTGTATGCACTTCAGTGATGGTTGTAGCGTGTCATCTTCCATTCTGATGACATACAGTCATTGGCAAAAATATTGGTAAAGAAGGCTGTGGAAATTCATCTGCTTTGTTAATCCTTTTGATCTTTTATTTAAAAAATTCATAAAAACGTATCCTTTCATTGGATAATAAGAATTTAAAATGGGGGGAAATACCATTATGGAATTATGAAATAAATGTTTTTCTCTAAAACAGATTGGCTTTCTGAAACCTCCATTTGCCAGTTTAACAGGTCTAAATGTTCTCCTATAACGCCTGATGAGGTTAGGGAACACCTGAAGAGATCAGAGACCATTCCTTCATCCAGAATCACTCCAGACCCTTCAGATTGATGTTTGGATTGTGGTATGGTTGGATGATCGAAACATGGCCCATTATAAGATTTCTAACAGAGTCAGTCACTTACTGATTTTTTAATTGTTGGTATTTTATACAATCCATGATGCCATGTGTCTAAACAAGATGTCCAGGACCTCCAGCAGAAATATAGGCCCACATCAAAAATACAGCTGTATATTTCATTCTGCAAATGGGTTATTTTTTTATCTCTGTGTTCACAAACCGATCTTGAGTGTTTGCTGCTAAATAGTTCATTTTTTAATTTCATCTGACCACAGAAGCCAGTCCCATTTGAAGTTCCTGTCGTGTCTGATAACTGAATATGCTTTAGTTTTGTTTTTGGATGTGCTAGGAGAATTTTTCTTGAAACCCTCCCAAACAACATGTGGTGTTGTACAGTAGGTGCTGTTTGACAATATGTTTTTAAGATTTCTGAACCCGAGATTCAACTATTTTCTGCAATTCTCCAGCTGTGGTCCTTGGAGAGTCTTTAGCCACTCAAACTCTCCTTTTACTGTGCATTAGGACGATATAGACACACGTCCTCTTCAAGGCTGATTAATTTTCAACATTTTCTGTTGATTGGAAATTCTTAATTATTGCCCTGATGGTGGAAATGGGAATTGTCACTGCTGTAGCTCTTTAAGCCACTTCACTAATTTGTGAAGCTCAATTATCTTTTGCTGTACATCAGAAATACATTCTTTGGTTTTTCTCATTGTGATGGATGATTAAGGGAATTTGGTATTTGTTTTCCCTCTTTATATTTCTGTGAAACAGGAAGCCATGGCTGGAGAATTTTATGTTTATAATTAAAATTGTGAATATGAATGGGAATATACTTCAGAGATATTTTACTACTAAGATTTTCTAGGTGGCCAATAATTGTGTCCAACGAGTATTTGAGAAAAATCTTTATTTCATAATAATATTTCCCCCCATTTTAAATTCTTATTATCCAATAAAAGTATACATTTTTGTGATTTTTTTTTAATAAAAGATCAAAAGGATTAACAATGCAGATGAATTTTCACAGCCTTCTTTGATAATATTCACCAAGGTTGTCAATATTTTTAGCCACAACTGTATGCTACATTAAATCAGATGATGTCTTGGTTCTTTAAATGATGTTATTAGATGCACTTTCCTTTAAAATGCTGTTACATTTGTTATGTATATTCATGAAGACAAAATACAGAAAAATACAAAAAAAAATAAATAAATACAAAAAAACAATGAAGGAGTAAATGATTCATATTAAAATCCATTTACTCGTTGATTGTTTTTTGCCTTTTTTTTATTTATTTTTTTGAAAGGACCAAATCACTGATTGTTTCCGTAAATTTCCCAATATTGCTGAAAAGATGGTTAAGTTTAGGAGTTTGTTTTACTGTATTTTAACGCCCTCTAGAGGTTTTTTTCTGACTCTCAAATTTAGTTTACTCTATAATTGTTCAATTTATAAAATACTTGATTTTTTGTATAAATCACAAACAATAGACAAATAAACAATAGACAAATAACAATGTAATAAAAATATTGTGGCAGCAATATAATGTAATGTACTGTAATATAGGCTAATATAACATAATAACTTAACAAAATATAATATAATATCATATCATATCATACCATATCATATAATATAACATAATAGACTGGCCATTTGCACTAGTGTGCTTTATTATAATAAAGAACAAAAGACAAGAATCTGTGATAAACAAGACATTTTATTTGCAGCAACGGATCCAATATATATATATATATATATATATATATATATATATATATATATATATATATATATATATATATATATATATATATATATATATATATATAAAGCATGTTAACACACACATAGCATATGAAGAAAACAATAAACATTAACAAATTAACAAAAATACCAATAACATAACATAAAATAACGCAGAGTAAACTAAGAACGAATAGATCAATAAATAAACCGACTAAATAAATTTGTGAAACAATAGTTTTCACAATTCTTTCTCGATAATATTCGCAATTGACTGCACTTATTACTTTCACAATAATTGTATGGATTTTTAATTTCATGATCTATAATCTTTTTAATCTACCTTCCTTTATATTAGGCTACATATGCAAACCATCCCGGAAGTAGAGCAGGTGACTCAAGCGGAGCCAATGAGGGCTCTCTCCTCGGGTCCTCTGTCATATGACTCGCGGTTTGACAGCTTCAGCGCTTCTTCACGGTCGTGTAGCGCGAGCAGACCCGCAGTCCGACAGCCCTGTGTCCTGTGTCCAGTGTCCAGTAGCATGGCTCACCCCCGCACACACTCTTGTCTGCTGTTAGTTGTCGTCAGTGTGTGTGTGCAGCGGGTGGACGGAGTCTGGCCGCTCCCGCAGCAGCTCGTTCAGTCCTCGGACAGAGACCCTCTGAGTCCGCTGCGGTTCTCCTTCACCTACGGGACGGACTCGGCCGCGCAGACCGGCTGCTCCGTCCTGGACGCCGCTTTCAACAGATACTTCTCCATCATATTCCCCGACTCCACCACAGCATCAGGTCTGAGAATTAATCACACAGATTTACTTCCGCGTAATTACAACTTTACTTTAACATATGAATAAGACGGCAACATAAAACATGTTTAAAAAGCATTATTTAATAATATGAAATGATAATGTATTTAAAAATATATATTTTATTAATAAATGCAGTTTTTTAAAAACATCATTCCAGTCAGTGATATCATTACAATTGAGCTGTTCCAGTATAATGATGATTTAAAAGTGAGGACAAGCCAAAAAATATATATATATATATATATATCCGCTTTCCTTTTTACCTTATTTATTATTAGTTTCATTTATTTAGTTTGTAATATATATATATTACAATTTTTTAAGAGGAAATAATAATAAGAAAATAGATATGTGCACAAACTCGTTTTTTCAGTTCCTTTGGCTCTTTGTACAGAACCCTCAAGGGCACATGAAAATGGGGAACAAAATGAGGAAAGAAAAAAAAATATGAGAAACTTTGCGTTCACTCAAAAACCTTTTGTGACGGAAATGAGGTGGGGAAAAAATGTGTTTTTGAGAGAAACCCAAAGTTCTATTGCTGAAGTTTCACATTCTCTCACTAGACATTTGCGTTCTATCCAGTGCTTGAACTGAATACAATATAAATTAATACATTTTCATAATTCCAAATGTATGTATATAATGTCAAAAGAAATAAATATTTTTTTAGAGCATTTTTAACATAAATAAGCACCAATTAAGCTGCAATACCAAAGACGACCACAGGAGACGCCAAAAGACCACTTAACCTGCTGTCTTAAAGGGATACTCCACCCCAAAATGAACATTTTGTCATTAATCACTTACCCTCAAGTCGTTACAAACCCATTAAAGCTTTATTCGTCTTCTGAACACAATTTAAGATATTTTGGATGAAAACCGGGAAGCTTGTGACTATCCCATAGTGGCAAATAAGTTACACTGTCAAAGTCAAGAAAAGTATGAAAGACATCGTCCAGAATAGTGGAGCGAGGAGAATACTTTTTGTACGCAAATAAAAACAAAGTTAATGAATTTATTCAACAATTCGTCTTCTCTGTTTCTCTCTGCACCACTGTAGCGCCATTTTGGAGGATCAAGCAGCATACGCTCTTCTGTGTCAGAAGCTTAATCTAAATCTGATTCTATCTGTAAAGTATTGTGTTCTCTCACTCGACATTTGCGTTCTCTTGCTGGAAGTTTGGTTCTATCAGTATAGTATTGCATTTCCCCGAGAAAGTTTGTGTTTTCTTGCTAGACGTTTGCATTGTGCCTGTAAAGTATTGCATTTCCCCCGGAAAAACGTTACTTTTTCTCGCAAAACATTTGCATTATTTCACTAACGAATGGTGTTGTCCCAAGAAACTTTGCACTCTATCACTGACGTTTTGCTTTCTCTCGCTAAACATTTGTGTTCTAACGCTAAAGTATTGCGTCCCCCCGAGAAATGCTAATGCTTAGCAAGAGAACACGATGATTCTCGTGGGAGCACAACACTTTGGCTAGAGAACACAATGCTTCTCAGGGGAATTCAATACTTTAGCGATAGGTGATCAAAAACGCTTTAAAAAAAGTGATTAAATTCTATGGCCAATTTTAGCTTCTTAAAACTAAATAATGACTCTCTCGCTCTTTCTCTCACGCTCTCTCTCTCTCTCTCTCTTTATATATATATATATTTAAATAATCTATTTCTCTGCCATGAGAACAATACAACAGAAAAAGGTATTAAAACTTGGGAAATACGGTAAAAGAAAATGGAAAAATGTTAATTAAAGTATATCAATATTTTCAAAAGACAGTCAAGGAATTAAAATGCTTCCTCGGAAACACGCATTCGTAACTTTAAAATGTCAACAGCAAAAACAAAGCAATTCAAACGCAGACAAGAAAGCTGAGTTTAAGTAATTACAATAAACACGTAATTAGTGCAACAAGCTAACACACACACAAAAAATGAACGACAATAATAAAAATGTGCTTCAACTTCAAATACACCCGCACAAACAAAATCAAAACCTCCCAGTCGGGCGAAAATCTTGTGCGCGTCTTCATAGCGTTTCACATTCAAATTAAACAATTTTCCACTATAAAACAATGCGTACTGATATGAGTATTGTATGTTTATTCGAACAGGAAATGTGCTTCGGTCCATGTGGGCGGAGCCTCAACCCTTTGTCGTGTCGGTGAGCGTCAAAACCAGCGGATGTGACGGCTACCCTGACGAAGACTCAGACGAGAGCTGTGAGTATCTCCTGATCGTGTGATCTTAAGACCTAACTGACCTTTGACCTTTTAAATGCTCCAGTCAAATTAGACAAGAAGTCCACTAAATTATAAAGGGTAGTCATATCTGTTCCACAGTGCCTTTTGAGTCCTGTCAGTTATAATTAATGAATATGTTTGTGCCATTTTTGGATGTATATTTTGATATCTGTTATGCTAAGACATACTAATGACGTTGTACTCTTGTTGTGTTGTTGCAGATACGCTGAGTGTGTCAGAGGGCCAGGCTGTGCTGAGATCAGTGACTGTGTGGGGCGCTCTGAGAGGTGTGGATTTATGCTACTCGTCTCTTTTATTCTGTGCTTGAATTAAAAGCACTAACACTAACAGTTGTGTCTTTTTCAACATATAAAACCTGAAAATCAGGTCTGGAGTCCTTCAGTCAGCTTGTGTACCAGGACGATTATGGCTCTGTAAGTATTGTGCGACAGGATTTAGGCATTGTAATAAATTGCTATAGTGCAGCTTTATGCTAATATACTGTATGTTCATCTGCTTAATCTTTCCATACAGTCTTTTATCAACAAGACGGAGATCGTAGACTTCCCACGTTTTGCATTCAGGGGACTTTTACTGGACACTTCAAGGCATTATTTACCCCTTCATGCTATTTTGAAGACCCTGGTGTGTATTTACTGTTTATTATAAATGATAAAATAAAAAGTTATAATTTTTTTATGATTAATTATGCAGTACAAATTTAAAGGTCAAGTCTCTTTTGCTCACCAAGGCTGCATTTACGTGATCAGAAATGATTTTACCATTTAAAATAATACTTTTCTACAAACCTGATTCAAAAGAAGTTGGGACACTGTACAAATTGTGAATAAAGACAGAATGCAATGATGTGGAAGTTTCAAATGTCTATATTTTATTCAGAATACAACATAGAAGACATATCAAATGTTTAAACTGAGAAAATTGATCATTTTAAGGGAAAAATAAGTTGATTGTATATTTCATGGCACCAACACATATCGAAACTTTTGATAAATTGATTGCATCCTTGCTGAATAAAAGCATTCATTTATAAAAAAAAAAAAAAAAAGACACTAAACTTCTAACCAGTATCGTGAAATAAAATATATAATATTTGTATTTTTTCTTAGGATGCTATGGCCTACAGTAAATTGAACGTCTTTCACTGGCATATCGTGGATGATCCTTCTTTCCCGTATCAGAGCCGCACTTTTCCTGACCTCAGCAAGAAGGTACAGATGCTGTCAAATCAGCTCCAAAACTGCAAAAAAAAAAAAAAAAAAAAAAATCAAAAAATTAATTTCAGACACACTCCTCATTTTTACCACTATTCTTCAGAACTGCTTAAAGTAAACTTTTATGCATTTGACCAGCAACATAACTGCTCTGTATTTTCCTTGTAGGGATCTTTCCATCCGTTCACTCACATCTACACACAGTCAGATGTGATGAGGGTGATAGAACATGCCAGAATGAGAGGCATTCGAGTCGTTCCTGAGTTTGACTCTCCTGGACACACACAGTCATGGGGGAAAGGTACACACACATCTACTGGAAAAACATGAAATCAGAGATTATAAATACTAATGTGGTTTGTTCTCTTTTCTCAGGACAGCCAGGCCTCTTGACTCCCTGTTACAAGGGGGGTGTGCCCTCTGGTTCATTCGGACCTGTCGATCCGACGGTAGACACCACTTATAAGTTCATGGAAAGCCTCTTGAAGGAGGTGAAGTTTGTCTTTCCTGACACTTACGTCCATTTAGGAGGAGATGAGGTCAGTTTTGCCTGCTGGTAAGCGTTTTTGTCACATGAGTCAAGTCACTTTTATTTATATAGCGCTTTAAACAAAATACATTGCGTCAAAGCACTGAACAACATTCATTAGGAAAGCAGTGCGTCAATAATGCAATAATAATTGAATTCAGTGATGTCATCTCAGTTCAGTTTAAATAGTGTCTGTGCGTTTATTTGCAATCAAGTCAGCGATATCGCTGAAGATGAAGTGACCCCAACTAAGCAAGCCAGAGGTGACAGCGGCAAGGAACCGAAACTCCATCGGTGACAGAATGATGTTGTTTCGGGTGCCTCATTGAAGCTTAACTGCACAAACCAAAGGAAAAAAAATGGTGGATTTTTTTTCCTTCAGAGACTTTAGCAGTGTGATCCTCTCAAACAGGCAGTCGAATCCCAATGTGCGGAAGTTTATGGAAAAGATGGGCTTTGGAAAGGATTTTACCAAACTGGAATCATTCTATATGGAGAGGTGAGTGGAAATGTGTTTAAACGTTTGGGGTTCTGTAAGATTCTATCATGTTTTTAAGATCTCTTATGTTCATGAAGACTGCATTTATTTGATTAAAACAAAAAATAGTAATGACGTCAAATGTTTTTACAATTTAAAATAGCTGTTTTCTATTGTAATATATCGTAAAATTAAATTTATTCTTGGGTTGCATAGCTGAATTTTCAGCATCATCCTTCACAAATCATTCTAATATTATGATTTGCTGCTCAAGAAACATTTATTGTTATGATTAATGTTGGAAACAGGTGTGCTGCTTCATATTTTTGAGGAAACTGAGTTTAGCATTTATTTGAAATGTCTTTTAAAGTCACTTTTGAAACACTTACTGAATGAAATTATTAATTAAAAAAGCAATTATTTAGCAAAAATAAATAGCAATTATTTTTTTCATTTTTTTTTTATTTTTTATGAATTAGTATTTAACTATTCAACAGTTTAATTTTATTAGGTTCAATCCAGGATGCTCAAATGTTCTAAAATGTATTTGGTTGAAACCATGACATAACTATACAAAAATCACAATATAATTATTTAATTAAGTTCTGTTTTAATATGTTTAGTACATATTTTTGTCTCATGACAGTTGGTGAATAGAAGAATACATATTTACAAATTTACTGCACGAACACCAATAGCACATTCGTGAGCACAGTGTCCATGTTTATGTCTCTCTCTATGTTCTTCAGTGTAATGAACATGACCGCCGCTCTCAACAGGACCTCCATAGTTTGGCAGGACGTGTTTGACTACCACGAGCGAGTGAGTGCTAACGGTCCGCTCTACACTTGCATTTTGAAAAGATGTATGTGTGATTGTAACAGGAACGAGACGCTTCTCTTCTAGCCCAGATCTAAGTACGTGGTGGAGGTTTGGAAGCAGGGCTGTTACTGTCACCTGTGTGAGGGTTAAAGGTCATCCTGATAACCCCTTTCTATCTCGACCTGCCGATACCAACACACAGCTGAGCCCGTTATTACATCGTGCGGCCCTTAGGCTTTAGGGGTCAGAGCATGAGCATCTAGTAAAATAGCAGTGCTGTGTCTCAGTGTAGTGCTGATTTTTCTCAGATGTTCATTCTGTTTGGTGTGAAAATGTGTGTTCTGCTATGAGAATTAATCATAAGCATGAATTTATCAGTGTTATATATATATATGCAGGGATATTATAGTTTATTAAAACTAAAGCCATACAAAAAGATATGACTTGAACATTAACTTTAAATAAATGGAAAAGCAAAAAAACATCTCTCATGTACTTTATCTTTATGTACTAAAATAACTAAAACAAAAATCAAAAAGTTGCACTTTCTCACCAGAAGATGGCGATCAAGGGTCGAGGTTTGATAGTGTGACACAAATAGCTTCCCCAGCCTGTCAGAAGAAATAAAGTAACATTTATCAAAATAATTGTTGTTGTATGTCAGAACCATGGCATAGTGATTAACACATTGCGCTCTGGTGCTCTTTTGGGCTTTTTGAGTTTGAATCTAGCATGCAACGTTTACAAAAAATCCCGTTTCCACCTCATTTTCTGTCCTCCCTCCACAGAACGCTGCGTGAAAGCCTCAGAGTGTTGCATTTGTGCAGATTAATGAATGTTTCCTGGTGCTTCAGATTCCACAGGACACGGTCCTGGAGATCTGGAAGGGTGCACATTACCAGGCTGAACTGAGCAGGATGACCAAGGCCGGGCACAGGGTCCTGCTCTCGGCCCCCTGGTACATCAACCACATCAGCTACGGCCAGGACTGGCGTAACTCCTACGCAGTGCAGCCCCAGAATTTCTCCGGTGTGTGGAGCAGCATGTTAGGCTGCGGTGCAATCTCAAATGTCTGATACAAAATATACAAGATGGGTGATTGAGGAGAACCTGAAGGTGTTTCCTGGTTCAGGAGTTCTAGGACGTTTAATTTAGTGAATTCAGTAACGTCTGTTAGCTCTAATGAATGATTATTCTGCTATTATCTTATAATTTTAAGTTTTGTTTGCTGTTTTTGTGTGTAGTGCAGTGCTGGTGTGTTTTCCGTGAATATCTGCGGTGTTTGATTAAATCTGTGCATTCTTCTGTGATTTAGGGAAAGACATTTTTACAAATTCATTTTAAATGTTTCTGTTTAGCTTTAAATTATTTTAAGTATTTTAGCCTAAACTTTTTATTTCAGTTAGTTGCCAAGGCAGTATTTTGAATTTTAGTTTTTTAAGTTTTAAATTTAAATTAAATCTGTTGTAATTGGTTACATTTGTGCATTTTGTATAATATTTAGAAACAGAACATAGTTTGTTCTTATTATAATTATTATTATTTAATGTATTTATTCATTTTAAATATTTCTTACATAGCTTTAATTTATTTTATTTCAGTTTTAGTTTAAGCTTTTTTAGACCCTCATCTTAAATTTAGTATATTTTCAGTTAGCTGCCAAGGCAGTTTTTCTCATTTTAATTTTTAATATCGTTGTACTTAATTTTAACAAATTTTTTACTTGCATTATATGAGTTTTATTTTGTTTATTTGGTGCATTTTTCCCTATGATTTAGGGATGGGAGGGCAGAAAAATATTTGTATTTATCCATTTCAAATATTTTTATATAATATTATTATTATTATCATTATTATTTTATTTTTTGCAGCTTAAACTTGTTTTATTTAAGGTTTAATTTAAATGCCTTTTTATAAATGCCAGGGCAACATTTCTACTTTTCAATTATGTTTCTTTGGTTATAGTTTTAAGTTTAATACTTAAGTTGTATGTGTTGTATTTGGTAATTATTATTATTATTATTTTTTTTCTGATTTAGGGACTGAAGAGCAGAAGAAGTTGGTGATTGGTGGAGAGGTGGCCATGTGGGGTGAATATGTCGACGCCACCAATCTGACCCCTCGCCTCTGGTATGAATAAAATACACACACAAGACTAGAATTCATATTGTTATTCTTATTATTCATGCAAAACCTTCCCTCTTTGTGATGGTTGTGTTTGTGAAGGCCGAGAGCCTGCGCCGCAGCGGAGAGGTTGTGGAGCAATGAAGAAAAAACCCTGAACGCAGATCTGGCCTTCCCTCGCCTGGAAGAGTTTCGCTGTGAACTACTAAGGTATCAGAAATATATTTGGAATCATTCTTCATCGATTTCTGCTTCGTTTCAGTGGCACAGTGCACATTCAAAATGAAATATTTAGTATTAATAAAACATACACATGCTTTATTGCTTATATATATTGTGTAAGAATACTATACCATGTATATGTTTGTGTTGCTGCAGGCGGGGTGTTCAAGCGGAGCCGCTGTTTGTTGGTCATTGTAAACATGAGTATGATGGCCTGTAAGTCCTCTCAAGAGCCATGTGTTTATGCACTGCGATATTGCTTTGGAATTTGCATAATACGCTCTATATATATTGTTTTTATTTCAAACAGTTTTTAATGATCATCTAAACTGACTTTTACGAATGTGAAATGTATTAATAAAAATCTATTCAAGAATCTATTCAATGAAGTTAATCTTCTTTTTTAATAACATGATTATATTTAGCCCTGAATACGATGGCCCTAAAAAGTATTTGCACACTAAAGTTGCTCTTAAAACTACTGTATATAAAAAAAGAAAATCAAGTCATTATCGTAGTGGCAGATGTAAAATGCACATCTCAGTCAGTTAATTCATCATTTTATTGACAAAGGTTAGGTTTGCTCTTGATTTCCCGCATTCGGAGAGTGTGAGGTAAATGGCTGATGTAAAGTAGCTACACATTTAATCGTCTGGCACTACGACAGCAATCCCGTCTCACAGCAGCACAGCAGAAGATCCTATTAACTCTGATGGGCTTTATACACACGATACAGAAGGACGGAGAGAGAACGTGTGAACGTCCAAAACTAGCTGCTGGTATTATTAGTGTAGCTGCAGAAAGCAAGTTCAGTCAATGTTCTTTTATAATTTTTTATATAGCATTTATAATATTATACTTCATTTTACATTTTAGTAATATTTTTATGTTAATGTTTAATTTTAATTTATTTTATCTACCTTTATTTCACTTTTTAATTAATTATTTTAGTACTTAAATGCAAACATTTTGTTTTAGTTAGTTCATCCATTTTTTTTAGTTAACAAAAACTTTTTAAAATATTTTTAGTTTTAGTTAACAATACCAGCACTGCCTGGAGATGTTTGTTTGTTTGTTTGTTTATTTTAATTTCTTGTATTATAGTGAGTTTTAGGGTCTAAACCTGTTCTCAATTATAACAAAATAAATAAATAAATTATGCATTTTATTAGAATTTTTTTTAATAATAAATGTTTTCCCTCTATCTGTATATATATATATGTGTATATATATATATATATATATATATATATATATATATTACATATAATTATAAATGCATGTATATACATATTTTATACATTATATATAAATATATATTCTAAATGTTTTATTTCCTTCTCTAAAATTATTTAATATCTAAATTATATTATATTGTATTTAAATATTAATTTTGGTAAATAAGATATTTAAATATTCAAAATTAAAATTAAAATATTTTTAAAAATAAAACAAAAATGAGAAAATATTGTATCAGACAAAAATTTATCATACTAAATATTTACTATTTGTATTTTGTATAAAGACATGTAAATGTTTATTTCAGCTGCCGTTATTACTGTGAGTTCATTTTTTGTTTTCTCACTTAATAGCAGCTTGATCCTTTTTTTGGCGATTCAGCAGCAAGTTGCACGCGATGAATAAGCCTCCCGATCCCTTGCTCAGCACTAACATGGTCTTTTAACTTAAGTCCTCCTAATGTTTAAGTTACTTGCCAAAATGAGCTTACATGCCTTTGATATTTACTTAGACAATTGATTTTCTCATTGACTGGATTATGCTGCCGCTGGCAGATGGCAGGGATTGGCTAATCCCAGAAGGCAGCACTGCCGCCCCGTTCCCACCTGCCCTTCTCTGTCCCCCTGACCCTACAGGACCAGACTGACCTCTGCTTGACCTTTACTTTTTTATGAATGTGTACGTGTGAGACGATGATAACCTGGAATGACCGGGAACCATTTGAATTTTGATTTTAAATGTTTTATATGTGTGTGTGTATGTATACTTTTTTATTTATTGCTTTTTTGTTCAGTTCGGTTTTATTTTGTTTGTTTAATGTTTCTCTTTTTATCTTTTTTTGTTTGTTTTTGCCTTTTGTTTATTTTTTTGTTTTGTTTTGTTGAAAGTTTTTTTTTTGTTCTTTTGTTTTTTGTTCAAGTACTGTGTTTATATGCTAGAAGTGCGTCATAATAAGCCTATATATATATATATATATATATATATATATATATATATATATATATATATATATATATATATATGTACACATTAAAGTGATGATAAAATATCATCCTACAGAGTTTGTTATTTAGCTTTAATTTGTTTTTACTTCATTTACTTCAGTTTAAGTAATCTAAGTACTTCAACTTTTTTCAGTTAATTGCCTAGACGACCAGGCAAATAATTATTCATCAAATACTTTTTTCTTTTTATAAAATTTAAAATTATGATTTTTACTTAATGAAAAACCTACCAATATCAACACTGCCTGAGACCTTCTTTAAGCTGATTTGTAAATTAATGAACTATGGGAATTAAGTTTTTTATTAAACTTGTTCCCACTCATTACATGTAAATAGATTCTAAATATATTAATATGACATATTATTGTGTGTGTGTGTGCGTGTGTGTTTTGTAAGACCTGGACATGATTTTATAAGGTTCACTCATTAATTACAGTTTTTTATATATTTCGCAAATATAGAAGTGATGATAAAATATCATCCTAACATACTGTCAGTAAGAGGCTATTATGCTGACATGTAAAGTGCACAGTCGAAGAGATTTCCCGCCAAATCGTCCTCTCTTGGCAAGCGACTTGCAGTTTCTCTGTCGGTTACTGAATATTCGGAAATCTAGTTTATTAATCTTGTTAGTTAATCAGTGGTAAAACGAGGCGTGTTGTTTTGTGCTCCGTAGCCCACTCATAACAGCTGAACGTGAGCGCGGGCAGCATATGGCGCTTCTGTCCATCAATGTGTTTAATCCCAAACACAAAGATTAATCTCGATGAGTCATAGGTTTATAAATCGCTGGCTTCCGTCCACCGTGACACACATTAGAGCCTCTTCTGAATATGGTAAATGGCCCTAATTAGATTTTGGAGCTTATTTGTTATTTATTTCATGATTAGAGCTTATTATTGGCAGCTGTATGCCATAAACTGTATTGTAAGAAGGACATATGCATTGCTTCACTCTCTAACTGTACCAAAACTTATAAGTATGATGCAAAAAAAGTGTGTTGGATTTATTTTTCTAAACTCAAATACAGTAAAAGACATTGCATTGCTGTAGGATCTGTAACTGTTCTCCCTTCACTGGTTGCACAGTTGGTTTTGTTGAAGACTCACATCCGTATCCTCCAGCGATAATCCCGTCTGTGTCTAATTTGCTTTGCTCGGTGATATGTGTGTAGTTTATCAAGGGAACGACTTCACCGGCGCTGAGCTCTGGTTTAAGACAGAAAGCTGTACTTTACTAAATTCATGTTTTCAGTAGAAAAGGTCATCGGAGGCAAAGCAGCTCCAGGTTCAACCAATAAGAAATGGGTTTTGATTGAAATTATATTTTAGTTTATTTTCCAGAAATTGTATTTAAGGAAATGGTTCCTATTTTTATAATGATTATGTTTTTGGTTTTTGTTTTTGCTTGCATTTCATAATTTTTTTTCAGTTATCTTAAGGGAGATTAAGCACATCCTTTGCCATTTTAATTACTGTAATGCTGTAAAGCTTTGCTATTAATATAATGTGACGTAATAATATAATACTGACATTTTTAATATTATAATATCAGTTTATTGCCTTTCATTTATTCTGCCTGTATTGCATTATAAATTACAGTAATTTTAATCATTGTAATACAGGAAAGAAAATACATGTACATATTAAAATCATCAGTGGGATTATTGATAATTACAAAAACAAACAAGCAAGTTATGCGAATTTTGGAGGAAATCAGCTTTGTTGGCATGAAAATAATATTGTAATGCAAATTAATAAATAAATACAAAAATAGGGTTTAATTTCTTTGTTAAATGTAGGTTTTGTTATTGCTGCTGTTTTTAAATGTGACCTTGTGTTTGTAAAGTACGCAGATCATCTGGAAACATGTTAAAAGTTAAAAAACAGTGCTTTGAATGTCAGTCGAGCACTGTGATCATAAACACTAAACTGTAGTGGAAGCATAATCAGACATTAATGATAGACTGAAATAAAACAGAGATGTTCGCTAAAGTGTCTCATGAAGTCTCTGCGGTGTATTTACTGAGGCACATGTTCATGCACACTGTAAAAGTTAGCCGCACTCTTTGACAAGAGCTGACATTCAGAGAGATTATAGGCAAAGCGCCTTATGTGATGCACGGAGATGTGAACTTCTGTCAATAAAGCTTCAAGGACATTGAGTTGAGCTGCAGAGAACACCAGGACTAGTTCTGCTGCACAGGTGCCGCTGACTCACCGCTGTATACCCTCCTTAAAATACAACAAATAACTAATCTATAAATAATCAACACTACAATGCCTAAAGAAAGGTTTTATTTATCCATTAATTGATTATATTGTTTATTATAATGAATAACTGTCAGCTGTCATGTGGTATATTAAAGGACTGTGGTATATGGTAGTGGATACTTTTACAGTTTTTATTTATCTTTATATGACACATCTTTATTGATTTTATGCTTCACCTTTGCAACTGTAACTATCAAAATACATTAATAGAATACATTAAAGAATAAAAAAATGCTAGCAATTTTTGTTTTTTTGAAAGGCAATATAATATTTATTATATTTTACAATAACAATTATTTTTAATATTTACACACACTCTCTCTCTCTCTCTCTCTCTCTCTCTCTCTATATATATATATATATACACATTAAAACGTGTATAAAGTTTTTTTATTTGCACAGTTATATTATGATTTTATATTTGTAATAATAACTTTTTTGGGGGGTTACAATATAAGTATTATTAAATTGCTTGAATACCATGTAAATAATATGGTCCATGAATATGGTTATCAATCAGTATGATCCTTTATTAAAGGACCGTATAGACAGTCTGCTATAGTAATAAGCTTTTCTTACTCAATTTCCCATGGTTCCAGCATAGGATTTATTTATTCATTCATTTTAAAGTCTTTATGACACGCCTTTAATGATTTTATGCTTCACAAACCAATAGTCAATTGTCATGTAGTTTTAGGTGTTTTCTACAATACTGGACAATATATATATATTTTTTACAATAATATTTAAATATATTTGCACATTAAAGCTATTATATTGCAAACTAATTTTTATTAATATATTTTTATTTAAATGTTAGTATTTTAAGTATTTTATTTGTTCTATATTGATACTATCTATCTATCTATCTATCTGAACTACGTCTTTATTGATTTTCTGCTTCGGCTCGTGTCGGGGTGAGTGACGCGTGCGTCTGTCGCGTCGCGTGGCATGGCGTCGCGTCGCAGCTCTGATGGCCGCAGCTCTTCCTCGGCCGGTAATCCGTCAGTGATCCGCCTCGCGCTGAGTTCCGCTGATGGCAGCAGCAGCTTCTGTTTACTGTCAGAGATCTAGGTCAGGAACACACTCTTCACTAAACACCGCTCCCTCCAGAACTCTCCAGAAGCTGCTGTTCTCATCCGAGAAACGCAGACAGAACGCCACGTCTAATGACGTGTACATCAGACATAGTCTACTGTAAACGTTTGTGTCATCGTTTTGTGAAACTTCTGAAAATACTTGGCAACTGCATTTACCAAACTTTCAAAATACATAAATAGAATACATTAAATCAAGAATTAAACAAACTTTATGATTTTTTATGCAGTTTTGAAAGGCAATATAATCTTATATTTGTCTAAATTAATTTTATAATATAAAATATATACAATTTGCATTATAATGCATAACATAAGAACGTTGGCTACGAATAATTTTATGATCATTCGTTATTGTTTCACGTGAGTTTCCCAATAATGCACGTAAAGCAATCGCACATAGGTGCGTTAAGTGCTACGTAGTAGTCGCTGTCCGTTTGTCAAGTGCTGAAATGTCACCTTATAGAATGGCTCGTAATTGTAGTAGCCTACACGATCGTTTATTGATGTTAACCTAATGCGGCGTTCATGACAGACAACCTGGATATAATAACTATAATTCAGTACAATATTATATTATATTATATTATATTATATTATAGTGTATATATATATATTCTACTTTACATAATAATATATAATCTACTTTATATACAGTATAGAGAGAGAGAGAGTTTGTGTGTGTGTGTGTGTGTGTGTGTGTGAGAGAGAGAGAGAGAGAGAGAGAGAGAGAGTCGTTATTTCCGGGTCCAATGCATAACTGGTTTTCGTCGACGTCAGCAAGCCATTGACAGTCACCCCGCATTTCCTACATTACTTATTTTATTTATTCATTTATTTATTTATTTTCAGTCATTTAGGATGTATATTAGATTTTTCTGCCCCTTTTTAATGGTTTAATTTATAAATTAATTAAAAAAAATAAATAAAGAAAACTAGTCATAAAGTGTACAATAAAGCACGATCAAATCCTTATATTATAATCACATTGCACTTGAATCAAGGTAAAGGTGTAATCTGCTGGTCGTCCTGCAGGTGAACGCATAAATCTGTCTTCTTACGATGCACTTCTGGCTTTACGATTACTCCAGAGCACTCGTAGATCTACGATGATTTTCAAGTGCTACTTAAGTTACGATGCTTTTGGGAAACAGAACGTAATATTAAGATCAGCCGTACGATCGTTTTTACAAACTTCTTAGGCTTAGGCAGCCCAGATATGTTATCATTTGCATAATATTTAAATTAAGTGATACGCAAATGTGCATATTTGATAAGATGATCACAACTTGCATTAGATTACAAACCTAATAAACATCAAAAAATCTACATAAAACACTCCACTGTACATAACTGATTAATATATATATATATATATATATATATATATATATATATATATATATATATATATATATATATATATATATGTATATATATATATATATATATATATATATGTATATATATATGTATATATATATATATGTATATATATATGTTGCTCTATAATGTGAAATGCATCATGCAAATATAATATAAGTTGATAATGAAATAACTATATTCTCAGTTTTCTACAACACTTTTTTTTCCCATAAAAGTAAGCATAATGTATTTTGAAATGCATCATAAATACAAAACCAAAACACTCACCTGTAGCCTAAATAACTGAAAAATAAATAAAAATCAGTTTTTACTATATTCTTCTATACAAATAAAACATGATGCCTTGTCAAGTATATATTTCAAATATCAGCCTTTTACAGCAAGATTACATGCATTTTTTACACTATATGGAAGGATAACTTATGTAGTTTACCATTTAAAAAAAAAATCTATATTCAAATATTTATATACTGTTTTAAAATGATTTGTTTCTAGAGTGTCTGTGTGCTCCAGCACATCAGCAGCTTTCGTGTGACGTGTGGGAGGCTAATCTGTGGCGTTCATGGTCTGGTCTCACAGCATACGGTTATGTAACAGCTGCTGAGTTACACTGTCAGCACTGCACAGATCAGACTCTAAACGCCTTAAATGTGCCCCATGACCGCTCCACTGTACTAAACCCCTGAAAATGAAACGCCATGTGATCGGTCTATGTCTTTGGTTACTTAAGGGATGTTAACAGCTAAATAAATAGACATTTATCTGAATATCAGTGTTTAAAGTCACCGAAAACAATTAGATGTCAGTAGTTGCGTATATTGCCTGATCTCATTTAAAGTTATAGCTTTAGTTATCCTTTTAAATAATTTCATTATTTTATTACTATTTTATAACTGAGTTATTTTTATTAGTAGTAATTATTGGTATATTTTGTTTATTTTATATTATTTATATATTTTTACTTTTAAAATAATTGTATATTTCTAAATTATGGCTAACTATACAACAAAAACAAATAAATAAATAAATGAACAAATAAATAAATAAATACAAATTAATTCATCATCATCATCATCATCATCATCATCATCATCTTGCCATAATATATTTAAAGTATATGCTGTCTTTTTAAATAATAATCAAATTAATTCAATTTAGTCAAAATAAGTTCACTTTAGTTATTTTACAATTTTATGTTTTTGTACTATTAGTAATAATTAGTATATTATTATTTATTTGTATTATTCATACTATTTTATTTTTTTTATTTTTTATAATGTTATATTTTGGGTTATGGCTAACTATAATGGTTTTCAATACAGAATAAATAAATAAACAAATAAACATAAAAATTACGCTAAACATATTTGAAAAAATCATCATCGTCATCATCTTTATCTGGACAAAATATATGCTGTCTATGCATTTTTTTATAATAATAATATATCTATTTTTAAATATATGTTCAAAATAGATAAAATAATATTATTTATTTATTTATTTTTAAATATAATCTCCATATGGGTTGTGTAGATACAGAACTGGAGCACTGAAGATGCTTAACTAGCATCCTAGTAAATAGCCTTGACCTGAAATGATCTGAAGTTGAACTTAAAGGGTTACTGATAAACCTTATCAGTCATAGTGTATAATATTCCTGCTATTTTTAGGCCAATCTAATCTCTTTGTTTTATGGTAATCTCTGCTCTGCTCATCTAAGCAAGTCTTGTCCTAAAAAGCCACTAGGAACATTATGCGTTATTGCCACCTGCTAGTTACATAAACGCAGCTTATGCCGGCTGTGAAGCGCACACTCGCTCAGGTGTGTCACTCACACATGACATCCGCAGGAATGTGTCATGAGCCCAGCTTTCCTTCTGGAAACTCGCTGTCACATGTGGTGACACTCCTGTTTTCAGCCCTCTTTCTCTCATGCAACACGCTGTCTGAAAACACACAATGGAGTGGATGCTTAGGTCAGGTAAACACCTAACTTATGCCAAATATGACAATATGCAAATCTCAAACTACATAGGCGTCCAAAAAAATCCTAGGATTCTTCCCACAGGTGTATGTTTCAAGGCCTTTGGTCGACAGAACTGAACTTAAGTCTCCAGTTCAGAGTTCAAACGGCTCCATCTGCTTCCCAAGAAGACCCCAACCTACTCAAGGGGCCGTAATCTTTTTACACACTCGTTTAGGTCAACAGAGAGGGCTCTGTCAGGGGGACTAAGTCACCAGTTTAATGCCAACCGAGTATTAAGGAGGATTCTTGGTTCACATAGATCATCTCCTCATCAGACGACATGCTGTCTGCTGGTCATTCATCGTTTCAGTTTAAACAAACCAATTAGAGAAGAGTTCGCATCAACCAACTCGAGGCTTGTTTTGTGTTCAGTCAAAACAAAGTTTTTGCAATCAAAAGGACACATGATTGTGGTTTATGAGCGATCGATGAAAGACCCTCCGCCGGTGGGGAGACCCGAGAAAGATGGGTTTAAGGTGGCATGTGTCGCTGTCTGGCATTTATGTGCGACCTTGCGCTGCTTAAGACTTTAATAAGATAGATACACAAATCAAAAGAAAAAAGCAAATCACTGACTTCAGCCCTCTAATTACCAGTAAATCACACAGGGGTCACTAATTAGGCAGAGCTGGATTCAGAGAGCAGCCACCATATGGCACCGGAGCCGAGTCATTGTCGGGCCCCGCACAGCTCCCACAGACTCACAAGCGGCTAATTGTTTTCTTTCCCTGCTCCCCCTCTTTTCATTCGAGGTCTTTGTTATCTTGAGAGGACACGTTTTATTGCAGGCTATAAGCCGCTTAGCTGATTTGAAATGGGTGCTGGTGGATGCTCGGGGGGTACAGCAGCGGACGGGACTCCTGGTGATGGGATGCATATTTGTTCTCTGAAAGTTACAGAGAGTTCACATTTGTAGACCAGGTGTTTGGTGTACACTGTAGTATGACTCCTCAAGAGTATCTATCTATCTATCTATCTATCTATAAGCTATAACGCTTTATAATATTACATTCATTTACTTAAAATATATTTATTGTTTAGGTAAATTATTCATGATTATATATCAGTTGAGTATATCATAAGTTTATTGAAATTAAAAGGAAAATAATGTTGTACATAAAAAGGTCAAGAGTGCACAAAAACTTTAAATAAATGTATGCATAATGAAATAACAAAAATATATTAACACAACAAACCTTAAAAAGTGAACAGGAAATAAGTTGACAAACATATATAATAATAATAATTGCATTGATATTAATATTAGGGGTAGTCGTGACCTAATGGTTAGAGAGTCCCGGGTTTGAGTCTCAGGTCCGGCAGGGATTGTAGTTGGGGGGAGTGAATGACCAGCGCTCTCTTCCACCCTCAGTACCACGACCGAGGTGCCCTTGAGCAAGGCACCAAACCCACAACTGCTCCCTGGGTGTGTGTTCACTACTGTGTGTGTGTGCACTTCGATGGGTTAAATGCAGAGCACAAATTCAGAGTATGGGACAACATACTTGGCTTCACATCATGTCACTTTTCACTATTATATTATTTTATCCTGCTTAATTATATATATATATATATATATATATATATTTATATATATATATATATATATATATATATATATATATATATATATACAATTGTTATTCACACCTTTTTTATCAACTTTTCCAAAGCTGTTAGCAGCAGATTTGGCTAACTGGAGCCAGTAGAGATTAGCATCGCCTCATTGTTAATAGTGGACAGTTGAGGATTAAACAATGATGAAATACCACAAAACTTTAGGGAAGGATCCCCTGGCAGATGTTCCCTACAGCCTATGTACTGTACAAAAGAAATATGATTCATTTTCATATGAAGAGACAAAGTTTAAGATACAGATATAGTAGATGTTAGCATTCCTTCATATTTTGTATAGTGTGTAGTGAAATGTCCTCATGGATCAATGATCATAATAAAGGTGTTGACCCATGAAATCAATATTGATTACTGACACTTAGAAGCCACTTGTAGCCAAGTCACTAAATAAAAATAAGTAAATAAAAAATCAATCAATAGTTAGCCACTGTAATTTTGGAAGTTGTGATGCTAGTCTTTCAATCATCAATTTGGAAAACTTCAAAAGAGAAAAGAGAGATAGATGGAAAGTTATGCCTTAACCCCAATCCTTTTGTTTGTTCGTTTCTCTCCACACTTGTTGTAGATAGAGCTAATACTGAGTGTGACTGATTGATCCACCCCTAGATGGACAGTAAAGATTAAGAGAGATGACAAACAGGCACTTGCTTACACAGCGCTTGCTGTTAATCCCTTTGTCTTCCTTTAGGGAGCCCACGGTACTCTCAGAGTCACTCACTGTCCGGCACCAGGAGGAGGTGACAGACCTCACTGCACTTTACAAAAGCAACGGACAAGAAGTTCTACAGGACAGAGATACCCAGAGTCAAGAGTGGACCATCAGGATAGGGACTGAGGGACTTTGAAGAACCATCTAACATTGGTACAGTTCTCAGGGCTGGGCCAATCTCTTTGAGGACTCTCTAGGATTCCAGTCAACCTACCTGGGACAGATATTTTGGCCTTAAAAAGCCTAATCCTTCTTCACTTTTACACTACATTAAATGGAGGATCCAATGTCAGAAATGTCCATGATGCCATTTGCATCACCAACAGAGTCTTCCAGGAGCAACTCTACTGATGACAGCCAAGAAGGTGAGTAAATGCTTCTTCAGTTTGGCTTGTGGTGGACGTGCAACAAAGAGTAAAGGCAGTTGGCATGCCAAGTAAATGCTGTCTTGTGATTATCAACTCCTAATGACTGGATTAGGAATAAGCAATTGTGACTCGGAATAACAAATAGTTGTTTCCTATGCTTTCCCAGGTAAAAGCCCTGCCCCTGGCAAGGTCCTGAACTCGGTACTTCTCTGTAAAGTGTGTTCTGACACCAGCAGCGGGAAACACTATGGGATATATGCTTGCAATGGTTGCAGTGGCTTTTTCAAGCGCAGTGTGAGGCGCAGACTCATCTACAGGTGAGAAAACACCTCGCATATTCACTATCAGAATAAAAGGTACAAAAGCTCAATAGGACAGTACCCATTTAAAAGGTACACTATTGTACCTTCTTAACCCCAGCAGGGATCCTCAAATCTGGCCCATGAGATCCACTTTCCTGCAGAGTTTAGCTCTAACCCTAATCAAACACACCTGAGCTAGCCAATCAGTGTCAGGTAGGTGAGTTTGATCAGGGTTGGTGCTAAAGACTGCAGCGCATTGGCCCTCCAGGGCAAGATTTGAGGAACCCTGCCCTAAAGGGTGCAATTTAGTACCTTAGCTTTTGCAATTTTTAAAAATTGGGAGAAGTGAAGCTTGAAGGTAGAACCTTCCATAACCTTCCTAAATGAAATTTGCAGATGTCAAGCGGGTACAGGCATGTGTCCAGTGGATAAAGCCCATCGGAATCAGTGCCAGGCCTGTCGTTTAAAGAAATGCCTTCAAGCTGGCATGAACAAGGATGGTGAGTCAACTTCTTAAAGGGATTCCTCCTTGTCTTACTCATAGTCTTCTCTTTCTAAACCTTTCTGTCCCTCTCCTCTCAGCTGTTCAGAATGAGCGTCAGCCCCGCAGCACTGCTCAAGTCAGGTTAGAAGCTCTGGATGTGGGCAAGGACAAGGAGCACCTCACCACAACCCTGGAGCCCACATCCTCGTCCACCTGCAGTGCGATCAACCGCCCACTGCTGGGCTCCAACATGAGCTCCAGCATCAGCTCCACAGATACTAGCCAGAGCTCCAACAGCCCCAAGAATGGACATCGATTCATGGCCAGCCTGATGACAGCCGAGACCTGCGCCAAGCTGGAACCAGAGGACGGTAAGGAATGAGACCACTTTGTTCAACCTAGAAAAGTTATGTTGGTGAACACCATCCCTATGTCTGAAACCAACGAGATCTGATGGCAACAAAGTACATCTAATGTTACCTACAGCTCCTTGTGAACTTTGAATTTGTTTTAGATCTTTTTATGATGTTATGGTGCCTTGGAAAGCAGCCTGAAACTACTTAAGACTTTCAGTAAAAAAAAATTAGCAAAAAATGGTACAACAACTTGATACTGTGATGGTACCTCTTCAAAAGGAACACATTTGTACATTATTTATCCATCAAGGGTGCATATTAGTACCTAAATGGTAAATTGTAGTACTTAAAAGCACCTTAGTAATGTCTTTAGTATCTTTTGAAAGCATACTGTCCCAGTAACAGCTTTTGTACCTGAAAGTGTACCCCTTAAAAGGGACAAATTTGTACCTTATTTGCCCCCAAAGGTGCATATTAGTACCTTAAAGATGGCTGTACACCGGACGAGAAGCGATGCGCCATATCGCATCACACCACGTCTTTAAAATTTGAACACAGTTTTCTATGAGTGGCGACGCCATTCGGCATCTGTCCGCAGCGCCCAGCTATGACTCAGGATGCTGTTCAAATTCATCATCTGCATAGTAAATAAGCGCGAAATTGAGCTTGTGCGTATAGAATGTGCGCATCCCGGTGTGCGACACCTCAAGATGTCCTAGACACAGCGCTTTTTGTCTGGTGTGCGACCGCCTTAAGGGTACATATCACTACTCTAAAGTACAATATTATGTACACTTTAGATACTAAAATGCACCCTTTAGAGGTAAAGAAAGTTCAAAGGTGTACCTATTGTAAGTTTTTTTTAGAGAGTGTACCTTTCAGGGGTATATAAGGTACAAAGATGTTCCTTTAAGTGTACTTGCCAAGTGAAAGTTGCTGTACTTCTAAATGTACAGTTATATTTTGACAGTGTATGAGGTGTTTATATAGACAAAATTCTACCTGTTAAGTCATTGACTGACTAGACTGTGAAGCAGTAGTGCTCTAGGGCTATGCTAGTCTGCCTACAAGACCAACACTAAAGTAGTATACACCAGAAGCAGGGAAGTTTGTGCTGGTCTACGCTGGCCTTTTTAACAGGCTAATACCTCTTAATCCATACTTTATCAGTTCGATATTGTTTGTAACAGTGGATGAGAACATTGATGTGACCAGTAATGAACCTGAAAGGAGTTCTCCGGAGTACGGTGGTCTCTACCCCTCACGTGGACCCGAGAGTGTATATGAGACCTCAGCCCGCCTACTCTTCATGTCTGTTAAATGGGCCAAGAACCTGCCGGTGTTTTCCCATCTACCATTCAGAGACCAGGTGAGAGTCTATTATATCTCACTCTACTACCACCAGATGAGTATTTTCTGTGGGGATAAAAAAATTACAGCAAATTTTGTTACATTAGCACTATAGCTGTTGATTGTTAATCCAGAAACAGAGAGATTTAAAGCCAAAGAAACCACAGTTATGTTGTTTTGCCCATAAACTGTACTATTTTCAGACATACTGTATAATCTGTAATCAGTGCTGCTCAGAATAGCAAATATTTTTGATTAATCTGCCTAACCTCAGCTGACATATCCATACATTTTACTCTGTGTGATTTTAGGTGATTCTACTTGAGGAAGCATGGAGTGAGCTGTTTCTTCTGTGTGCAATTCAGTGGTCGCTACCTCTGGACAACTGCCCCCTTCTGTCTCTGCCAGAGCTCTCATCCCCAGGACAGGGGAAGGGAAGCCCCTCTGCCTCAGACGTGAGGGTCTTGCAAGAAGTGTTTAGCCGCTTCAAGCCCCTGCAAGTGGATCCAACTGAGTTTGCATGCTTGAAAGCCATTGTTTTGTTTAAACCAGGTAGGTTTTTCTCTCTTCTTGCCACAAGGGGTCATAAATGTTTGTCCATAATATCACATAAACTGAATTGGTGTTCTGGGTGATTAATCTTTGCATTGTTACAGAAACACGGGGACTTAAAGACCCAGAACAGGTGGAGAACCTACAAGATCAGTCCCAAGTGCTGCTAGCGCAACATATTCACACTCTTTACCCAAGTCAGGTCGCCAGGTGAGCAAATATACAAGCATGCATTTGCATAAAGAAGTTAAAAAGACTTTTTGAGAGAGGACACAACTAATACAAATGATTCTGATGAATCTCTTTCTTTGGCAGGTTTGGCAGACTATTGCTTCTCCTTCCATCACTTCACTTCGTGAGCTCAGAAAGAATCGAGCAACTTTTCTTCCAGAGAACAATCGGGAACACACCCATGGAGAAACTCTTGTGTGACATGTTCAAAAACTGAGGAGCATTTTTCTGAAAGACTCCTGAAAAACTCTTTGCTTTGCTG
Organism: Carassius gibelio; assembly: GCF_023724105.1. NCBI lineage: Eukaryota > Metazoa > Chordata > Actinopteri > Cypriniformes > Cyprinidae > Carassius > Carassius gibelio. The sequence goes on along the minus strand of NC_068395.1, from coordinate 12,685,310 downwards.
CCATGCTAGTTATGATGCCAATGGATCTGAAGAATGCTAAAAAGTGCAAATGTATATAGGTCGCATTATTGTTTAGCATAGGTTGCTTATTTTGCCTCATTATGCCATACTTTGTCTCTCTTTTTTGTGTCACTGTAGTTTTTATACCCATAACCAAGGTTTAAATTGGGCCGGGGTCATCCGGGTCTGAGCCCCGGCACATAGACTCCAGGGCTCGACATTAACGCTTAATTTACGACAGACAGGTTACATGATTAAAACATCAGTAACCAAAAATAACAAGTATTAATCAGATTTAATTGCATTTAGAGTAATTGGCAAACAGTGGATATAGCTCCTGTATATATGCATCTATTGACAGTATAAGGTTGTGAGTGAGTCAAAGTTTCATTAGCACATGCAAAAACATCTGATTAATCTGCCATTTGAAGGAATGGTTTGAATGAATGAGTCACTCATTAAACACTCACTGCTGGCACCTACTGGCGTTTTAATTTCATTGAAAAGTATAATTTCCACCATCATTTCTTGTTTGTAGATTTAAAAATATTTAAAAGAATCTCATAGTATTATTCCATGCAGTTGTATTTTTAAGTGTAAATGATTTAATTTGATAACACATAGATAATCACATTATTATAACTCAATTTATAGATCAAATGAAAGCTTTTCAAATGAAAGTATTAATGAGATTAGTGGGAAAATGCCCTCTATAGGCCATTATAATTCTAGAGTAGATTATTTACAATATTTTTTTTAATTGTTAACAAATGCCCTTTTTGAAGGGGACACTTTTGTAAAAGTTGTTGGATGTATAAATAAAATATATTATTCATCTTTCTGAATTTTATTTTATTTATTTACCGAAACATAGGTTTGCATGTCACTTCCGTCACTCCAGAGGGCGCCGTTGCTAGGTTGCATTTGCCCTCAGCGCATGACGTCACGTGAAACCTCAAAACGCGGAAGTGTTTCTTGTTTTGACTCTCTCGCCATGGATTGAGCTCAAAATAGCCTTTCGCGCAATAATACACGGTCATATTCATCCCGGAGAGAGCGCGATCTCTTTCGACACGGCTCGACAATGCTGGGGAAGTCTTCAGGTTATGAGTATCAGTGTCTGTCGCAGAGAGATGGCACTCCTGGACTGTTTTCATCTCATTCTGTATTCACGCACAGTAATTATGATCAGAGAGGACTTTCCTTCGATTATGTGCCTAAAGTCTCTCAGAACGACTTCAGAGGTATTCACTCCACGGTGCACATATTAAATATAGAAGTGTGATTATAGCATAGAACAGTATTATATATTTTATATATATATATATATATATATATATATAGAATTTAAAGAATTGTTGCATATATGTGCACAGTCTTTTATAATATCTGTATGTCTATCTATATTTATTATATTCTATTCAGTAGTTTATATAGACAGATAGATAGATAGATTGATAGATATTTAATAGTTTTATATATATATATATATCTCGATGTGTATTATAGTATAATATTTAATTATATACATATAGTCATTTTTAATTTACTTGAAGTAATAATAGCAATTGTACTAATATGTAATTTTTTGTATATACATATTATTCATAATTCTTTGATAATGAATAATTATGCTCTTTTCATAACAGATAAATCTCAAGGATTGTTGTCCTGGATTTGCAACTTGATCGTAACATTCCTGGTTTTCCTATTTACCTTCATAACTTTTCCTGTATCTGGATGGTTTGTCCTAAAGGTCAGCTTATTTTTAGGAGAGTTTTAGCCTTTTTTCTTTAAGTGCTTATTAAATATACAGTATTATTTTCAGGTTGTACCAAACTATGAGAGGATTGTTGTTTTTCGTCTGGGCCGGATCCGTCCTCCTAAAGGTCCAGGAGTGGTTCTGGTTCTGCCCTTGATTGATCAGTGGCAAAAAGTTGACCTGCGGACCAGAGCCTTCAGCGTCCCACCATGCAAGGTACAGTGAAATACAGTGCTTGTCAGATGTTTAAAAACTCATCTTTCTGTATACCAAGTATTTTGAGATTCCACACAATCTTCCCTGGCAAAAGGTCACCACCAAAGACGGTGGTCTGGTGTCGGTTGGAGCGGATATCCAGTTCCGGATCTGGAGTCCGGTGATGTCCGTGGTGGCGGTGCAGGATCTGAACGCCTCCACCCGTCTCACCGCACAGAACGCCATGATGCAGACCCTGAGCAAAAAGACCCTGAGAGAGATACAGACCGAGAGAATCAAACTAGGGGAACATCTTGGGGTGAGAGACAAATAAGAAATGTTAAACGAAAAAATTGTTTTTTAGCTGGATTGCCTGGATTACAGTAAATACACAGATTTTTGTGCTTCAGAAGACCTCAATATATCATCAGGAGCCACTGGTCTTAATGCTTGTGTAGCTTTTTTGACTCTCGAAGAGCTGGTAGCCATTGACGTGAATTGTATGCATGATCTGTATTCCATTTCTGAGATCGAGTTTTTGAAGTGCTTGTGTGCCGCAGATGGACATGAATGAGATGACGAAGCCGTGGGGGCTGGAGGTGGACCGTGTGGAGCTGATCCTGGAGGGGGTGCTCCGGGAACCGGACGGGGGTCATGCGGGACCTGTCATTATGCCCCCCTCTGTCCCTGGGCTGGAAGGACTCGCCGGACCCATACAGCAGCTCGCAATGCACTTCCTGAGCCAGACGGCTGCGTCTCAATCCAGTCAAGGTGATGTTAGACGCCTCCACACTTTCACGAGCAGACAGGATGAAGGACGGTTCCTAAAAGACATGAAACAATTGTTGTCTTGATTTGATTATGAAAAGTTGCTAGGTGGCTGCTAAGGTGTTTCTAGGGTATTCTGAGTGGTTGCAACGATATTTGCATGGCTGCTGTTCTAACCTGTTGCTTTTTTATCAAGTCAGCATAATAAACAGAGTCTCATATTGTGGTTTGTGCAGATTCGGTGAGTTTCGCCGATGAGCTGCGTTCAGCTCCAGCTGTGAGTGTCAGTCGTGTTGACGGACTGATGGATGCGGTTCGATCGGTGCTGTCAGAGCAGCTGGTTCATCAGGTGCAAGCATCGTACTGCTTCCAGATCACCACTGACTCCGGACACACCAACAGCTACTATGTGGACCTGACACAAGGTAAGACTGAGAGAAACAAAGAACACTGTTTACCAATGAGATGTCACTGTCTGCAACAGCTCTGTTGCAGGGTTATTATACTGTAGTTATACTAAAGCTACAACCATAATGTTTACATTGGTTGATATAAAAAAAAAAACCATAACTGAAATAAAATGTAGTATACAAATTTTTCAGAGCAACATTTCTTACTTTTATTTAGTTTAATTTGATGTACTAAACTAACTAAAACTGAATAAAAAAATTAAATTGACCAAGTAAAAATGACATGAAAACATGAAACAAAAACACTACAACTTTAGCTAAAATTAAAATAAAAAACGGAAAATATAAAAAATTCAAAGTTTGAATAAGAAACTATAATAGTAATTACACTGAAATTGCTGTAGTATGCATTAATTCTGCACACTTTTTCAGTGGTGCTGGTTCCGGAAGTGTTTTTTCCTTAAATTTTTCCTGTAGAGATTTAAAGGGGACATAACACACAATTCGGTGAGTTGGGGGGGGGAGTCGTGGCCTAATGGTTAGAGGGTTGGACTCCCAATCGAAGGGTTGTGAGTTCTAGTCTCGGGCCGGATGGAATTGTGGGTGGGGGGAGTGCATGAACAGCTCTCTCTCCACCTTCAATACCACGACTTAGGTGCCCTTGAGCAAGGCATCGAACCCCCAACTGCTCCCCGGGCGCCGCAGCCCACTGCCCACTGCTCCGGGTGTGTGCTCACAGTGTGTGTGTGTGTGTTCACTGCTCTGTGTGTGTGCATTTCGGATGGGTTAAATGCAGAGCACAAATTCTGAGTATGGGTCACCATACTTGGCTGAATGTCACTTCACTTTCTTTCACTTTCTTTGAATGTTTCTTTAAATCTCATAACGACCAAGCAACCAGCGACTGATAGTGAGTTTACTATGTTTGATCATCTCAGACTGCTCAAATCAACACTTTTTTTTGCTTACAATAAATTTTCTCACTGCCGCTCTCTAATTGGTGGAATTTGCTGTGCAGCATCATGGGTAATGTAGTTTTTAACCAGTGATTCTGCTGTTAAAAACGATGATTTAAAACATAAGTTGAAATACTGTGAACTGATGACTTCAAATAAATTACTTATCATCAGTTAACAACATCTGAGCTCACAGTAGATGGGTCTTTAAAAAAGATTTATCAGTTATTGTTAAAAAGAAAATTTCCTGCAAAAATAATGTAATTTTTACTTCCGGAACCAACTGTTGCATGTTATTCTGAACCTACATAGGAACAATATCACATCGGCGTTGTGGTTTAGTGATTGGACTGATTTGGGTTTGAGTTAGGCTTGGAATATCTATGAAATCCTTTCTATTATAATTTTTATTTTTTTTTATTTACTATTAGTCATAAATAAGTCAAAGGCAGATAGATGTGTTACTAAATGAAAAAGAGGGTAAGATTAATGAACACAGTTCATGGTGCATAGAAAAGAAAAGAAATAATCTACAGTATAAAAAAATATATCTAAACCAATTTAATCCATAATCCCTATGATAACATGCCAAGAAAATGAATGGCCACATGTAAAGATTTGGGTTGATTGGATTGAAATCCCCTGACTGCTGTCTCAGTGCTGTGCTGTGTCTGTGTTGAGGTGCTGGAGCGTGTGGAGTGGGCGTCCCGCCACGGGAGCCGGATGTTTCTCTGTGCATGAGCGAGCAGGATCTCTTGGACATGTTTGAGGGCCGCCTGCGCCCGTTCGCCGCCTACAGCAGCAGCAGACTGAGAGTTCAGGGAGATCTGAACACTGCTATGAAGCTAGAGACACTCATCAAGCTCCTCAAAGCCACATCATGTCCTTTATAATGCTTTAGTTTGCAGTGGTTTCATTTCAATTTAATCAAAGGCCTTTTGTCAGATATTCAAGGTTTACACAATGAATGTTTAATATAGGATTTATTGTACGTTTACTTCATTTGATTGTGAATGCATAGAGTTTCATTTGCTGGTGTGTCGTTTATTTATAAAAGTTTGGAGTGTCATGTGACCCAAGCGTTTAAAATCATGCATGTACACAATAGATTGTTTATTCAAAATCTAATAATTACTGACCTGTCTTGACATTACAGAAATATATTTTCTAATAGATTTATATAAAGTGAGTCTTGAATTATTGCACACACACTTAGCAACATCCTTGAGGTTTGCGTTTGTAGGCCGATTCGTTCCCTTGCTCAAGGCTGACTGTCTCTTGACTTTTGACCTCCTTATATTTGCTGCCCTTGGACTTACTGCATGACTGTTTATACAGAAAACAACACAAGGTTATTCCACTTTCAGCATCCCAGTTGATTTTTTTTTTTTTTTTCACTTGAATGAGTAGTCAGTACTTTTGCTGCATATTTGTATGAAAAACAGTTAAAAAATATAAATATTGTAAAATATTATTTATCATTTTTAATATGCAATTCCTGTGATCAAAGCTGAATTTTGTGAATTTTCAAGTGAAACTGCAGTCTTCAGTGTCACATGATCCTTGTTAATATATTTATGGACTTATTGCTTAATATTTTTTGGGATTTTTTTTATGTAACTAGGTTACATTTTATTCAGGATTGTTTGATTAATAGAAAGTCCGGCATTTATTTGATATTACAATATTCTGTAACATGTCTACTGTTATTTTCAATAAATTTGCATCCTTGCTGAATAAAAATATTAATTTAATGTTCCTTTTATTTCTTCTTTTTTTTTCAAATCTTACCCCAAACTTTTAATATTTTTGATGATTTGAAATAGAAAAGGTATTTTACATGGTAACATTTCACACTATTACTGTTTTTATTGTATTTTGCAGCTTTGGTGAACAATAAGATACTTCTTTCAAAAACATTCAAATACATTCACCAGAGATGGGACCAAGTCACAAATGTTCAAGTCTCAAGTCTTAACCTTCAAGTCTCAAGTAAGTCCCAAGTATTTTTTTCTTGGGCAAGTCAAGTCAAGTCAAGTCACAAGCTATGTCAAGTCAAGTCCAAGTCAAGTCACCTTAATATTGTTATTTTCCCTGCAGAATCTGATATTAATAAAGTTAAAAGACAAGATATAAGTAACTGTCACTAAATTAAAATAATTTGGATTTGCATTGTAAATACTCATGTTCAGTAAAATACATCATGAAATTAAACAAAATTTTAACTTCCTAAAATTATTTATTTTTCACTTCTGCCAACAGTGTTTGAAATGTTTTACATTTTCAACATTGAGTCCATAAAACAAATAACAGCTAAACATCCAAAAGGCTGTTTATACATATATATATATATATATATATATATATATATATATATATATATATATATATATATATATACAGGTGCTGGTCATATAATTATAATATCATCAAAAAGTTGATTTATTTCACTAATTCCATTCAAAAAGTTAAACTTGTATATTATATTAATTCATTACACACAGACTGATATTTTTCAAATATTTATTTCTTTTAATTTTGATGATTATAACTGACAACTAAGGAAATCCCAAATTCAGTATCTCAGAAAATTAAAATATTGTGAAAAGGTTCAATACTGAAGACACCTGGTGCCACACTCTAATCAGCTAATTAACTCAAAACACCTGCAAAGCCTTTAAATGGTCTCTCAGTCTAGTTCTGTAGGTTACACAATCATGGGGAAGACTGCTGAATTGACAGTTGTCCAAAAGACGACCATTGACACTCTTGAACAACAGACAGCGTCAGAAGCATCTCACCTGGGCCAAAGACAAAAAGGCCTGGACTGCTACTGAGTGGTCCAAAGTTATGTTCTCTGATGAAAGTCAATTTTGCATTTCCTTTGGACATCAGGGTCCCAGAGTCCCCAGAGCTCCCAAGCTCCCTCCCCACACAGTGCCAAAGCTTCCAGTACCTGGTTTAGGGACCATGGTATCCCTGTTCTTAATTGGCCAGCAAACTCGCCTGACCTTAACCCCATAGAAAATCTATGGGGTATTGTGAAGAGGAAGATGCGATATGCCAGACCCAAGAATGCAGAAGAGCTGAAGGCCAATATCAGAGCAACCTGGGCTCTCATAACACCTGAGCAGTGCCACAGACTGATCGACTCCATGCCACACCGCATTGCTGCAGTAATTCAGACAAAAGGAGCCCCAACTAAGTATAGAGTGCTGTATACTTTTCATGTTCATACTTTTCAGTTGCCCAAGATATAAAAAAATTCTTTCTTTGTATTAGTTTTAAGTTTCAAGTTTGAGTAAGGAAGTCTAAATAAGTTTGGGGTGGTTTTTTTGCAATGTCCTCGGGACACTTGTGCATTGATGACGTCGAGTGAGAATCATATAAAAACACAAGGCTGCTGATCATGAGTCTGCTGGAGAGGAGCAGCAGAGCGGGACAGTGAGTGTATGAGAGAGGTGATGTCCCGCTGCAGTCTGAGGGCCCGTCTGGGTCAGAGTCTGTCCAGACAGGTCAGAACCACTCACACAGGACGGGTAGCTGCCGTCAGAAAGGACAGCTCTGCCGTACAGCCCTTCAGTGAGATTCCTGGACAATGGAAGAACAGCGTGGCCAATCTCTACAAGCTCTGGAGAATGGACGGCCTCAGGAATATCCACCGGATTATGGTGCACAATTTCAATATGTATGGTCCTATTTACAGGTAAAAAGACTTATGACAGTCTGTGCCACATGCACTATTATGCTGCTCACTTTTTCATAATACTTTTAGTTCAGCTCTCAAATTCAAACAAAACAAAATGCTTGCAGAAAGAAGCTATTTTTTTATTATACAAATACAATATTATTACAATACAATAATAATATATAATTATACAATAATATATAACGTAGTATTATATCATTATTTTAACATACACACACACACACACATTTGTGCGCATGGGATTTCCAGGCCTAAAAATTTATAGAAATTAATAAAATTAATAGAAATAAAAAAGATGTTTTTATCTAACATTTTATTTAAAACATTTTTGGAAAATGTTTATTTTGTAAAAATGGGTTTAATAACATGAAAAGTACTTTTTTACTAGACTAAGTTTATTTTTTATTTATATTTACATTTAATTTTCTGTTTATACTACTACTAATAATAATAATATCAAGAGTGTGAGGCCACTGATCCTTATACAGAAAAACACCTCTCTAATGGTTGTACTGTACAGGGAAAAGATTGGGTACTACGAGAGTGTGAACATCATCGAGCCTGAGGACGCTGCTGTCCTGTTCAAAGCTGAGGGTTGTTTTCCCAAGAGACTCCGGGTGGAAGCGTGGACCTCTTACAGGGACTACAGGAACCGCAAATATGGCGTCGTGCTCAAGTAGGCACCGTCTAACCATACCTGATAAAAGCACACTTACTGGAACAGTAAAACATGTTGATTTGTTCCTGCAGAGACGGAGAGGACTGGAAATTCAACAGAAACGTTCTGAACAAGGAAATTATTTCCCCAAAGGTGCAGGGGAACTTTGTGCCTCTGCTGGATGAGGTCATTCAGGACTTTGTGGCCCGTGTCTATAAGAAGATTGAGAGGACTGGACAGAATGAATGGACCACAGATCTGTCCCATGAGCTCTTCAAGTACACACTAGAATGTAAGCTTTCAGACTCCAAACTTTCTTTTTTGATTAGAATCTTCTGTACTCTAAAATGCGAAATGGGATGTCCCCACTTTTCTCACAAACAAACGTGTGTATGTGTGTTTATGTTGGCCTTTGAGCTTTTTATAAACATTGATCGTTTGACCCGTGTTGTGTGTTGAATGTCTGGTGTGTGTGTTTCTGTCAGCGGTGAGTCATGTGCTGTACGGCAAGCGTTTGGGTGTGCTGTCGGACTACATCGATCCAGACGCCCAGCACTTCATCGACTGCATCACCCTGATGTTTAAGACCACCTCGCCCATGCTGTACCTCCCGCCGGCCCTGCTCCGCCACACAGGGGCTCGAATCTGGAAAGACCACGTGGAGGCCTGGGACGGCATCTTTAATCATGGTAAGTAGCACCACACTCTTAATAAAACTCATGCGGGTCTTTTCGAGTCCCGAGTCTTCATGCTTCACTGTGGTTTTCCAAAGCTGACCGATGCATCCAGAGTATCTACAGACAGCTGAGGAAAACTCCAGACGCCGATGAGAAGTACCCTGGTGTGCTGGCCAGCCTCCTAATGCTGGACAAACTGTCCATCGAGGACATAAAGGCCAGCATCACGGAGCTGATGGCCGGCGGTGTGGACACGGTGCAAAAAATAATCAGCGCTAGAGAACCAAAGAAAAAATTCCATCATTTACACACATCATTCCAAACCTGTATGAGTTTCTTCTTAAAATATATATATATTTTTTTAAAGAATGTTGGGAATCAAACAGTTGGTGGCAGCCATTGACTTCTATAGGAAAAAATACTATGGAAGTCAATGGCTACCGTCAACTCTATGGTTCCCAACAATCTTCAAAACATCTTCTTTTGTGGTGAGCAGAAGAAACTCGTGCAGGTTTGGTATGACGTGCGGGTGAGTCAATGATGACAGAATTTGTATTTTTGTGTGAACTATCCCTTTAATTGAAATATTTTTGTGCGTCAGACCTCTATCACACTGTTGTGGACGCTCTATGAATTGGCGAGATATCCGGACCTGCAGGAGGAGATCCGGGCCGAAATCTCAGCCGCTCGTGACTCCTCTAAAGGAGACATGATGCAGATGCTCAAGATGGTTCCTCTGCTTAAAGGAGCCTTGAGGGAAACTCTGAGGTACACTTTCAGATGGACAATGATTATTATTATTATCAAAACACATGTAAACTTTGATCATTTTCTTCAAAGTTAAAGTAAAAACAGGATCAAAACAAAAACACAAACATCACTGGGAAAAATCTCCAACAGGGCGCTCGACAATAAATCAGATGAAAACAGAAAAAAAGTTGGCACACCTCAAATAGAAAGATTTAATAACAGACGTGCTCGAAACATCATCATCAGCATAATTTCTGATTAAAAGCTTTTCAAATGTCTTTTACACATAGATTTTATTGATTGACATTTGGCATAGACCTAGACTTTCCATCTTAAACTACAAAGATCCATCATAAAAAAATATTATGTTTTCAAAAAAGACTTTTAAAGTGACAACGAAAAACCATTTCAATATTTAATATTTTCAAATCATGTCAATTTTAAGACAAATTACAATGTTGTCAATTTCAATTTTGAAACTAATTAAACTTTCTAAAAAAGTTAGCTAGTTTACTAATGATACAAACGGTGTCAGACTGGTGAGCATGCTTTAGATTATTCAAAAAGTCTGATATGTTATTTAACGGCATGTATTTAGGATATATAAAACACTCATTTAAATGACAAACTAGTTTATTTAAACAGATTAAATAGTGTATAAAAATGATAATGCAAGAGAGTTCATAACAAGTTTACAAGGCTAAATGTACCCATAGAAATCAAATAAAAATGTGCCTGGCAGCTGGCTTTATCGTGTCTAAAATCATGAGCTTTCTTTTGAAGGTTACATCCGGTAGCAGTGAGTCTACAAAGATACATCACTGAGGACATCGTCCTTCAGAATTACCATATTCCAGCTGGGGTGAGGGTGTATTGAAGGAAATCACTGACAGAATGCAATTGTTTGTGGGTCTGTTCATGGGTTCATCTGTCTGTGTGCATCAGACCTTAGTTCAGCTTGGTCTCTATGCTATGGGTCGTGATCACCGGATCTTCCCGCACCCGGAGCAGTACCGTCCCTCTCGCTGGGTCCGGTCCCATAGCCACTACTTCAGGGGCTTGAGCTTCGGCTTCGGACCGCGCCAGTGTCTGGGCCGCAGGATCGCCGAGAACGAGATGCAGCTCTTCCTTATTCACGTGAGTGGATTTTCGAAATAATATCAGAGGATTTTCTTTATTATTTGTCGTTTTGTCATCTTTATAGATGCTGGAGAACTTCAGGTTTGAGAAGCAGAGGCAGGTGGAGGTCAGGAGCACGTTTGAGCTCATCTTGGTGCCCGAGAAGCCCATCATGCTCACCATCAAACCGCTGAACGCCAGCAGATAGCGGAGCTGCAAACAGGAAATGATGTCAAAGGCAGAACTGGATTGAACACTGAGCTTTGAAGAGTCCAAACTTTTGACAGGCATTTCATCTCAGTTTATGATTCTTGTGATCATTTACTCACCATTGTCTCATTTCAAACCTGTATGAGTTTCTTTCTTCTGTGGAATACAGAAGATATTTTAAAGAGTGCTGGGAACATGGAGTCATTTTTTAAAGCATCTTCTTTTGTGTTCCATAGAAGAAAGAAAAGGTTTGTAATGGCATAAAGGTGAGGAAATGATGGAAGAGCTAAAATATTTAGTGCATTTACAATCTATTTGTCTATGTGTTATTTCGATTATTTTAAAATATTAATAATAAAAAGTGAGTATAACAGGTGTGCCAAAAGTATTGACTGGTACTAAATGTTAGGCTTTTGTCTTATGTTATATTTAGTTCAGAAATGCAAATAATCATAAAAAATAATCCAAGTATTCTAAAGTATAAATATATTTTAATATTACATCATAAAATGACTTGAAACTATTCTGTAATGCTTTGAATGAATAAAAGAAATTAAATTGCATTACTATAAATGTTATACTTTTTCTCATGTAAATAAATACACAGATTCTTTTCCACCGTAACTGTTTAAATACTGACACTGATGAGATGTGGTCACTGATTGCCTGTGTCGAGCATGTCCCAGATCAGAATCAGTCAAACTTTTTTCTTAGGAAATAAAAAAGCATGATTTCTTCAGTAGATGATAACATTATAGTATAGTTCAATTATGACAACTCTTATTATAGTTAAGCATGTTAATTGATGTGACAATTTGAATTGATTTGGTCTTACCTGACTAGACATGCTACACATGCAAGTATGGACTTGCTACTGTTTATAGATAAACAGACATGCTGCTGTGAGCAAGTGAGAGATCCTGCTGTGAATAGGCATGAATAAATCCACTAGACAGGTGGTGCTGGTGGAGGTGGAGGGTTTCAGATAAACTCTGATACCGTTGCAGGACCAGCTTACAGCGAAAAACTGAATATTTAAATGTTAACAAAGCAAGGTCTTTGGCTGCAGAATTAGCCAATCAGACCAATCAGCTTGTGCCATGTATTAAAAAAATTGATTGCTAGCAGATTGCATGTAAAGAGCATATGTTGAGACAAATTTGGAATTACAATAAAAAAAATCACAAATCTACCGGATAAAATGTATTTAGCCCTGAGATCAAAAGAATTAAATGTATTGAGTTCATCAACTTTATGAGACGCTACTGGTAGAATAAAGATTCATTATAGACCATTGCATAAGAACATTGTTTGTCATCACTAGAAGTTTTAGCATTCATATGCTAATTAGCCATGTGCACTAAGCAAATTTTGATTCAATATTGTTATTGATCTGCTAAGTGAAAAATACTCCGCTCTGTAAACTGTGAGTATTGTAGCAATGTTGTTTGTAGTTTAAATGAGTTCAGATATCCTCAGATATATTTATTGATCTAAAAAACGGTGTGTGCTAACACATACAGGCCTAATGACATTTTTGCATGATTTGTGTTTTTCTGCAATGGTTAACTTATTAAGCTAAACCTCTGAATTTAGCACTGAATTTAAGCAAATGAATTAAGAATGAGTTATTCCACGTGCCTTTTAAAGTTTGGGCAGACATTGAGGCTGGAAATCCATGTATAACTAGAAAGCCTCAACCAGCTAGAGTTCCATAACTGAAGTAGATATACATTTCCTCGGTCAAACTAGGTTTAAATACATAGAGAAATCATACATACCACAGGGAGATCATGAAGAATCATGGTTGATGTGCGAGCAAATCCATGTTCATATTCACAGAGTATGGTCAACATCTCTTGTTTTTCTTTCCCCCACATTCTGGAGTCTTCTTTCAGCTGTGCACAAAAACATTATTTATTACAACTTCTGGTTAAGTGGAATGTTTTATTCCAATATTTGTGTGAACAAACATTCTGTGGCTGGATTCAACCCTCGGCTCTCGCCAGCTGTGTCAGTAACTCCAGCTTCTCGCAGTCTGAGAAAGGCTGATGAGATGAGATCAGAAGCATTAATAAAAGAGCGAGTGTTGTTCATGCAGTATGTTTAGGGTGTAACGAGCGGTGGTCTCTGGTTTTCCTGCACATGTTGTTGAATGATGACAGGTGGTGGTAGATTACGCTGTCTTGTCCAGCTCTTCTCTGAGTCGAGAGTTTTCTGCCGCCAACACAGACTCGATCTCTCTCCTCTTGAGCTCTTCTTCATCTATATACAAACACAACATGTTTACCTGTCAGTTGTTTTTTTTGTGGGCTTTTGGCACTCTGTATCAATAAAGATAGTAGAAAGAGGACATGAAATTCTGGAAAGAGAGTGCAAATGTCATTTTGGCATGACGCAGGTCTGAATAAAACCCAAATTTCCAAGATGAGCACTACAACGGCTAATGACTTTGCCTAATTAATTAAAACTGAAATTTATTTAATATGCTTTGTGTGTGTAGTTTCACACACCATTATGTTTCACTGCTGTTCTCTTATTTACTTATCTTATTTCCTTAGGGTTAGGGTTCACTGACCTGCTGAGTGAATTTAAACAAATACAACACATTATATATTAGATACTTGTTAGAAATGCAAAGAAATAGTTCAAACAACCATTTTTTTTAAAGCAACCAAGTAAAGGCAAGATTTTTTCATGAACCACATAAGTGAGCAAAGTAGAAGATAAATATATTTAATGAATAATAATTAAGTTTAATTAAATGCATTTTTTTTCACTCAAAGCTTTCATATAGCTTCAGAGGGCATGGATTCATTTAATGCAGTCTGTATGGGTTTTTTTAAGAGTTCGAAAGTTTAGGACCCCGTTGACTGTCGATCTATGAAGAAAAGCAGCTGAGACTTTCTTTAAAATATCTACTTTGTATTCTTTTGTCCCAGACTTGTGAAAGTGGTTGCCTTGTGTATTTTTTAGATTTGTATCAAATGTTACAAACAATATGCCATGCAGTCTGGAGACAAATTCAATGAGCTGATCCAATCAATGATCTTGGGAGGAAACCATTAATGCATTTGATACAGCATTTCCTTACTGCCAGCAAATATCAGAATGGTATGCCAGTCAATGGACCCCATGAGCTTCAAAGAGGAAACAGATGGTCTCAGAGCACTGCTGCTGCTTTTATTAAAAACTTGAACTGATCTGAGGGAAAGTGGTCTTGATTGACCCACCCTGATGAGCTCATTCTGAAGCTGTTGCATTCTGTCCTACTGGGCGGCTGCTTTGCTACTTTCACTGGACAACTTGAACTTCATAGAGGCTGAAAAAATAAAACTAAAAATGTATAAATAAATAAAACAGAGACAATTAATGAGTTCATATTGAACCAGAAAACACACACACACAGACACACATACATACACACAGATCAAAACTAAAAGCTAAAACTGAATAAATACAGGTCCTTCTCAAAAAATTAGAATATTGTGATAAAGTTCATTATTTTCCATAATGTAATGATAAAAATTAAACTTTCATTTATTTTAGATTCATTGCACACCAACTGAAATATTTCAGGTCTTTTATTGTTTTAATACTAATGATTTTGGCATACAGCTCATGAAAACCCAAAATTCCTATCTCAAAAAATTTGCATATCATGAAAAGGTTCTTTAAACGAGCTATTAACCTAATCTGAATCAACTAATTAACTCTAAACAGCTGCAAAAGATTCCTGAGGCTTTTAAAAACTCCCAGCCTGGTTCATTACTCACAACCTCAATCATGGGTAAGACTGCCGACCTGACTGCTGTCCAGAAGGCCATCATTGACACCCTCAAGTTAGAGGGTAAGACACAGAAAGACATTTCTGAACGAATAGGCTGTTCCCAGAGTGTTGTATCAAGGAAGTCTGTGGGATGGAAAAAGTGTGGCAAAAAACGCTGCACAACGAGAAGAGGTGACCGGACCCTGAGGAAGATTGTGGAGAAGGACCGATTCCAGACCTTGGGGGACCTGCAGAAGCAGTGGACTGAGTCTGGAGTAGAAACATCCAGAGCCACCGTGCACATACGTGTGCAGGAAATGGAGGCTCAGTGGTCCAAAGTACTTTTTTCGGATGAAAGCAAATTTTGCATGTCATTCGGAAATCAAGGTGCCAGAGTCTGGAGGAAGATTGGGGAGAAGGAAATGCCAAAATGCCTGAAGTCCAGTGTCAAGTACCCACAGTCAGTGATGGTCTGGGGTGCCATGTCAGCTGCTGGTGTTGGTCCACTGTGTTTTATCAAGGGCAGGGTCAATGCAGCTAGCTATCGGGAGATTTTGGAGCACTTCATGCTTCCATCTGCTGAAAAGCTTTATGGAGATGAAGATTTCGTTTTTCAGCACGACCTGGCACCTGCTCACAGTGCCAAAACCACTGGTAAATGGTTTACTGACCATGGTATTACTGTGCTCAATTGGCCTGCCAACTCTCCTGACCTGAACCCCATAGAGAATCTGTGGGATATTGTGAAGAGAAAGTTGAGACGCAAGACCTAACACTCTGTATGAGCTTAAGGCCGCTATCGAAGCATCATGGGCCTCCATAACACCTCAGCAGTGCCACAGGCTGATTGCCTCCATGCCACGCCGCATTGAAGCAGTCATTTCTGCAAAAGGATTCCCGACCAAGTATTGAGTGCATAACTGACTTTTTTGTATTAAAAACACTTTTCTTTTATTGGTCGGATGAAATATGCTACATTTTTGAGACAGGAATTTGGGGTTTTCATGAGCTGTATGCCAAAATCATTAGTATTAAAGAAATAAAAGATTTGAAATATTTCAGTTGGTGTGCAATTAATATAAAATATATGAAAGTTTAATTTTTATCATTACATTATGGAAAATAATGAACTTTATCACAATATGCAAATTTTTTGAGAAGGACCTGTACTACCTATACACATTTTATAAATAAATAGATTAAATAAAAATAACAAATGCATACAACAACATTTCAAAACTTAACATTTAAGTTAAAAACTAAAATTAAAGCTAAAAACTATTCAAAATATTAAAGAACAAAAGGTAAGAGTATGATAAAGATTCTAACATGCTCAAATATATATAACATATATATATATATAACATTACATTTCTGGTTTTCATTAGTTAAATATACAAAATACATATGTTATTAACATTTTTATTATATTATTTGTATTTTAAATAAATTTCACCCTTTTATATATTATATGTCTGATTTTCTTTAGTTAAATTAAGTTCTTTATTCTATATTTTATGGGATATTATATGTTCTTAATGTAAACCACTATATATTTAGTTTTCTTTAGTGGAGTATGTATAAAATACATTTTTATGTATATAAAGTATACTGACGTTATTACAGTTAGGGATAATGCACGGTTGTGCATCAAACAATTATAAAATTGTTTGATGCAAAACCGTGCATTATCCCTAATTTAAAATCGAACTATTGAAATATATCAATAAGTATAATAATAAAATATATTAATATATAAAGATGAATGATGGAAATCTTTTTTAAAAGGCTTTCCGAGGACTGCAAAAACGTCAACATATGGTTAGACCATGACACTGTGGAGATATTTTTGGAGAAAACATTCACCGACATAGAGAGGAAATTAAGGTCTGCAATTTGCTTTGAAGGCCTCAAAGGTATTTGACGTGTCCTTTAAGCGGAGCCTTGTGTTTGTGTGTGTATGAGTGTGTGAGGGACACATACTGTCCTTCAGCAGATAAGGCAGTAAGTGCTTATCAGATTCCCTTCGCTAAATGAGAAATGTTATCAGTCCTCAGCACGGCTGTGTGAGGACATGACACCTGTGCAAATCACTTCACGCTCTGAAATGTGAATTTCCAATAGTCACTTCCTAAAGTGAGCAAAACTTTTGTCTGATGGCCTTTAATTCTTCCTGCATGTACAAATCTACGCCATCTATCCATAATATCAATGAGAAACAGTAGTGTTAGCCAAGCAAGCTAACTGTTGCTAATATTTACCATTGAATAATGTTTAGAGTGTAATTTGTTTTGGTTATCCTAAGGCCATGATAGCTAAAATTAAGCATCAGTAAAAAACAATCTAAACATGTTAGTGCTGATTACAAAGTATGCTAGCTATTGCTAATGCTACAGTTGAGTACTGATCAGAGCCTACACCAACCCACTCACACCTTCAAGCTGAATTTGTGAGTACATTTTTGATAATACTTTTGCTAATTTATACATGAAGTTTGGATGTGAATGGTTCCTAAAATCGTGTGCTAAAAACCAGAACATGCTTGCAGAGTTTGCTAAGTAAGCTAACTATCGCTAATATTTACGGTTAAGTATTAATCTTCAGTGAGTAGTTTGTATGTTCATGCTACAGACATAAATACCTCAACTAACGCACTAAAACCCATTAACACCTTAGCTAAGTTGCTAAGTAAGCTAACTATTGTTAATATTCAACATTAGCAGTAAAATTAGCTGTAATTAGCAGTGTAACTTGTTTGTTTGTGCTCAGGGCTGGATTGGTAATCGGGCATACTAGGCATTTTCCTGGTGGGCTGAGATTGTTTTTTGCATCACGCAGGGACAGCGAGAAGCCAGTGGCCCATTGGTTTGTCTCCTGTATCGACAGTGTACACATCCAATCACAATGCGCTTTAGATAGAGCGATGAAGTATTTTGCTCCACCTATATAAAGATTGCATCACCCCAACTTCTTTCTTGTTGGCTTTTCCCACATTTTCACAGCAGCTTTATCAAGAACAGGCTTGGTCTGCGGTGATTGATGCAAGTTAAAGAGCCAGATAAGAGGAGAAGAAGAGAGTAGTTGAATCGGTAAAGTGCTTAATGGGACTTTAAAATTCAGCTTTGAAATCGCAGGCATAAATTACATTTTAAAATATATTCAAATGGAAAACAGTTATTTTAAATAGTACAAATATTTCACAATATTACTGATTTTGCTGTATTTTGGATCAAATTAATGCAGGCTTGGTGAACAGAAGAGACTTCTGTAAAAAACATATAAAATCTTACTGTTCAAAAACTTTTGACTGGTATTCTTATATATATAAAACCCACTAAAAACAACTTTTGCAAAGCAATAACTATTAATAATAATTACCTTTAGACCTATGTACTAACCTTCAGAGCATAATTAGTTTTGTTACAGCCATGAATAATATGTCATATTATTTGCTAAAAATAAGTTAAAACTTATTATTTTCTTCTTTTTTTGTCCCATTTACTACAATTGTGGCGTCAAGTTCACAAAATTAAAACTTGGATGATTATAGCAAATATTTTGACTGGTTACCAGCTAGTTAAGAGGCTGGGTAACAGTTTACTAAAAGGGCTGAAGAAATGGCAGTGTCATCAGTGTCACACGGTAGTTTTCCAGCTCCTGCAGGAGAAATAAAAATGGATTTGACCTGCAAATACCTGCAAATGACCTGCAAATACGGATTTCTATTATTTTTCATTAAGCAGATTCCAATAAATATATTACAACCTTAATTACAAGAACAGCACAAACATAGCCCTAGAAAATACGATGGTATCAGATGGAGATAACATGGTGTATTGGGTATATACCAGAGTTTTTTCTCAGTTTTGTATTCCAAGATGGCTCAAAGAATGCTTTTTTTTTTCATGTAATTTGCTGTTTATCCTAACATTGACTTTATTGAGATTAGAGCAATAGATTTTTTAAATCATCAATTATTAATTCATATTGACAATGTTTGAAAGCTTTAATACTTAAGATTCATTAATGAAAGGCCACAAGTCTCCAAAAAAAAAAAAAAAATACGTTGAAACAATAATGCAATCCTCTGAACGCCTTGTACTTCAGTCCCTCACAGCCTCGTTTTCATTCCTTTCAAATGAATAAATAAATAATTATTAAATATGGCACTACCATGCAGTTTGCCGCCACTAGGTGGAAACAAAGTCACATGATCAGTCAAGATGCTGAGGGCTTCACCAGCCAAAGCAGGATTAACATCAGTCTGTTTGTATGTGACGTTTGTCTGAACTCGACTATCTGCCTAATAACATTCATTTGAATACTTTGGTTAAACCATTTAATCATTTTAAAAGACAAGACAAATAGCCTAAACTGTCACTTTTAAAGAGTGGTTGTGTTAAAACAGCCACTGGCCTACTATCAGGCTTCACTATAGCACTGGTACAAAGTAATCAATCCTGGGTCTGTAGTTTCTGACAGATACCGAAACCCAAGTGGTACACAGAGAATATAGACGGGATTAGGATGAAATCCACTAAGTCAAAGGTATATTTTCCCCCAGAATCCCTTTTCTGAAACTGCTGGACATTGATCAAAATGTGCAGGCAGACACTATCACCTAAAATAAAGCCAGATAGAGCCAAAGAGTCTCAGTATCACAGAGTCTCAGTCATACACCCCTGTGAAAAATAAGTAACTGTATTGAATGTGTACTTGTAGTGTCCTTCAAATCTTAAAAGTATATTTTAAAAAGATCGTACTTGCGTATAATATAATACCAGTTCAATAAAAGGCAACTTAAGTGTACTTACAGAGACAATTTCAAGACACACTTAAGTATATTTCCTAACACACTTAAGTGAACTTTTAAAAAGTGCACCCCTGTAAATGTCTTTTAATTGTGGTTTACTTAATTTTATTGGTTTACTGGCATACTAAAGCACATTGATCAACATTTAAAATGTTAATGTTATAATAAATATATGACATACATGTTTAAACAAAGTGCATGAAAGTATATTTTAGTTTACTATAAATGTACATAAACAATATTTCTAAGACAATAAAGTAAAGATCCACTTAAGTATATCAAAAAAACACTGTTGAGTTCAACTATACATTTTTAACTCTAATACATGTTATGCAATTTCAATTAACATGCAATTATGTGCCTGAAAACATTTCACACTTTAAGTATTTTAATTCCATAATAAGTACTCGTTTTAAAAGTATGCTAAGTGTACTTCTTTTTCACAAGGGTACTCACACAATTAGGATGAATGGGTCATTTAGGCACCTCTAAATTTGTCGACATGTCTTTATTTTTTGAATAGTTCATTCTATAGCACTGAACAATGGCATTGAGACATTAGCATTGTCCTAAACAGACAGCCGACCAGGGGCATTGTGGGATGTGCCGCGCTCCCAGGCCTCCTTTTGTGCTATTGTGATAGTCGCATGTCGCACGTCAAATAACATGCTACGAGGTGTCTGCTTTTCACTCAGGGTCACTGTGTGGTCCATCGGAGAGACGCATGGGGGGTCGGGTGTACAGAAATGAGAGGGGTGGGAGATGGACCGATTAGGCGATTCCAATCTGGGCCAGCGTGCTTGTGGCTCTCTGGGGTCTTCTGAAAGAAACTGAGCACTTAATTGAAAGGGCACAGATGCAAGGTGAGAATGATGATCGGTGATGAGATGGGGCCCGCGGAGGGGACGAGACATAGGGAATCATCTCAACACAATGAAAGAGTGAATGGAGAGATCGGTCCCTGTAGACCCTCTGTAGTCTGTATCGTTGCTCAAAACAATTACATTATAAAAGCACATGTGGGCCGGCTGGCCTCTTTCTCTTTGTTTCTCTGCAGGATGCTTTGCGATTATTCAGTCATGATGCCCTGCGCTAATTAGTTAGTTAGTTAATGGCCTACTGTTTCGCAATAAAAAACAGCAACAAAAGAGGTAGTGGTTGTGTGAATCAGTTAAGAGATTATTGTTCGGCCCTAGAAAGACATTTTTATCACTCACAACTTCTGGAGCGAAGATGGAAAGCGAACCAGAATTTGTGCCAGTAGCTAAAAGTCTGGTTCTGAAGAATGAAAAACTTTTCGCGGAAACACAAGACTTCTGGGAAACGTCTAGCAGTAATAGACATAATAGAAATCTACAGTTTTGTTACTCACTTTAGTTTGATGTTCAGTGACTTCACCTGCACGAGGGTCATCTTCAAAATCAGGTATTGGTGGACTGAAAAGTAATCATTTACAAGGACAAATGAAAGTAGTTGTAGGTTCAAATCATATTGATAGGTGTAGTAAACTTCATGTGATACTCATTTACCTTTTGAAAGGTGAATGAACATCAAATGTTTGGTTGAGCTGAGACTTTTTCTGTGGGACAGATTCTGTCCTGGGCTGAGTTTTTGGTCTTTTTGAGGAGGGGAAGATACTCTGGCAGTGTCCTTGAGAGAGCATCATGGGACGGCAAGTCATGGGAATCCCTTTCCATCTGAGAGACAAACAAACAGTAAGTTTAATAACAAAAAGCAGTAGCGGTAGCTGAAAATCACGCCATATTTTCAACAGTATGGTCAGTATAAAGGACATTGGAGCTGCATTGTCCGCTGGCAGGTTATCTGTGCGCCCGCAGGTTCATTCGGTGGTTTATCTGAGTTCTGCATGAGGTTGGATTGTTCAGAGATCTTGACAAGAATATTAGATGAGTTTCCACAACACAAATCCTGCCTAGCAACTTAATAGCTGCTAAACAGAACGCACAATTATGATGTTCTCACAGACACATTGTGTTATAATGATAATGATAAATGTATGAATACAATTATTAATATCAAATAAAATTACAATTATTTCGTCAGTTGTAATTAGACATGATCTGTTTAAACTAGTATTAATGGGTTTTAATTTGAATAGATTCAAATGTAGTTTTTTCCTGTGAATTCTCAGCATTACTCCAGTCTTCAGTGTCACGACTTGCTGAAGTTCAAGCCGAGCATCAGAATGAGGAAGAAAGGGGATCTGAGTGACTTTGACTGTGGAAAGGTTGTTGGTGCCAGACGGGCTGGTCTTAAGTATTTCAAAAACTACTGATCTACTGGGATTTTCACACACAACCATCTCTAGGGTTTACAGAGAATGGTCCGAAAAAAAGAAAATATCCAGTGAGTGGCAGTTGTGTGGACGAAAATGCCTTGTTGATGTCCGAGGTCAGAAGAGAATGGGCAGACTGATTAGAGATGATAGAAAGGCAACAGTAACTCAAATAATCTCTCATTACAACCAAGATATGCAGAATACCATCTCTGAACAAACAACACATTGAACCCTGAATCAGATGAGCCACAGCAGCAGAAGACCACACCGGGTGCCACTCCTGTCAGATAAGAAAAGGACACAAAGGCTACAATTCACACAGGCTCAACAAAATTAACAAATGTTAAAAATGTTGTCTGGTCTAATAGGTCTCGATTTCTGCTGTGAGATTCAGATGGTGGGGTCAGAATTTGGTGTAAAGAACATGAAAGCATGGATCCTTCCCGCCTTGTCTCAAAAGTTTAGGCTGGAGGTGGTGGTTTAACGGTGTGAAGGTTATTTTCTTGGCACACTTTGGGCTCCTTTGTACCAATTAAGCATTGTTTAAACGCCACAGCCTGCCTGAGTATTGTTGCTGACCATGTCCTTCTCTTTATGACTACAGTGTACACATCTTCTGATGGCTACATGGATAATGCACCATGTCACAAAGCTCAAATCATCTCAGACTGGTTTCTTGAACATGAAAATGAGTTCACTTTACACAAATGGCCTCCACAGTCACCAGATCTCAATCCAATAGAGCAGCTTTGGGATTTGGAGGAACAGGAGATTCACATCATGGATGTGCAGACGACAAATCTGCAGAAACTGCATGATCTTATCATGTCAATATGGACCAAATTCTCTGACGAATGTTTCCAACACCTTGTTGAATCTATGCCATGAAGAATTAAGGCAAAAGAGGGTCCAACCCAGCACTAACAAGGTGTACCTAATAAAGTGGTCAGTGAGTGTATATATTCAATATATAAATATATATATATATATATATATATATATAAATAATATTGAATTAAGCTGTTGTCCTAAAGGGGCACCATCCTGTTTCCTGAAAAGCCATGTTTTAGATCAGTACTGCAGATACACAGGCTCTGGTTTGGTCTGGAGATTGATGAGCAGCGGGTGCTAATGACTTGTGTTCATGCTGAGAGGAGCTTGTTCCTCATCCTGCGAGAGGCTGTCAGCTCAGCATGACACCTGTACACCTCCAAATACAATGTGTTCCTCTCCCCACGCCAAAGGTTACTGCATATTAATATTCATTAAGCACCACCATGAATCATTAGACAATCATCTGACACCACTGAACTCTGAATATTAAAGGTTTGCTTAAAAGGACATAGTGGAAATAGAGATTTTCTGAAAGGCTGCTGGTTGAGATTTTCTGTGTAATGTCCTCATGATACATGTTTTAAAAGGTATTCAATTATTAAGTCAAAGAATATAATATGTTGTGAAAATAGGAAAAAGTGAACCAAAAAGGATGTGGGAAAGGACATGAAGCGAAGGAGACAGGCAGAGCGTGTCGGTGAAGGAGACTCTGGAGACGTCGCCCTGCTCTGAGGGTAATTGAGCTCTGTGTGGCGGCAGACTCAGTCCTGTCAGTCTTCTGAAGCCCCATTTGCTGTGTTTAGCAGGTTGTGTGCTGAATACTGATGCTGGGATGAAAAAGACAGCGCAGCGCGTACAGCACACCACAATCACCGGCCAATCTGGTGTCACAGCCCCCTTACCCCATCTGTCAGTCTCTCTCCCCTCACATCTTTATCCCGGTCCGCCCCGGACTGACGGAAACGGGTCAGATCTCAGCTGAGCTTGAGGTAGAGACAGTTCTGCTGCTCTGAATGTGAAATGAAGGTTTCTGAACTGCTGGATGCTATCGTCGTCTCTATCAGAGCATATAGCTGCAAGGACAGAGTGAATAATGCATTAGGAATTAAAGCAGTCGCTTTGGAGGAGTAATATTTACTTTATTAGATCAGACCTCAGAGGAATGCCTGAGGTCTAAAATACATCTAAAATACTTGCTCAGACATCAACAAATTGACTTATAATGATTTATGAATTAAAAACAAATAAGGTACACTGTGATATGAATAGCAGAAGGCTCATGTTTGGATTAGTTTAGATGCATATGGTCTGTTATTATTTTTCACCTGACTGGCAGCAGTTTTGACGCGGTCGAGTGTTTGTGTGGTTGAGGGATTCTCCACAGTGCTCTTGATGGGCTTTGGTCTGCGGTGTTGCCATAGCAATAAAAGTTAGAGGGACCAATCATTTTAATTCTTCTCTTTTTTTTTTTTTTTTTTTTTTTAATGGATGTGATTTAAAAATATGAAAAATATGAACAACAGCAATCATTGCTATTCTTCAAAACAAAGCTGTTTTGGTTCTAAACTAATTGCATGTTGTTATTGGACTCAGCATGGCTGGTTGCCGCAGTATTGCTTTTTGTCTCATGAGAGTATTGTGTCTCTAGCGCTGATAAACAGAGACACACACACTTACACACTCACACAGCCTTAACTTCTGATTGTAATTTTGTATTTATTGAGTTTATATGTTTCATATATAAACCTAAAATACATTTATAAAATACAAATACATAAGATTTTTGTATTTGGGAGAAAAACATTTTTCAGTAAGAATGCATTGACAGTTAACACATTTTAAATGTTACAAATATTTCTATTTCAAATAAATGCTATTCATTTAAACTTCGGTTTCCCCACAAAATATTGAGCAGCACAAAGGGTTTTCAATATTAACAACAAGTAATGTGGTAATAAGAGTCCACCAATTTATAATAGTTCTTATAAATTTTTCATTAATTTGATTAATCTTTAAAAAAAAATTGCATTGCATTGAATTATAATTTAAGAATGTATTATTTAATTAAAAATAATTAAGAATGTGTAATCAGCTGAATTCATAAAACATTAACAATAATAAAAAAAGAAGTTTATTCAGAAATTCTGTGTTGTCTGTTCTGAAACTTTAAATAATCTTGTAATCAAACAAAATTTGAACAAAAATATTAATATATTTGGGCAACAATAGTGCTGTGCAACGGAGGTTTACAGTTTATATTAAAACATGGGCAAATTTTTTTTTTATATTTTATGTTATTCCTAATAAACTATATTATTAAATCTAATAAGTTATATTATTACAACTGTCCAATATAATAGTATATACTTCTGTCATAATTTCTTCAAACTTAACCAGACTTTTATTTTGGTGGGTTGTTGTGAGGACCTTTAGTTTTTTTCTCAAATGAAATGGTGAAATGCTGGTGAAGTGGCCCTGCTATAGATTTATTCGTCCAAATTCCATGAAATTCCATTAAATTCTGTGTTGTAAATCAAATTTCCATTGTTAAAACTGGACTACGCAATTCTGTCTGCAATTTCCAAGGGCTGTAAAAAAACAAACTTAACAAATGCATCAGCTGAAAAAGGTTTCATTCATCCATTTATTCACTCTCATTCAGTCTGGACGACCTTTTCATTTTAAAACGGCAATCAATTTTTCTCTCTCACACTTTTCCTGCTGACTCTCACCCTCGGCTGGATGTGTTAATGGAGGTACGTGTAATGTTTAGTGTGTGTGTGTGCATATGACACAGAGACGAGTGTGTGTGAAGAGAAATGAAAGGACGGATTTATTCACCTGCTGTTTTTGGGTTTCTTAAAGGAAAAGTGTCAAAACAAATTCTGCAGTCACATGAGAGCTTTGCGTGAGGAACAGACAGAAATTTCATTGTTCCGCTTCACAAAACTTGATGCACATAAAAGGAACGATCATTACATCCAAGTCCACCAGGAGAAGGTGTTATCATGAAAAGAAATGACAAATATACTGTACACATTTGTTTGCCTGCATAAATAAAAGTCCCACTCAATGCTAGCACATGGAATTAAGAATCCACAAAAAGAAATCTGTATCAAAGTGTCTCATTCATATTAATGTTGTTAATATAAAGAATCACACCCCCTGCCAGGCGATTCAGATGAGGGTCTGAAACAGCTGAACACTAGCGTGCATTTGTCTTTTCTGTGTGTGTGTTTGTGTGTACAGTCTGAAAGCCCAATGAATTTTTAATGCATCGGTCAGATCCACATCCTCTTCCTTCAACAGGAAGCAGAGATCAACTTCTTTCATTTCTACTGCTTGTAAAGTTAATTCCTCTTAGAAAATATACAATGTGTGTATATATAATTTATATATTAAGGACTGAGATGATTTGGATATAATATATAAAATGTTTAATATGTAAAAATATACAATTATATTCTATTTTTATTAGACTGTATAAAATATAATAGATTTTTTTTAAATAACTTGCATGTTACAACAATATCACAAAATTCTCCAAATCAAAAGCCACTCCTCAAGAAAGGAGTGCCCCCACATCCTTCATAAGTGGAGGCAATGGTAATTTTGCAGGTCCATGAATCCAGAAGAGGCGGCAATCTATTGAGGTATGTTTAAAAATCTGCTTGTATTAGTTGTCTTCGATTATATTATATGTTCCACTAACGTTTGACAACCAGAATATAAATGCCACTTGGTTTGATATTTTATTATACAATTACTGTATGTACATATTAAAATACATTAATAAATATTGTATATACAGAATATAACATCATTTTAGCTGGGCAAAGACCTGTCCCCAATAATTCAACATCATAGTGCTGATAATCCCATTTGTCTGGTAAAATCAGGATTATTAGATGTGATCATGCACATGTGAGCTTCAATGACTGATCCTAACTCATATCTAATACTCTAAAATGTAATTTTCACCGCTAAAATCCATCTACATTCCATTGTTTGCCCTGGATATGGCATATGGCACTACATTAATTAAATCAATCGATTCCCAAGTGGGCTGGACTGACTGGGCATGATCTCAGTAATGCCTCGTCAGCAAAGAGAACATGTTTGAGGGAGGAGTGTGTGTGTGTGTGTGTGTGTGTGTGTGTGTCTGTGACACGTCAACTCCCGACTCAATCAGACAAGCTCAGAAAATACAAATATGAGATTTAGAGAGAGAAAATAAGGGAAAATACCAGAGGAAACCCAAAACTATTTCAGAACCCAAATTTGATTTTAATAATGACAGGTATGGGACTGTAATATACACATTTGTACACATCCAGAGCACAGACTGCCCAGAATCCAACCCAAATCCCTCGCAAGCAGCAGTTCACCATGTTTAAATGCAACTGTTGCAGTCTGCTTTTCCCACAAGGCTCCAGTGACCTTTTCACAGCGTAAAACATGCAGCACCTAATGGCATACACCAAATCTGACATTTACACAAGCCTGACTGCTGATAAAAAGCAAGCTAATGGTTTTCATGCCCAACAGGCAAAGGGTTTCGATTGGAGAATGGCTTTGAAATAGTTTTTGAATAGTCTTTTTGAATCGAGGACACTTTTTACAACCCCAAACTGTTTGTGAGCCCACTTACATAAAGAATTCAGATATTTTTTTGCACCTTTGAGCTGAAAAACTGAAGTCTAACATAACCGTGATCTGGACACCTGGGGTGAGGCCATGGAGGAGGCGCCGGGGAGTCTGGGAGATTGATGGGAAGGTGAAAGTATGATATGATTCATGTTTGATAGTTCGGCTGGTCTGTGGCCGGGTATCGGATTCAGATCTGAGCTCTCTCCAAGCCTGTGGCTGTAATGATACACGTCTTTATTAGAAAATGCATTAGCGGGCACCTCCATTAAAGCTGTAGATATCCCATCATTCACTACCAATGCTGTTTAGAGATAACTGATGCTGACTGGATGCACGGCCATGTCAGAGTCATGCAAAAATTTAATAAGATGTCATAATTTTAATTTACTATGCCTGCATAAGTCATGCATTAGTGCAAATGGTTTGTGAAATTTTATTTCCATTCCATTTGGATATAAATAGAAATGCATATAATATTGAATTTTACAATACTGAATTCATTATTATTTATTTTACAACAGTCGGTACTCTAATTTAATCTCAATCTCTGATTCATTTATTTGTTCATAAACAATCAATTCAGGACTGAAACAAGTGACTGTCTTTATGAGCAAGTCATAGAATCAGTCGTTCAATTCATTTACAAACATTGATTTACTCCATAAGAAAACAAGTGATTGTTATGAGTTAAGAATATCATCAAAAAGTTGATTTATTTCATTAATTCCATTCAAAAAGTGAAACTTGTATGTTATATTCATTTATTACACACAGACTGATATATATCAAATGTTTATTTCTTTTAATTTTAAAGATTATAACTAAGGAAAATCACAAATTCATTATCTCAGAAAATTAGAATATTACTTAAGACCAATACAAAGAAAGGATTTTTAGAAATCTTGACCAACTAAAAACTATAAAAATGAAAAGTATGATCATGTACAGCACTCATTTCTTAGTTGGGGCTCCTTTTGTCTGAATTACTGCAGCAATGCGGTGTGGCATGGAGTCGATCAGTCTTTGGCACTGCTCAGGTGTTATGAGAGCCCAGGTTGCTCTGATAGTGGTCTTCAGCTCTTCTGCATTGTTGGGTCTGGCATATCACATTTTCCTCTTCACAATACCCCATAGATTTTCTATGGAGTTAAGGTCAGCCGAGTTTTCTGGCCAATTAAGAACAGGGATACCATGGTCCTTCAACCAGGTACTGGAAGCTTTGGCACTGTGTGCAGGTGCCAAGTCCTGTTGGAAAATGAAATCTGCATCTCCATAAAGTTGGTCAGCAGCAGGAAGCATGAAGTGCTCTAATACTTCCTGGTATACGGCTGCGTTGACCTTGGACCTCAGAAAACACAGTGGACCAACACCAGCAGATGACATGGCACTGCAAACCATCACTGACTGTGGAAACTTTACACTAGACTTCAAGCAACGTGGATTGCCTCTCCTCTCTTCCTCCAGACTCTGGGACCCTGATATCAAAAGGAAATGCTAAATTTACTTTCATCAGAGCACATAACTTTGGACCACTCAGCAGCAGTCCAGTCCTTTTTGAAGCGAGACGCTTCTGACGCAGTCTGTTGTTCAAGAGTGGCTTGACACAAGGAATACGACAGCTGAAACCCATGTCTTTCATACGTCTGTGTGTAGTGGTTCTTGAAGCACTGACTCCAGCTGCAGTCCACTCTTTGTGAATCTCCCCCACATATTTGAATGGGTTTTGTTCACAATCCTCTCCAGGGTGTGGTTATCCCTATTGCTTGTATACTTTTTTTCTACCACATCTTTTCCTTCCCTTCGCCTCTCTATTAATGTGCTTGGACACAGAGCTCTGTGAACAGCCAGCCTCTTTTGCAATGACCTTTTGTGTCTTGCCCTCCTTGTGCAAGGTGTCAATTGTCGTCTTTTGGACAACTGTCAAGTCAGCAGTCTTCCCCATGATTGTGTATCCTACAGAACTAGACTGAGAGACCGTTTAAAGGCTTTTGCAGGTGTTTTGAGTTAATTAGCTGATTAGAGTGTGGCACCAGATGTCTTCAATATTGAACCTTTTCACAATATTCTAATTTTCTGAGATACTGAATTTGGGATTTTCCTTAGTTGTCAGTTATGATCATCAAAATTAAAAGAAATAAACATTTGAAATATATCAGTCTGTGTGTAATAAATTAATATAATATACAAGTTTCACTTTTTGAATGGAATTAATGAAATAAATCAACTTTTTGATGATATTCTAATTATGTGACCAGCACCTGTACACTAAACTAATTTCTCAAAAATATTGATTGATTCCGGATTGAAACAATAACTGTATATATCATAGATTCACTGAATCATTCACTTAACAGATGTGTTCAAAAACACTGATTGATTCAGGAATGGATCATGTGACACTCTTATTATGAATGAGTCATGATGTCATTAACTCAACCAATTTGTTCAAAAACAAGATTCACTGAATCATCGTATATCTCACATACACCTGTAATAATTGCAAATTTTTCACCAGAGGGTTTGTTTTCTTATTTATATTACATAAAATAGAATACTTGGAGTGTGACATTCTGTTTCAGAGACTGAAATTATTTAGCATATTAGTAGTCTAGTCTGTCCATCTTTTTAGTGGTTATGTGAGGTATAGGTGAAACCTACCACTTACTAGAACTGGTTAAATTGAATGACTGTGCATGAGTTCATTAAACTGATTGCTTCTTCTTTTTACTGACTCTATACCACGTGGTCCAACATGAATCAACGCTGCATTGTGCTCTAGTGCTTCCTCAGCCGTCTACATGCAGATATGCTGTCAGCAGCTCTATTTGAGACAGCAGACATGGAGTGCATGGACGTAAATTGAATTTTCGAGGATGGGAGTGACAAAACGGACTCCTAGTATCGTGAAATGGATGGAACAAAATGCAGATTAAAAGGGATCATTGGAGGAGGGAAGCAGGTGACCTTTGACCCCACTATTATTCATCCTGTGTTCTACTCCATGATTTATACCAGTGTATGGTCTTTTAGGTTGGGGGAGAGAGATAGGGCCATTAGTGAGCAGTGAGCTCATACAGAGGAAACAAAGTCAGAGAATGAAGAAACGGAGCCATCACAGAAGAATTAACAGGGATAGTTTACACAAACATTTATAATCTGTCATTTATTACTCACCCTCTTGTTGTTCCAAACCCATAAGTATGCAGACAAAAAAAAAATAAAAATAAAATAAAATAATGGAAGTCATACAGTTTTACAATGACACGATGGTGAGTAAATAATGACATCATTTTTATTTTTGGGTGAAATATCCATTTAAGCAACGTTTATGACAAGAAAGACTAACACAAAAAGTCAAAGAATGTCTCATGCAATAATGTTGCCTTATCGGACAGTATCCAGAAAAAAAAAAAGAAATCAAGACAAAAATTTAATATTTTCTTATCATTTTGAAGATCTTTGAAGGAATCACACAGGTTCAAAAAGGAACGAAACTCCTTTTTCACTCATTCCTTTCCGTGCTCCCTCTCGTGCACCGAGCTGCTGTAAACAGATACAGCTCTGTCTCCAGTGTTCAAAGGAGCCCGGCAGAACCAGTTCACACAAACACCTCCCTCCTTTCTGTCCTTCTATTCTCCTCAACCAGCCACTGGAGTCTCTTATCAGAGCTCAGCAGGAGCGTTGTTGAGTCAGTAGAGCTCAGAAGTGCAGTAAATAACCGCTGATAGCACAGGTGCTAATGAAGCTGTCTCGGTCTATGGCAATTAGGACCGTCACAGTTCAAATTGTGTATGCAGGTCCAAAAAAAGGCATGACGAGCCAAAAACATGACCTTGTGAGGGACATGAATCTCTTATAACGCTCTCAAAATCTTGAGAGACAGGAATTGTGTTGACTTTACATTAGTATTCCATTCAAATGCTAAGAATCAACAAAAACGTAGCCTTGAATGCTTGAAAGCGGTGGAAAACGCCTTGAGCGAATTAATTTGCAGAACATCTCTGTCTATCTGAAGTATCCACCCACACGCCGCCTACATAAATGGATACGCCATCCAATCCCGACAGCCTGACTCTGCCTTTGTCTGTCAAGGCCGGCTGAGCGGTGTATATGCATGCTGTGGAGGTCTACAGGTTGGAATAAACTGTTGAAATCTAGGGCTGGCGGATTGTGGAGGCTGTGGAGGCACCTTGACAGTGCAGTGAGGCAAGACAAAGAAAAAACCTTTATATGAAAGTGGGGGCAGAGAGAGAGTTGTCGCCTATAGATGGAGAGATAGTTGACGGCTGGCAGAAAGACAGTAAATTGTGTCATATACAGAAAAACATGCATTATCTGTTTTTTTGTCATTTATTTAATGAGAAAGTTAAAAGATTATGTGAAATGATGAGAAGAACGGGACTGAGATACAATGCAGGCCAGATTCAAACCTACATTTCCCATATGAGCACCATGGCTCAACATATTAAGAGTAATG
The DNA here is from genome assembly GCF_023724105.1 of Carassius gibelio. NCBI lineage: Eukaryota > Metazoa > Chordata > Actinopteri > Cypriniformes > Cyprinidae > Carassius > Carassius gibelio. Next base: position 12,653,254 of record NC_068395.1, on the reverse strand, counting down.
CTGAATTTGAAAAGGTATATTTTGTGAAAAGAAAGCGCACTACTGTACTGTGGACAAGAATGACACCTCAAATCAGGCAGAAAGGTGTGGTTTGTAAAATATTAAAGTTACGATTTTTGACTGGGCGAATTATAAAATGGACAAGTGAGCATTGTGTGAACATTGTGTTAACTTGGGCCAGTAAACAACCACTTAGCTCCCAGTCAACCATATAATAACACCCTGGCAATAACCCGGAACACCCTAGCAACCATCTAGCAACACAATAAAAACCATTCAAAATTTCTGTCTGGAAAATAAAATGGGCAGAAAAATATATAATATACTTTGATCATTTTTGACTTAGATCAGTAAACAAAAACCATGAAAACCCTCCACCATATAGAAACACCCAATTCCCAAACAACCATCTAGCAACATTCTGACCACCTTAAACAATAAAGCGGGTGAAAATAAATAAATAAATAACTCAATCATAATGTGAGGATTTTTGACAGGGGCCAGTAAACAACCACCCAGAACACCCTATCAACCAAATAGAAACACCCTGGAAACAATTCAAAACAAAGTAGCGACCATATAGGAATTTCCTTATAACTATCCAGAACACCACAATAACCATGTAGCAACACCCTGAAAACCACCCCAAAATACCCTATAGTAACCATCTAGCAAGGCCCTGGCAACCACCCACAATACCCTAGCTAAAAATTTTCATGGGCAAACACTGCAAGGTCGAATTTGGCTTGCAACATTTACCAAAGCTCTTCCTCCCCTCTAGTTTTAAATTTTTCCTGTCCTCTCTATACTATATAAAAAATTAAAAAATAAACTATAAAATAAACTAAAACTACAAAGTACAAAAACAAAATGGCACAAAACAGCACTTAAACTAAAACAAAAATGCACAACATAAAACAACAAAAATAAATAAACTGAAACAAAAAAGAACAAAAGAAAAAGGCACTAAAAATTTAAATGGCCAAAACAAAAGTACACTAAAAAGGCAAACAACAACAACAAATGTACGACTAAAACTAAAGCAAAAGCACACAAAACAAAAAGGCACTAAAACCAAAACATAACAACATCGAGCCAAATGAAAAAGCATTGAGACTAACAAACTACTAAAAAAATAATGCAAACAAATGAAATTAAACTAAAACAAACAAACAATAAAATAAAAATAAATAATGAGATCAAAACAAAGTGCAAAACAAAAACACGTACTAAAATATAAAAGGACAAAAACTATACAAAAAGGCACACACACACACACACACACACACAAACATTTATACACTTCAAATAAAGACAAAATGGGACACCAAATAAAAAATTCACCCAACAAATACATTTACACACACATATTCTATCGCCCTTCACAAACCCTACACCTAACCCTAACCCTCACAGGAAACTTTGTGCATTTTTACTTTCTCAAAACAACGAATTCTGTATGATTTATAAGCGTTTTGAAAAATGGGGACATGGGTTATGTCCTCATAAGTCACCCTCTCCTTGTAATACCTGTTCCATACCCATGTATTTATACAGAGTTGTGTCCTGATATGTCACAAAAACAAGAGCACACAAACACACATACACAAAATGTGACTCCGTACTCCACTAGGTGTCACTGTGGGCTCATTCCGTGACCCGCTTGGGGCCCTAAAAAAGGAATACCGTTCCCTTTGGACAGCCATCCCGTATAATGGAGATGCTGAAACTTGCACAGAGCATCCTGTTATTCTGCCCAACAGCTCAGGTGCAGACATTCAGAGTCTGTCTCTGAAAACCCCCACCATCACAAAACACACACCAGAGCCCGGGGCACATCTGTGTGAGTGTGAGCAAATTACAGGACATTCCTGTGCTGGTGGATCAAGACTGCATACATTATTTTATAAGTGAACCTGGAGCATCTCCTGATGGGAATACAACCAGCCGATAAATAAAACACAGTGTTTTCATACAGGAAGGTGGAGTCATGAGCCTTAAGACTATAAGACTGGGGTAAACTGCTTATATTAAAAACAATGTGTCAGTTTTTATATTTTTATTTCTTTTGCAATTTATTTATTATGTTGTTATGATTTTATATTATATATACAATAAATACATATTATTATAATATTATTAATAATAATAAATACAACTGATTCTTGAGTTCATCGCTTTTGGCATGTAACTAAAAGCAAAGCAGAATTAAAATACCAAAATGTTTCATCCATGAGATTTGGCCTATTTCCCATCATGCTTTGTAAGAAAACACCCAGCAATTCACTTTATTCATGGTTAAAATGAATTTTATAGCAGCTGTGTATTTTATTGGCTTTAATAATGTAAAACTACATAGACTGAACAACACGATTTCTTTGCTAACAAGGCTAAAAGGGCTTCAAAAACCAGGTCAGAAGTTGAAATCGAGTTCACTACAAAAAAATGATATGTTTTTAACCATAAGTAGTCGGGGGATCACTGGGGAAATCTCATGCACTGATTTATCCTTTCTATCTACTTGCTGTATATTTATTGTCTTGAGGTGAGGTATTGCACAAAAACATTTCAAGGAATTCAACTGGAAAAGCATCAAGAGCTTTGAATATTTTGGTGACAAAATCTGTTATACAGTCATATTAATTGCACATAATATTGGATTGTTTTGTTAATAATATTACAGAAATTATAGGAATAGTCCCACTATATCTCCTGATTTACTGTATTTTTATCCAAAAAGATATCAGTGAATGACTCCTTTTCTTATGATAGTCCATCATTGTTTCAGACTGCTGGTAAAGGGTAATCAGATTCTCTTCAAGGCATCCAGAAAAAAAAATCAATACTATATAAGCAGACTTGATGAATTAGAAATTTGTACTCAGCGTGAATATTGATCAGCTTCAATCTGGCGGGTTTTGACAGCTCGTGTGCAAAAAATTATATAAAAAGTGATATAAAAAGAAAGGCAGAGGAAGGAAAAACAGGAAGTGCTTCAGACAGGTTCTGCTTCTGGGTGAAAGTATCCTCATTTAGACACCAGGGTTTCAGACAGGACATGTATGGAGTCTGGGTGATTTATTTGTATATGAATAATGTAAAATAACACTGCTTTTATCGTGTGCTACTTGCACATCTCCGAAGGCTTGTTCCTGTATGTTTTTCGTAATGTTTCATGATCTTTAAAGCAATCAAGAGCTGTAAACATATCTTCATTGCTACATAAATGCATGTCAGAGGAATTCTAATCCATGTTATTATTTGCATGACTGATTCAAAGCAAGAGTATGTGTGTGTGAGAGAGAGAGAGAGAGAGAGAGAAAAACAGCACTCAGAGAGGTCGACCCAGGATAACCTTGAAATAAAAGCCTTTTAGAGGCTTGGGTCATGGTGTTTTTAATTGACACATGAGGGCTGGAGGAAGAATTACTTCCTGGGAGAGGAGATGCTGTCCGGTCCAGCCAAAAAAAGGCCAATGGATTGTCTCCATCAGCCAGCACTCTCCACTCCTTCAGACTGTTTGAGAGCCGGCGCTAGCTGGAAATGGCTCACTCCAAACTAATGTCATTACCAGCGGATACACATCAGCAGGACTAATCCAGATGTTCTGCACAATTACATTACATTACATTTGGGCTGCTTTGTCTAATCTGACACAGGTCCAAGGCTTAGAGGGGTGGAACTACACACAAACATCACGAGCACTTCCTGTGTGTCAATTCATATTATATATATATATATATATATATATATATATATATATATATATATATATATATATATATATATAACATATAATGTACATCTTTTAGCTATTTAAAATGGTTTTGTGTATGGGGCTGAAATATTTGGTACTATTGTATTATTTTGAAGCAACACCAATGACAAATGATCAGAAAGTGTCCCACTTTACCTGTATTCACTGTGTTTTGTTTTGCTTTATTATTATTCATATTATTATTATTATATTGTGTTGTCTCGGTTTGCTTTGTGTTTAGGTTTTTTTTTTTTTTTTTTTTTTTGACAACACTAAACTAAACTAAACTAAAACATTGCTGTCTCGGAACTAACTGTAATAAAATAAGTTTTAGTGCTAAAATTGCTCAACCTAAAACGGAAATAAATAGAAGATAAATATAAATATTAAAAAAACATGAAATGATAACAGAATTACCAAAATGTAAACTAAAATGCTTTGCTTCATTTATTTTATTGTTTTGTTTTTTCTCGTTTCACTTTTCATTCACTTTTTACTGTTTATTGTTTTGTTTTTTTTGTTGTTGCTATGTCTCATTAGTCCTTAAAAATGAAATAAATAAAGAAATACAAATACAAATCAGGTGACAGACAGAACTATTATCCACCAGACTTGGTTTTATTGTTTTAGCTTTCTAAAATTCTTTCTTCATGTTATAGCGTACAATATAGAAATGTGATACACACCTATTTATATATTTTTTTTCTTTCATCTGCACCCATGGCCAGGAACACGATTCTCTGATCGCTGAAGTAATGAGCGAGGCGAGACAGAGCACGCTAAGCTATGCATAGTCACACACACACAGTCTCCCTTTACTTAAGATCTTCCTTCCTTCACCTGAGCTCTTCTCCCCAAACACACACAATTGACCGTCGGCACCGGCTGTCAAAGACAAACGCCTGCAGTGCAAAATCATTTATCACAGTCTGGTTGGTCAGGCACTCAGATATCCTTAACAACACTGAATGTGGGTGGCAATGACACGTAGTTATGCAGCTTCTCGCTTCATACTTCATTTTCCTCCTCCCACACACATATCTCCTGATATAACTCCCACAAATGCACACACACGTTTATCACTCGGCATAACCAACCGTATAATGACCAGAATCTGCCTCTTCGGTGAAGGCAGGCAACCAGTTGCAGTGTTTCAGGGAGCTAGCCATGGTCCTGAGACCCAACAAATGCATCAAATCTGAGCTGGACAGCCCTTGAAGGGTGTGGGGAGGAGGCACCATGTGTACTTGATTCAATTAGCGAGTTCTAGAGGCTTCCCATGGGACTGTGAGTGTAAAAGGGGGCGGGGAGGGGACTGGGGAGATGGCTGGTGGAGACCTGCTCTAACAAAGACAAGATCCAACCCCCTCCATGCCCTGACAGTGTCTACCTCGTTAGCCGAGCAAGTGAAAGTACATTAAACATATGCTGCACAGAGAAGCAAGAGTATATGCTTCTATTTAACCGTGAACTGAATGCATATATAAGAGTACAGTGTGTGCATACACAATAATACACATACACAAAGACGCCAAGGTATTATCCATGGCATTTTTGCTGACGCTCAACAGAAATTGCTTCTAAAACTAACTGTAAAGGCATTATACTGAATTCTACAGCAACCATTCGAAACATCACAGCAATGTCAGATTCACGGTGTCACACGCAAATACTGTTCTGTGTGTTTTGATCTAGTTTACCCTTGTGTTTCCCTATGACCATATTTGGTCTTCCTGTTCCCTGTTTGTGTTCTATTTGATTCCAGGTGTGTCTTGTTTTTCCCTGATTGAGTTGTGTATTTAAGGATTGTTCTGTTCAGAGTTTCGTCGTCCGCTGTTAAATGTCATTCCTTGTCTGGTCTTCTGAAGTTGTTCCTATTTTTGGATTATTGTTAAAAATTGTTGAAGTTTATTCTATGTCTCCTTGTTTCAGTGAAGTGTGACACACAGTTCTACAGAAGAAGCATATGAGGAAGAAAAACAAGCATTGAGGATTGTAGCTTTGAAAAATGGTTAATTTAGTTGTAAAAGAGACAGGTGAAGGTGAACATCACACAGAGGAACATCTGAGCCAGTACATTGTATCGCACAACCAGCACCTGTCCATAGTCCATATCACTCCCACCTCCATTATCTCAAACCCCTCAGACCAATCCCCCATCTGCATTTCTGTACCACTGTATATCTCTATTTCAAACTGAAATGATGAGTTTATATGCAGTGTACATCCTGACTGGTGCGTCACAGGAACATGTGGTGATATCTGCTGGCTGACTTCAAACACAGCAGATGTCTGTGTTTCTGCATTTGTTGGGCTGTTTGGAAAGGTTTGGAAATTGTGACTGAATTGCAGAAGGCATAGGGGCATCTGTTCAGCCACTGTGGCATGGCTTTATGAAGACATAATAATAATTCAGCATCTACTGAGCCAAAATATATTTTACTTTCAAATGAATAGAATTAAGTGGTTAGTTTAGATAAGACTACTTTCTTAATATCAGCATAGACTAAAGGATAAATTCACCAAAAAATGAAAATAGGCTGAAAAATTACTTAGCCTCAGGCCATACAAGATTTTGAGGAGTTTGTTTGTTCATTGAAACATTTTTAGCAAATTATTATTATTTTCTTTGGCAAGCAATAAAAAAAAAAGAATAATAATAATAAAAAAAAAGTTCATGAGGTGTAGCTGATCAAATACAGATGTGCATTTAAAACATCTTGATGGTCTTCCGCAGGGTGATGTACGATTATTAGTAAATGGTAAATGGAATGCATTTATATAGCGCTTTCAACAGACCACATGGCCATCCAAAGCGCTTTACAATTTGCCTCACATTCACCCATTCACACACACATTCACACACCGACTGCGGTGTCTGCCATTCAAGGCGCCATCCAGCTCGTCGGGAGCAGCTAGGGTTAGGTGTCTTGCTCAAGGACACCTAGACACATGGTCAGGTGGAGCCGGGGATCGAACCACCAACCTTCAGGTTTGTAGACAACCTACATGAACTGCCGCCCTTAGTCTTAAAAGAGTCCTAGTCTTAAAAGAGGACGCACGGTACAATAACTGAATTTCTCATCAAGCCATGAATCCATCAGCGACAATTTTGTTTTAATAAAATGCTGGTTTTGATTTGTGAGAGGACTGTAGAGCTTGAAATAATTTGTGAAGCGGGTGCACACACACACGCACACCTGCTCTTGCCTGGTCTCCTGGTCCTCGGTGGCAATCACTGTGACGGCAGTTGCCAAAGAGATAATTACATAGCGACTGAAGCACAGCGGTTTGTTCTACACTGATTTCGATGTGGGGAAAAATGTTATTACAGTGCAACAAGACTCATTATTTCAGCAACCAACTGGAAAAAAGGTTTTTGAAAAAAATTGTTTTTGCGTTTTCAGGCCCTCACTTCTGAATAATGGATCTCCCTTCCCCCATAATTCTCAGCACTCTGTGGGTAGGGCTGTGACCCGCGAGTATCGATTCACTGCAGACAGGTGCATGATTTTTGTCCCCTTTCAAATGCTCCAATTCAGATCTCCTGAAAAATGATTCGTACATAAACATTATGGAAGAGAACTGTGGCAAAAAGTTATTTTATTGTATTCTATTTATCAAGGCTTCTGTTTACATCACATTTTCTAATGCATTGCATTCCAATATAAAATTCCACTTCTTCTCTCTTCATCCAGAATCCTGTCAGACCTCTTAAAATTCAGAAATTCCCATGTGGCCCTTCTCATCTTTCTGCCACAATGATGAAACACATAAGTCAGTGCCCCCCTGCCCTTGTCTCTCAGACAGCAGTGAAGGCTCTGTGTGATATCAGAGCCAGAACTCACACGCAATTAACACCCGGCACCCAAACCCACCCTGACTCCCCCACACACAGTCCCGCTGGCAGAGTTCCCCATTCACCCATTGCACTTGTGGGTGCTTGTTATTTTTATGCAAATCACAACAATAATGATATATAAAGAATAAAAGCACTGGTAATTTGAAGGGCGTTTCTCTGCATAGAGCTGCTAATTAAGAGAATTCAGAACTACATTTTACATTTTCTTCTGGTTGGTTGCTAGGCAGTTGCTATAATGTAATCTACTATAATGCTATGATGTAATATATGAGTACACATAATCTCGTAGATTACAATTTGCAACTATAGACGGATGTACTCTTACTTCCTCTACAGTCAAAAATCTGGGTGCTATTTTAGACAGCAACTTGTCTTTTGAAAACCATATTCCCCATGTTACAAAAACAGCATTCTTCCATCTTAGAAACATTGCCAAGCTACGAAACATGTTACCAGTTCATGCATTCATGACATCTAGACTGGACTATTGTAATGCACTTCTAGGTGGTTGTCCTGCATCTTTAATAAACAAGCTACAGGTAGTCCAAAATGCAGTGGCTATTGCCAGGCCAAAAAAAAGGGATCATATTACCCCAATTTTACAGTCTCTGCACTGGCTACCTATTACGTGCCATATCAGTTACAAATTATTATTACTTACTTATAAGGCCCTTAATGGTTTAGCTCTTTGGACAAACATTCAAATAATGCATCTCATAAATTTAGACTGCAGCTGTATATCTGATAAAATGCGCATTATTATTCTTTATCTTAGGTTAAACTAAGTAATTTTACTTGTGTGGAACAGCAGCTATGCTAATTTTATCTACAGTATTTGTTTCTCTGTTTCGCCACAGGATTGACATCCCTTGTCATTTCAAATATATTGTATATTTAAGAACTAAGAGGAATTCGGTCATTGCATATCTTGTATGATAAAGCACAGAACAATTAGACTGCACAAAAACATGGTCACGTGACAGACCATATTTGGGAATTTAAACCATAAAGCCGTAACCACTTCCAGCTGGTTAGAAATCATCACTCAGACAGAAGAGAGGGATGAGAGGAGGGAGTGAATGACAGACGGATGGAGATGAATACTGCAGCTATGAGTGCTCCAGAGAGAGAGCTAGTAAACCATTCCCTGTCCCCTTCAGCCAATAAAAATGGCTGCATTAAGATAATAATGCTGTATAGCAATTATTAAAGGGCAATAAAACCGCTTTAGAGCCTCTCCAGGCTATTAACTGTGTGTGTGCATGAGTGTGTGAGTGTGTTGGGCTTCAGCAATAAGGATGAGATGGATTTTCGAACATACTAAGATATTTTGTAATCCAATAACTGATTTATGAAATCTTGTTATCCTGAAGACTTGAGCTTTTATAAACCAGCTAGAGATCCTTCTGCAAATCCATTAGGCGTGACTAAGAGTTGAATATGCTTCGATATTCAGTAAAAAGGACTTTAGTGTCATAATAAGCTTACAACAATGGTATGTTAATTCTTGCTATTCTGGTCTCGTCACAAGTGCAACAAGTTGCAAACCGTTTATTTCTTGACTTTTGTGCAGTACGTGAAAAAAAGACCAAATACACAGATAGACTTTCTGGGGAAAATAGAGCTGTTTACTGACTGGTGGAGGTTGCTAATGATAATTAATCTCTGAGCCAGTGAGATGAATCACCAGGATGACAGTGGGCGGAGTCTCTGAGGTGGTCAGGAATGAGCAGTCCTGAGCAACAAAGCGTGTTAGACTGCATCAATACAGCATATTGACAGCACTGAAGTGCAATAATCAAGTGTGAATACAAACAATGTGAGCTGCTTATGGAGAAATAAAAGAGTCTTTCCAATAACAGCAGTTTAGTAAGGGCATAAATGTACATTTACAAATCATAAACAATCTACAGAATTTCATTAACTATAATTGCATATATTTTAGAATTCCAGCGTTATATTGATTGTTTAATTTACTTTTTTTTATTTATTAATATTATAAAATAATTCCCTTTTTAATTATCTCTTTTTTTTTTCTTCAAAGCAAGCCTGTCCATATCTACAACTAAATCAAATGCATGGAGACTGTGGTCATCAACAGTTGGCGTAGATGTTGTCGCCCGCTGAGGGCAGTGTTGTTGATCAGGGCTGAGGTGTGAGTGTGCACAGCACCTGCCTGCTGCTCCACGGGTGGGGTTGGCACTGTTAGCAGATGGCCGAACCCTGAGGACACTCAGAAAACCTGGCAGAATGCCAGAAGAACGAAGCTGGTTTGGAGAGCAGACGAGGAGTAGCTGGGTCAAAGGTTATGAGATGTAACCAAAGATACAAGCAATAAAAAAAAACTACAGCCAAAGCATAATTAATAAAGACAAACTATAATTTTACATTGTTTGTTATATATGTAGTTTATAAGTTCTGCACAGTCACTCTTGGCTATTATGCATGAAAAAAATACATCTAATGTCATAATCTAGACATCTAATGAAACAAAAAATATTGTTGCATGCAAAATTCTTGAAATCGGCTTGCAGACAGCAGAAGGGAACATATGGCGGTCACAGATGAGCGCTGCTCCCCTGAGATGCTCAGCCTTAAAATGTCATTGGCACTTTGGTCCCTCAGTGCACTAAAAGGTCAATAGTGACAGATATTCCTCACCTGTGCGTCAATTCAGTCCACAGCACCATTACACACAGCAATTACACAGTCAGCTGAGATTCTAATTATGGTAATACACACAGATTAAAGCGGTTTGGCTTTAATACTGAGCAAATATATTGATTTTATTTTAATACATCATACTCTATCTCTTTTGATGAAAATTTGTATGTGCTTTAAACTTTCATGGTAATTAGAGTATTGCTCATTTACTTTAGCAACATGCTTACTTAGTACTCCATTGGACATGCAAATTTGCTTCCTATTTGACCAGCATTTCAAATCAATCAATGACTGTTTGGGTATCAACATAAATACAAGGGGATACAAGTGGTAAGTGCAAACAAAGGCACTTTGGGGGAAAACAAAACTAGAGGTATTTCGTATTGTTTGGCGGGAAAGTTCACTATCCTACAGAAAAGCATTAAAAATTTCTAGATGTGATCATTTAGAAGAAAACAAACATAACCCTAGGTATTTATCCAATACAGTGGCTATATTAACAAAAAATAAAGCATCAACAGGTGTTGACATTTCCCAAAAGCACAGCAGTAATGAATTTATGAACTACTTTACTTTCAAGATCGATACTATTAGAGATAAAATTGTAATATCCTCACAATTATATTCCTTTTTAGAAAAAAATGGTGTGAGGATTTCCAGTCAGGATGGAAATGGAAGTGCATTAGCATGGTTCAAATCATACTTATTTGACCGCCATCAATCACCTTGGGAGATATCATCAGGAAGCACGGTGTTAGCTTTCATTGTTATGCTGATGATACTCGGCTCTATATTTCTTCGATGCCCGGAAAAACATACCAATTTGAAAAGTTTACAGAATGCAGTCAATATAAAAACTTGGATGATGAGTAATTTCTTACTGCTAAATTCTGAAAAAACAGAGGTGCTAATTATGTGACCTAAAAACTCTGCATGTAATAACCTAGAATGCAAAGACTTGATGGCTGCTCTGTAAATTCAGTTCATAAAATAAAAACCTAGTTGAGTTATTTGATAGCAATCTTTCATTTGAAAGCCACATTTCTAGCATTGTAAAACAACATTTTTCCATATCAAAAATAAATCTAAGTTACGGCCTATGCTCTCAATGTCAAATGCAGAAACATTATTTCATGTGTTCATGACCTCAAGGTTAGATTATTGCAATGCTTTATTGGGTGGTTTTTCTCCACACCAAATAAACAAACTCCAGCTAGCCCAAAATACAGAAGCTAGAGTTCTCACTAGAACCAAGAAATATAGATCCATATTAGCCCAGTTCTGTAATCACAGCACTGGCTCCATATCAAACATTGTATAGATTTTAAAATCTTGCTTATTACTTATAAAGCCCTGAATAGTATAGCACCTCAGTATTTGAAAGAGCTCTTGTTGCATTATAGTCCTCCACGTCCGCTGCTTTCTCAAAACTCTGCCAATTTGATAATGCCTAGAATATCAAAATCAACTGCAGGCCACAGATCCTTTTCGGATTTATGGCCCAAACTCTGGAATAGCCTACCTAACATTGTTCGGGAAACAGACATACTGTGTTAGTTTAAATCTAGATTTAAGACCCATCTCTTTAAACTGGCTTACACATAACACACGATCACATTTCTAATATTCAAATCCATTAAAGGTTTTTAAGGCTGCAATAATTAGGAAAACCGGAACCAGGAACACTTCTCATAACACACGATATACTTTCTAAGTTGATATAGAAGAATGCATTTTATGCTAATATTAGTCTGTTTATCTCTTATTCTGAGGTCACCATAGCCTCCAGATCCAGTCTGTATCCAGATCAGATGATCACTGCAGTCACCCAGATCCAGTACGTATCCAGCCCAGATGGTAGATCAGCACCTAGAGAGGACCTCTACAGCCCTGAATGTCAGCGTAGACCAGGTCAACTAGATGAGCCCCTGAGACAGATCCACAGTCAAGACCATGTCTCCTAGACAGCCATTGGGACAAGACCACAGGAAACAGATGATTCTTCTGCACAATCTTTCATCTGGCCAGAGGATAACTGGCCCCCAAACTGAGCCTGGTTTCTCCCAAGGCTTTTTCTCCATTGTGTCACAGATGGAGTTTTGGTTTCTTGCTTCTATCACCTCTGACTTAGTTGGGGACACATAATTTCCAGCGATTTTGTGGACTTGATAGCACAGATACTACTTAAACTGAACTTAGCTGGATGATGACATAATTGAATTAAATGATGAAATGCCTTTTTGGTTTATTGACACATTATTTTCCTATTTAATGCTGTTCAGTTGCTTTGTTACAATCTATATTGTTAGAAGCACTATACAAATAAAGTTTACTTGATTTGACTATTTGCACACAGGCAGGTAGGAGAAAACAAGCCAAAGAGTCCAGGTGAGATTTTGTGTAGTATCAATGGTAAGCGGGGCTTATCTGAGTAACTTAGTCCTATTTCCTTTCCAGGGGGTGCCAGGGGAACGGCGGATCATGGAGACGATGGAGCACCAGAGCGGAGCAGAACGCTGGAGCAAACTGGCTGGTAGAAAATTGCAGATAAGATTAGCATGGCCAAGTGTGAGACCAGACAATGTGACAGTGAGAAGAGTGCAAGGATATAGGGATTTTGATTAGCGGTGACAGGTGCAGGGAATTAGACTCCATGTGATGTTGAACGTGTATTGAAAGCAGGTGAGAGACTAATGAGGATAATAAAGGAACACAGGTCAAAGGAATGCAATCAAACATGAAGGTAAACTAGTTCACAAAGCACATAGGGAAGGAAAACACAACAAAACAGGAACACAGAAGTCCGGGGCATGACAATTCGCCCCCCTTCCAGAAGGCACATCATCGCGCCAGATAAAATCAACAAAAGGGGGTGGAAGGGGGCATGCAGTTCAGGGGCCATGCCAGAGCAGGCAGTTTGGGGAGCCATGGAGGAATGGCCTCTGTGGGCTTGACCTTGGAACTATGGCCGGAGACGTATAGATTGACTCGTGATCTAGAATGGACTCAGGGGCGAGAGCTGGCACTGGAGTGGGCTCAGGGGCAGAAGCTGACACTAGTAACAAATTACATGAAGGATTGGATGGAGTGGATAGACTCAGCTGCAGGGCATAATACATGCATTCCTTGAGCAAACCCGTGAGAAGTTTCTTGGGCATTCTAGGGTACCCCAGATCATCTTAGCCTTCTCAAAACAAAGCTATCAGCTCGGAGTCGCCCATTACAAAAGTTTGGGCAACTTTCTGAACTCTGACACAAAGTCCACCATTGGCCGGCCATTCTGAATGAGGGAGTATATAGGATGTTACATGGTGCTCTAATTCTCCTTGAGATATGATGGTCTGGTCTTCTGTCAGCAGATATACAAGGGGACACAGTGGTAAGTGCAAACAAAGGCAGGTTTATTTGAACACAGGCAGGAAGGAGAAAAAAGGCAAAGAGTCCAGGTGAGAGTTCAGGGAGTAGCAAGGGTTAGCGGGGCTTATCTAAGTAGTCCTATTTCCTCTCAAGAGAGTACCCAGGAGAACGGCAGAGAGTGGAGATGATGGAGCACCGGAGCTGAGGAGAACAGGTAACAGAACACTGGAGCAAATTGGTTTGTAGAAAATCACAGGTAAGGGTAGCATAATCAACTGTGAGACCAGCCAATGTGACAGCAAGTAGAGTCCAAGGATATAGGGAGCTTGATTAGCTGTGACAGGTGCGGCGATTTAGACTCCAGGTGATCTTGGTTGTGGACTGAGACCAGGTGAGAGACTAATGAGGATAATAAAGGAACACAGGTAAAATGAAAGACAATCAAATGAAAGACAATGAGGGAAATCTAGTTCACACAGCACATGGGAAAGGAAAACAGAACAGAACAGGAACACAGAATTCCAGGGGCATGGCAATTTGGCTCCATTTCAGTTTGTAAACTGAAACTGTTAAACAGAATGATTACTTAATATTTAAAATATTTTATTTTAGCAAGCTGTAAAGGAATTTTTTTTTTAATTTTCATTTAAGTTGAACTACTAACATACCGTAATTAAAAACCAGTTGTACTAAAATTAAAAACTAAATTTGAATAGATATAAAAACTAATATAGACATATAAAAAGACAAAAACACAACAACACAAAAAGCTTTTACTAAAATGAAAACAGAAAAAATATATTAAATCTGACCTAAAATATTAAAGGCAGGGTAGGTGATTTGGTAAAAAAATAAAAAAAATAATGTTTTGCTGGTTGACATTCTCTTCACATCCCGATAGCAATCACTAAGTGGTCTAAATGTATTTATATGTATTTTTATCATCTGTGGAAGGCGTAGGACCATACAATGTTTGTCCAATCATATTCTTTGACAGAGGGCTATGATATTATATCCCACCTGCCTGTCGGTGTATATATTTGCATACCTCTGCACATCCTGTTCACGCAGACATGAAACATTATCAGTCTGTTCCATTACGCGATTACAGACAGAGAAAGAATAAAAGGTGTTATTATTGTAATATTATGCACTTTAAACTGTAATATTTTCTCACAGGTGAATGAGACTAGAGGTAATCTGGCAGTGTTGCATTCAATCCTCCACCAATGCTGTCTCTTATCATGTCGCTGATTAGCTTTTGGTCTGTCTGTGTGTGTCCATGCGTTTTGGAGGAGGTGTGGCTTTGGAGAGTGATTTCAAAGCTAGCTTGCTATTACTAGCCTCTCTGAAACCACCTACCCTACCTTTAACAACACTATAATAGTATTTTAATGACATTAAAAACACACAGTCTATCAGTATTAATGATTGGCCAATAATCAGCTAATACCAATACCGATATTTGATAAAAAAAATCCAAATGTATGTTGCTTTTGTAATATCAGATCCACCGCTAAATTGACTAGACCGCAATTATAGTACTGAGGGGAGACAAAAATTGACTTGCTGTTATATCTCATATTTCACTCAAGGCAAGGTGCGAGGGAACATGGCGTAAACTTCTATTTAACAGTCTTTAATGATAACACTGGGGAATGTAGGAGACACTGGAACACAGGGAAAGACGTTCAGAACCGACAAACACAAACTGAAAGGACTGGGGCTTATGAACAAAGTATAAATGGGAAGAAACAAGTGCCAGGAATAACTACTTAAAGGGAACATGGCACACCTGGGGGGGGGGGGGGGGACACAACACAATGAGTTTAGGGGGAGCAGACAGATAGAGTCCATGGGGGAGATGATGGTGGCAGGAGCCAGTTAGGAGACAGGAGAGACCCGGAGCAAGAAGAGCACAGCAGAACCCAGGCCACAGCCATAACAGGTTCCCACGGTGGAGCCAACGGAGAGAAGAGACATGGAGGAGGAGTGGCCGCAGACTACAGGGGGCAAACCAATGGTGGCGGAACTGGTGGAGGAGGAGGCCGAGGCGGAGATGGAGAGCCATGGGGGATGCTTAGGAGCAATGGGGCCAGGGTGGAGCTGAGGATCCTGGTAACCGTGGCGGAGGTGGAGATCCAGAGATCCAAAGTGGAGCCAGAGCGACTGAGGACTAAGCTGGAGCTGGCGGGAAAAAGGAGCCAAACAGAGCTGGTGGGACCGAGCTACGAGGCACAGCCAGAGGAGTGGAGTCCAGAGGTGATGGTCGATTGATGCCCGACCAAGGCAGAGCCAGTGAGACGAGGGTGCCTGGTGGTGCTGATGGATCAATGGGTGACGTTGTAGGCGAGGGTGCTAGGAGCCGAGGTGAAGCTACTTGGTCTATGAGCCAAGATGGAGTCCTGGCCTTGGAGGCTGAAAGTGAAGGTGAGGGATACACAGACCCCGGTGACGCTAGAGGATGGCAGTCCCATGGGGCTCGCACCGCAATGATGATGGGCTGAGGGGCTGGACAAGGGAACCAAGGATGAAGGAGGGCTGGACGGGACCAGCGGGGATGACGGAGAGAGGAGAGGGGGCAGTTCAATCTCCAGTTCAGAGTCCCAGTCTATTAGATCCCCCTTCTAGTGTTGTCCAGGTAGCTGGTGGTGTGAGCTCTGAGCAAGAACAGTCTTGTGTGTTCCCTGAGAAATCGACTCCCCTGCTCCAGCAGGAGGTGGAGGTACTCGGGGAGAAGAAGGGGATCCATTGGGCACAACAGAAAGAAAAAACACTGAGAGAAAAAACACAGAAACAAAAACGGAAGGTAGATACATGAAGGTTAATGTTTTAGGTCGTTTCTTCTGTCACATTTCACTTGAGGCAAGGAGCGAGCAATGAGGAAACACAGAGATAACTTCTATCTTTAATGATCACACATGGAATGTAGGAGACACTGGAACACAGGGAAAGACGTTCAGAACCAACAAACACAAACTGAAAGGACTGGGGCTTATGAACACAGGATAATTGGGAAAACACAGGTGCCAGGAATAACTACCTAAAGGGAACACTGCACACCTGGGGAGAGAAAACATAACACAATGAGTTCAGGGGCATGACAATAGTAATATATTTATAGACTAAGAATATAACATGTTTTATATCTAGTTTATTAGTATTAGTGAGTGGATCACTTTATGTAATATGAAACTGGTGTGCTATATATGTATCTATAGAGTGCCACGTTTGGAGAAATGCCATCACACTGACTGGGAACAGATGGCACCAGAGAATAATGACTGAGCTTTCTGCTCACCTTCACATGCACATGGATTCACACACACACACACACACACACACACACACACACACACACACACTATACATTCAGATACATGTGTCTAAATACCAACACAGAAGTTCTAGGATGCATGTTTATATTGTTACCCAAAAGGATAATGTAAAACAGGAGAAAAAGAGAAAAAGGCAGAGGATACACACATGTAGTAATGCATAGAAGAAAAATGTGAGAGGATGGATGGAATGGAAAGGTGTGATCGATACAGTCTGAGCAGCCCTGGGTCTCGGTGGGATACACTTTGGCTACGAATGACTGAAGGAGATGACACATCACCATTTTTACCAGCCAGAGAGGTGTGTGTGTGTATGTGTGTGTGTTAGGGTGACCATATGCACCGTTCATACGGGACACGTCCCAGCCAGAATTTTAATAATGCCTTAAACATCCAGAGCAGCTTGACCAATAACATGCAGGTATTGTACATAGTCGACCAATCGTGGGGCTGCGTGTGAGAAGGTGAGATCTAGAGGGAACAATCAAAGCTATGAAAATATGCGCACGTGTTTGTTCGTTCGATTGACTTGAAGCGTCACTGCGCACAAATCCAAAAAAACAAAAAAAAAAACAAAGTGCGCCACAATCCTTCAAGTCAAACGAACGAACAGAGACGTAAAAGCGATTCAAAAGCCGTCTGCTCTGCTCTTTATAGCTCTCATGAATGTATCACAACGATCAACCTGCACAGTACAAATAGCCAAAACCTGGATATTTTAGGCAATATTAAAATCCTGGCTGGGACGTGTCCCGTATGAACGGCGCATATGGTCACCCTAGTGTGTGTGTGTGTGTGTGTGTGTGATGGCAGAGGTAGAGCATGTGAAAAGTGCATTGGCAAAGACTCATGGGATGTGACAGCAGATGCCTCTCCACAGCCAGGAAAAGCAGGAAAATGACACAGTTACACACTTGGGCAAATACTCCGCTGTCATCCAAAAGATGCCAAACCCCACTTCATTGGAGCCTCTGTGGCTTTACCTGATGTTTGTCTGTCCATCTGGCTGTTTGTTTGTGTCTTTACTTTAAGGAGAACTGAAATAAGCTTTAATTTGTCCGGTTTGTAATACAGATCTGTATGATAAGCAGATAATTATCTTCAAGTAGTGGCTGATATTAAAATTCTATATTATTCTATACTATTTATACTAAGCAAAACACAGCATAACACAGCACAACAAATCAATCAATCAAACAAACAAATCAGCACAAAACAAAACACAAAAAGCAAACAACACAGCACAAAAACAAACAAGCACAAAACAAAACACAAAAAAACAAACAACACAGCAAAAAAAAAAAAAAAAAATGAAACAGCAAAATGTCTCCAGGTTACATATATAACCATGGTTTCCTGAAGGGAATGAGATGCTGCGTCCCAAAATACTAAAGGAATGCCCCTAGTGTAACCACGCTCTGAATCAAAAGGTAATCAGTCCAGTGGAAGGGCGAGATGTCATAGGCGGGTGACGTAGCGACCAGAAAGCTATAAAAGCATGTGAGGTGGAGCTGCCATTAGCTTCTAGGAATGAATCAAGTGCTTGCAGGGATGCCGGACGTATGGATCTGAGATGCAGCATCTCAGGCCCATCCCCCCTTGTAACCTGGAGATGTTTCTCTTCAGAAACTCGAGCTGCGTCCGGAGACAGTAAGGGAACCACACTTGCAAATCCCTGTTTAGTGTGGAAGAGCACAGCTAAGACAAGAGAACAGCCAGGAGTGGACTGCATATCAAGGCCACAGAACCTGACAAAAGTGATTGGTGTGGACCATCCTGCTGGGTTGCAGATGTCCTGCATAGACACACCTGCTAAAAAGGTATGTAGGATGCAATACCTTGGGTTTAGTGAGCCTTGACCCTCATAGGTGAGATCAGAGGACTCATAGGCAATAATTATGGGATCAACTATCCACCGACTGAGGGTCTGCTTAGTAGCAGGAACCATAGCAAACAAGCAGCTGCTTCGCCCATCTCCACTAGGCAGCTCTGTGGAAGTATATGTCCAGTGCTCACAATGGACACATGCAATTAAGCTTCTGTTGGTCTGGCTCCCTAATGGGAGGAAGACTAGGCCTGTACCACGATAGGCTGAGGTGTTAAAGAGGGGACCTCAGGGACATACCCTGTTAGAGGGTAGAAAAATACTTTGGCCATGCCAGGCGCAAAATTTAAGTAAGAAGGGGACACTGAGAGGACCTGAAGATCCTCGTCTCTTTTTGAAGAAGTAAAAGACAGATTGTACTGGGGGTCTCAGCCTCAGCGCACCACAGAGGAAACATGTAACTAGGGGATTTCTTCCCACAGACTGACCACCGAGAATGGCATGGTAGGCCACAAATCCTGCCACGTAAACCTTCAGGTGGAGTGGGTCAACCCAGCAGAGAGACGGGCCTGCAGGAACTAAAAAAAAGTGATGTGACATACAGACAAGTATGGTGACTCATACTCAGAATTCGTGCTCTGCGTTTAACACATCCAAAGTGCACACACACACCCACCCTGTGAACACACTCCCGGAGCATTGGGAAGCCATTTATACTGTGGTACCTGGGGATCAGTTGGCAGTTTGGTGCCTTCCTCAAGGGCACCTAAGTCGTGGTTTTGCCAGCACGAGACTCGATCCCACAACCTTAGGGTTAGGATTCAAACTCTTTAACCACTATGCCACGACTTCCCATTGACTTCCCTACTACAGCACTGTACCAACTGGGCAGTTAACTGGGTCTAACTGACGATCACAACACCAAGAAGTAAAAAGCTTACACAAAGGTATCAAGTTGGACACAGCTGCCATCAGACCCAATAGTTTCTGAAACTGCTTGACAGTGAGCCTTCTCTGATTCTCTTGACTGCTTTGAGAATCAACTCGATCCGAGCAGGAGACAATCGTGCCTGTATCGTGGTCGAATCCCACACCACGCCCAGATAAGTGATCCTCTGTAATGGAGAAAGCACACTTTTCTTGGCATTTAGTCTTATCCCCAGTCCCTTTATATAAGCAAGAACAACATTTCGATGTTGAATGTTCATTTTCTCAGATTCAGCCAAAATAAACCAATCATCTATATAATTTAGTATGCGGATGCCCTGGAATCGCAGTGGAGCCACACACTTTGTAAAGGTGTGGGGTGAGATTGCTAGTCCAAAAGGAAGAACTGGTTTGTTACGAAGAACTCGTAACAAACCAGTCCTCGGATCTGATATGTGAAACAACTTGCTTGATGGTAAGCATTTTGAACTTCAGTCTCATGACTGAGCGATTCAGCTGACGTTCTGAAATAGGATGCAGCCCCCCATCCTTCATGAGGAAGGACCATGAGATTGATGGCCTCCTTCTTCAAGAAAGTATTGACTTCCTGTTCTAATACCAGAGCCTGCTCAGGGTCCATGAGAGTGGGAAAGACCCTGTTGAACAGTGGAGGCGGAGTGCCGAACTGAATGCGATAGCCTCGTGCTCGTGAGTGTCTGTCCACCTGGGGCATTGCCTTATAACCGTGATCGCTAACCCCTGCAAAGTTTGCATAATGAGAGGAAACGGGAGAAGGCAAACGTGATGAATACGGACAAACCCATGATTTCAACACCTCAGTGTGGAGATCAGGGAAAAAAGGTAGGCTCCGGCGTAGAGGTGGCAGCTTGCTCTACAGAAAGCGCTCATCTAACTTGCTTTTTTGCAGTTCAGATTGTTTCTCAGCTGGCAAAATGAATTTTCAGTTTAGCTATGGCACGAGTGACCACCTCCAATAACTCCTGATACTGTGCTATGTGAGGGGTCGAATCCTTGAGCACGATCCCCGGGGGGAAGAAACCACAATGTGGGCTTCCGATCCCAAATAGCGGGCACCGGATCTGGTGGATGAAGAAAGAGATAGTGGGTCACCTGTAACAATTCCCTCCACCAAATCCAATTGCAAACCTCATGAATGCAGCTGTCGCTCAGGCTCGGCTGATAACCCAAATAACCCAATAAATACAGATTTCTACATCTATCTGCTAACCCTGAACACTGGCCTGTACAGTACCTCACCTACATACACAGCAAAGGAGGAGGGCAATTTTTCAAAGCAATCATACTTATGATTGTGCCTGGTGGGCAATAAAAATGTTGAAAACACATCCTAGAAATTTTAGCTGTCTAGGAACCAGAATATTACAGAAACTTAATAGCAACCACCCAGAAGTTCCTATAACCAAAAAAAAAAAATATCATAAAAAGGTTTCTCACAACCACAGAACATATCAACAACCAATCAGAGCATCCTAACAACTTATTACACTCCTAGAACAGTGGTTCCCTTTCAGTCGGTCACGTTCGACGTTACGAATGGGATCTCGCCCGAGAGCCCAATCACCTTCGAGTGGTACAAAACGAGCCAATGGTACACAAAGTACCTTTTTCTGCGGAATTTGCATTGCGAGCTCCGCCCCGCAGAGCGGGTATATAAGGAGCAACGTGAGCAACTCGCATTCCAAGATGTAACCAAGACGTTTTTAAACCTTTTTAAAAGTTACCCTTTTTTTTCTTTTTAAATTTACACAACCCATATATATGACAATTTAAATACAATCAAGTCAAGCCCTATAAATTTGGTTTCATGTCTCACGGAGGAGCACAAAAATGTTAAAAGGAGAAGAGATGACAGTCAATCTTGCCAAGTCTGATGTTTTAGAGTGGAATTGGGCTAGCACCAGAAAACAAACTAAAATCAACCTAGAACAGCCAACAACCACCTAAAACATTCTAACAACCACTTAAGGCTGGAATACACTACATGACTTTCCCCCTGATTTACAGTTTGAATAAGTTAACACTAGTTGCTGAAAATCAGAGCCAGTCTGGGGATTCGAGTTGACAAATTTAATAGAAAATAATGTATGATGGTCACAAACTTTATTATTATTTTTTTTGCTTTAGACTGTGATTATATCCAGTCGGAGGATATCAAACATGTTTGATATTTTCAGCAGTTTTTAGAATGCATATTGTTTTTATTTATCATGTGTCTCCTAGCAACAAGGTGAACATTTCTGCATGAATTGATTGTGATCAGAACAACTTTAAAGTCTGGTAGTTTACAATCTTCAGTCGTTTAGTGTATGATGACCGGTTTTACCTCTGTGACTACAGTATTACAAAGTCGACCCAGTGTTTTAACATCTGTTCTAATTTTAAAAGTTTTGTCATCTATTCCAGCCTTTTAGTCCAACCCAGTAACCAGCAAGAACATAATAGCAACTACTATAAACAAACTATTAACCACCTAACAGATCCTAACAGCCACTCATGCTGACGGCAAGTTTTGCATAGCCAAAGCACCATTAGCAAAAACTAAGTTTATTTATTTACTTATTACATTTTTTTGTTAGGTAATTTTTTTTTGATACTGAAAAAAAAAAAAAAAAAAAAAATGAACCAGTTTCTACTTGCTCTGGGAGAACAGCAATTATGGATAATTATCAAAGAGATAATTACACCTCTAAGACTTGATTGTATCAAAAAATGAATAAATAAATGTGCAAAGCTGGTACATTGCCTGGCAACCATAAACTGCCAACAATTATGCTAATGAACCACAGTATATTAAATGTTTATTGAGATTATTACTAGGAATGTAATATATATATATATATATATATATATATATATATATATATATATATATATATATATATATATATATATATATATATATATATATACATATATATGTATATATATATATATATATATATATATATATATTACATTCCTAGTGTACCACTATATGTACCATATATTCCATATGTACCAGCTTTGCACATTTATTATATATATTTTTAACCATGGTTCAGATTGGTTCTGATGGTTTGGCACATCAGTGTTTGTTGTTGTTGTCACTAATGTGTGTTGTTGTTGTTTTCTATGTGTGAGTGTGTGTGTGTGTGTATGCATAAAAATACCTTGCTACATGTACTGCATCAGGCTAACCAAGACTTGTCATTTGCATTTACATATTGTTGCTCTATTGTTAATTTTGATTGCTTCTATTGTCCTCATTTGTAAGCCGCTTTGGATAAAAGTGTCTGCTAAATGACTAAACAGGATTGTGACTGTTACAGTATATACCTCAAAATCTGGTCTGCTATCACACTCACACACATAAAACAAGCCCACTTGAGTCACGGCCCTCAGATGGAGCCTTTAAAGTGCTATTTTTAGCATGTGGTGAGGTGAGCATTATCTCTGTTAACTAGCGCCATGGGTTTGCATTAGTGCATTAGCATGTGACACCGTAACACACACTTGATGCAACTCTGACTTCAACTCTGTTAGCAAAAAAAGCAACAATGCAGGTACAATGACAATAATTATAGCACTTATGTATAATAGCACAGCACATCATACCTGTATAAGTCATAATCTGCAATGATACGCTTCACAGCTAGCATACATCAGCAGTGTCTGGAAATGGAGAATCAGATTTTTGGCTGAACTATTTCTTTAAATGTCATATTGGATACAGTGGCTCATTCTTCACACTGATCACGGTTGCCCATATATGTGGCGGCATGAACCGGCATTTTAAGCTCATCTGCTATTTAATACCTCCTGGCATGGAGTAGATCAATAGAGAGATTGGGTTAATAGGAAATTCTGAGAGGGCATGATTAAATTAGATCTTCTATCGCAATAGACCAAAACAGGAAACTGGAGATCGGATATCTCAATTAAATAGGATCTAATTAGCACAAAATACTTTTACATATATTAATAACTCTTCTTTGGTACAAGGCAAGCAGTTTAAGATAATAAACCACCACATGAGTATTTGACTGCAGACATTTACTTAAACTGTGTGTTGTGATATGATTGGTGATTTGTACCTCAAAGGCCGTGAAGGAGAAGCAGGGTTGTCTGTGTAGGATGCTGTGTTTACGCACCACAGTGGCATAGAGACGCTTCCCGGAGGACACTGCACTGGGACGCTAGGAACAGAAACACAGAGGAGTTGTAGTAAGAGACCCACAAATCAACACACACCTCCCTTTTCATGATCAGAGAAGTGATTACATTTATCTTTGCACATTCCATGTTTTTGTGTTTAAAAAAATCAAGTTATAGTAAACATGTAACTATAGTACCAACCATGAAACTATAGTATTGTTTTTTTTTATATTAATATAATTATGCTAATGTTTTTATCATTTGTATTTACAAAACAATATGTATAAGAAAAATTATCATTGACTTGAAATACATTTTTAAATCATTTTTTAAAATGTATTACAAATGTATCATTTTCAAGTAATTCTTGAAAATATATAAATTAGTGGTAGTAGCAGCAGGAACAACAACAACAACAACATAACAATAATAATAATAATAATAATAATAATAATAACAACAACAACAATAATAATAATAAATGATCTTATTACTATCTTATTTTGATTAAAGTAGAATTTCTTTTTTTTTAGATTACTTATTAGAGTACTTTTACTGCAATACAGTAAAAATGACTGCATTATTAAAATGGAATTAGAATAATGGGAATTACAAATAATAATAAAAATAAAATAAATAAAATAAATTAGGGATACACCAAAATGAAAATTCTGAATACAAAAACCGAGAATAAAATTCTGGATGCACTTGGCCGAAAGCTGAGACCGTAAATGTTTTTTTTAATAATAATTTATTTTATTAAATAACTATTAAGTTACTTTGTAAGACTTTTTAATTAACTTAATATTTTTAATGATACTGAATTAAAAAAAATACAAACCAATAAAATAACATTAACATTATTTTGCTTGTGTTTTTTGCTTAGTTTGAACAGCAGCCACGCTAATTTATTTCTCTATTTCCTTCTCTGTTTCTGCCTCAGGATTGGCATCTTTGGAAACTATGAATTACACAAGCTTCAGTCTGGATCCAGCCCTAACAAAGACCTGAGATGACCGAACACCTGAGAAGAGATGATGCCAATCTCTCAGAAGACCTCAGGTGATGCAAACCATAAAAACTCAATTTTGCCATAAGTTTAATCACAACATATAATCATCGCTGTTAATAGTGTTCACCGTCTGTTTGATTATATGACATTAACTAACTGCTTGATTGTTACTGTACATTTCTGCCATGTAGACATCAACTTGAGAGTCACCACTGATAAGCTATTACATTTACATTTTCTATAAAGCTGCTTTGCAACGATTTGCATCGTGAATTGAAATATAAACACATTATGGTATCTTTTCTTTTCAAAATTAGTGGGGAATGTGATTGACTGTCATTAAATAATATTACAATGCAAAAAAAATCATACTTTTCTTTATGCAAAATGTGTAATTCATGAATACTTAATATCATGTTTTACCATCTGACACCATCATTGCACCATAGTTTCAGTAACAAATGATAGGACCACCTCTCTAAACTGCTTCAGTTTGATGTAATTGGTTTTCAAAAGCCTCATTCTCTGTAGCAGAACAGTATATAAACCTTTAAAAAATTACACCCACCATACAATAGAAATGGGTTGTGTTGTAATTCCTTATCTCATCTGTGTTTGTGTATGTGTGTGTGTGTGTGTGGCCACTGAGCATGTTGATTACAGCTCAGTGCTCTCCTGAGTGTCCTCCATTAAAACAACACTGAGAGGATCAATGTTTATGAGCATCATAAACTATCGCTCGTGAAGCTGCTAGAGCTTAGAGACGTGTTTTTAAGGTTAATTCATGACTGGCTGTGGTTATTCTCAAGTTCCCCTTAATTGTTTGAGGGAAAAAGAATAATAAATATTATTCATTATATTTATTATATTTGTTATTACAATTACAATATATATAATATATCGTAAATATAACAAAGATTATTGGATGGTTTTATAAGAAAATTCCAGTTTTTCTTTTAAACTCAAAATTCAATGTTTTATTTAATGTGTGGCCATTTGTTTGTCTGACTTAAAAGTGTTATTACACCTTTTTTTGTGTCTGTACAAGTATTTTAAAATACTATTTTAATAAATTTTATATTAAATAATTTATCATTACAAATAATTTTAATTTATAAATATAAATAAAAACAACATTTTGTATCATTATTAGTCAAGGCAAAAAAAAAATGTAATGAATAAAATATATTGCAGTGCCCGCACTGGCCACATAAATAGTTAATGACTTTCAGTCTATGGTCTGTCATGAAGAGAGAAGTGCAGCCCCATCATGTGTGAACACATCCAGTCTCTCTGTGGGTTTTGGCTAGACGCTGACAGCTAAAGGGCAAAACTCAGAAATAACACCTCACAGGAGCTGTCTGTCCTCCTCTCTCTCTTTCTTTCTGTCTGTCTGGCTGGCTGGCTTCTCTCGTTTATTTTTAACCACTCTGCCTGTTTTTCTCTCATACTGTAACCTGCAATACAGCTGACTCTATTTTACTGCATTTCTAAAATGCCTATCAGATAAAAAAACACATCTGTTTCCAACACCATCCTGTCTGAGCTCTTCCGCACTGCTCAGCTCCCACCATATCGCTATCCAACACACGGTCATCACTGACATAAAGTCATAGCTTCTGTCTGATTATATGTAGATAGTCAACTGTGGAAGGTAAAAATAAAATAATAAATGTGTTCTGCTCAGGTCTCAAAAGTAAATACTGTGAACAAACACGTGCTTGCAGGGAGTGATGGAGCACTGCAAACTCTCAAGATTGTTGTAATAGCCTTTTTTTAACAAGCTGATGGAGGAGAAAAACATTTTAAAAAGTGAGAAAAATATGTAGAAAATGTATAATATATTATATTTCATGAAATCAGGAATTATTAATGTTAAACCCCAATATAAAGTTATAAGTCTAAATATTATGGTGGGGTGAAGAAGGACACGACTCAAGGATGCAGGTAAGTTCCCAGAACGGGGGATTTTATTAGGGGTAGGGTGGTGAAAAGGCGTTGATGTGAGCATGCTGAAGTTGAAGTCCTGGAGCACGGAGAACCACCGCGTCACCCTGGTGTTTGTCTCCTTGGCCCGGGCCATCCACTGTAGGGGAGTGTGGTCGGTTATGAGAGTAAAGTGGCGGCTGAGGAGGTAATACCTGAGCTCCAGGACTGCCCACTTGACGGCCAACGCTTCCCTCTCCACAATGGCGTACCGTTGTTCTGCGGGGGTCAGCTTTCATTCGGCTTATGTAGACAGGGTCTCCGCGGATCCTTAAAAAGTATTAAAACGTCTTAAAATATACGTTTTTTAAGGTCTTAAAATGTATTAAATTTCGCAAATTTTCGAAAAGTGGCATTAAATTTCATCTGGGCAGCATTAAATTTCATCTGGGCAGAATGAAAGAAAGATATCGGAAAAAACTATTTTCCATGCTAACGTAATTTCACCAGCGCACGTTCCTGTCTAAAGACAGCAAAAAGTAAGTAGCGTGTGCCTATAGCACAGGCATCATACTTCATTTAGGGGGCAGTGTTTTCCCCGTAGGCCTGTCATAGAAACAGACGAAGAAGTGTTTCAGCTATGAGCGTGACAGACGCAAGCCAAGATGGGCAAGTGTAGGTTTAATGATAACTGGCTCGATGATGAGAAATATCGCGGCTGGTTACAAAAAATGTCGGAATACGAAGTGCGGTGCAGACTTTGCAAAAAGACGATACAATTGGGAACAATGGGCTGCAGAGCCCTTGATGCACATATGAAAGGGGAGAAGCACAAGCACTATGCCGACAGTCAGGCAACAACTGTCCCCATTCAGTTGTTTGCAGCATCGGTATCTACTTCAAAGGCTAACGTTACACCCGCGTTGGTGTCTTTGGGTCCCAGTACAAGTAATGCCTTCGGTACATTCTCCCCAACCACTACACTGAAGGCCGAAATGCTGTGGGTTTTGCACACGATTAGCCGACATCACTCCTATACGTCCAATGAAGACGTGAGCACCGTCTTCAGGGCAATGTTCCCTGACTCGGAATGTGCAAAAACATTTAGTTGTGGCAAGGACAAAACCTCTTATCTTGCTCGATTTGGACTTGTTCCGTACATAAAAAGGGAACTTCTGTCAAGTGTGAATCAAGGCAGCTTCGTTCTCATGTTTGAAGAAAGTATGAATAGGACCACCAAAAGCAAACAATTGGATTTGCATGTCAGGTATTGGGCGAATGACGAGAATGGTTCTCGAGTGCAGTCCCGGTATCTGGGATCACAGTATATGGGTCACTCCACTGCTGAAGACTTACTGGAAAAGTTCAAGGTAAGCCATTCAACAATCTAACAAATTAAGACAAGCACGTGATTTAAAATGTCAGTTTAATGTTTGTAAATGGGATAATAATTGTGTGTGTGTGTGTGTCATAAGGCAATTTTTCTGTATGTTTATGTTTGCACACCTTATCTTATGGTAAACTTACTTTATTTAAATATTTGACAGACATAGGCTATCTTAATACAATTCTCTTGGTTTCATTGCTTTAGGAATAAGTTGGCAGTTTTTATAATGTTTGTGTTTTTCATATTTTTAGGAATGTGCAAAGGAACTAAATCTCAGGAATATGCTCTCCTTGTCAATGGATGGACCGTATGTCAACTGGAAATTTGTGAATCTCCTGCAAAAAGAGCATGCTGAGCAATTTGCTGGGACACAAATTGAAATTGTCGGAAGCTGTGGTTTACACACCCTTCATAATGCATTTAAGGGTGGTTTTGAATTGTGGATGGTGGAAAAAGTGCTTAAAGCACTTCATTTTCTCTTCCACTGCGCACCAGCCAGAAGAGAAGATTTCGCTTCTGCAACAGCAACCTCAAAATTCCCCTTGCCTTTCTGTGGGCATAGGTGGTTAGAAAATTTGCCTGCTGTTGAAAGAGCTTTCGAAGTTTGGCCCGCCATTGTGAAGTATGTAGACCTTGTGAAGTCAAAGAAGGTGAAGAATCCAGGGACATCATCATTTGACAGCATTTGTGAAGCCCAAATGGATCCCCTTCTACTGGCCAAATTCCATTTTTTCATGTCGATATCACGAGCCTTTCAGCCATTTCTGCCGAAATATCAGACGGATGTGCCTATGATGCCCTTCCTTTGGGAGGACTTGGAAAATTTGATCCGGGTAATCATTCACAACAACAGTAACAACAACACCACATGTCAAACACACACACAAATTAACTGAATTAAATTTTATTTTCAGAATCTCCTTAAACGCTTTATCAAGCGAGATGCCCTGCCTCTCACTCCGTACAAACTTGTTAGGCTCGATATTACGGATCAAAAACTCTGGCTGAGTCCAAAGGAAGTGGACATTGGAATGGGTGCAACAGCTGTCATCAAGGTGGGACTTCATGTACATTCACTGATATCTTTAGATAGAAATGTGTCAAACAAATGTGACTAACTTTGAGTGTGAGCTGTTTTGATATGTACAATTGAGGTATTGTTAATCTTCTGCTTAGTGTTTGGAGAGATCATAGAAATTTGACAAGCCATGTTTTGTTGTTAGGAGCTGTCAGTGGCCAAAGGCAGAGTTAGTGACCTTGGTCTGCTTCAGTTCAGAAAAGACTGCCAGATTGTTCTTTCGAACATCTGCAAGAAGGCGCTGGATAAGTGCCCTCTGAAGTATTCCATTGTGCACAATATGATGTGTTTGGACCCAAAGAAAATGCACTCAAAGCCAGATGACTGTCTGCAGAAGATAAAAGCACTAATCCAGAAGTTTGTGCAGGACAAACAGTTGGCAGGCGGGATATCTGCTGGTAAACTTTAGGAATAAGAATAGATTAGAATAGAATGGAATATTAAATTGTGTTTTCTTTTTTTTTTAACAAGAATATTTTTAACACATGAATTTTAAAACCTTTATCAACCAACCAACTCTTTTGGTTTGAAGTATTAGCCTGGGGTGTGTTCCCCAAAACCATAGTTGCTAACTAAGTTAGCTACTTTGTCAGTTGCAATTTCCCATTGCCAACCAACTAAGTTGTTAAATGGATAGCAACTATTGTTAACTGGGAAACGCAGCCCAGCTTAACATATACCCAGAGATTTTATTGCACATTTCTGGTATCATGGGATTGTTGGATTACAAGCTACTTTCTCATTGTGATCCTGTGTTGACATTTTTCTTCTGCATCAAATCTAATTACAGGTGATGTAATATCTCAGCAGTTCAAAAATTTCCTGCACACTGATGCCAAAGGATTGGACTTCATCTCCTTCAGTCCTTCTGAAGAATGCAGAGTTGATGTATTTTTGCATCAGAGAATGGGTGGATCTTATCCTGACCTCTGGGCATTCTGCAAAAATCTGCTGCTCTTGTCCCATGGGCAAGCTGAAGTTGAACGTGGGTTTTCAACAAATAAAGAGGTGGAGACCTGCAACCTAACTGAGGAAGGAATCGTTGCACAGAGATTTATATGTGACCATGTCAGAGTGTGTAGAGGAGTGACCAAAGTGCCTCTGACCAAAGAGATGATCGGTTACTGTGCCACAGCACGCACCAGGTACAGAGCATACCTGGATGAGGAGAGGAGTAAAAAGGAAAAAGATACCCGAAAGAAAAAAAGAAAGAATGTGATGGAGGAACTGGAGGATCTCAAAAGGCAGAGGAGATCATTGGAAGGTGTATGTGAGAGTCTTCAAACCGATGCTGACCAAATGGCAGCACTTTATGTTGCTAAATATGCACTGATTATTTGCACTGTTGCTCAAATACAAATGTGCTTTGTTAACCTGAACAGCTTTGTCGAGTGTCCTTTTATATATATATTTTTGCCGTGGTAATGGTCTTAATTTTAATTCTTGAAGGTCTTAAAAAGGTCTTAAAAGTCATTAAATTTGTTTATCAAAAATGTGCAGATACCCTGTGTAGATCATGTGTCCGTCTGCAGCAGGAAGGGGCGGTTGAAGTCGGGGGCTCTGAGCACCAGCTACGTTGTAAGGGCTGACTTTATCCGATGGAACGCCGCCTTCATCTCGGGGGTCTTCGGGATCTTCTCCGGCTGCCCCTTCCTGGTCAGGTCTGTCATGCTAGAAGCTAAGTAGAAGACGTTAGGGATAAAGCAACAGTAGTACCCTGCCAACCCCAAAAAGGCCCGTACCTGTGTTTTGGAGGTGGGCCGTGGCGCGGAGAGGATAGCTGCCACCTTCTTCTCTTGCGGGTCTAATGAGGCCGTGACCCACCTCGTACCCCTGGTACTTAGCTTCGGCGAGGGCCAGGTGATGCTTCAAAGGGTTGGCGGCCGCGTACGCTTGGTGCAGCCGTAGGAGGATGACCATCAGTCGTTGGACGGACGTTGGAAGGTGGCCGGGGCCCCAGGTAGGCCGAAGGGAAGGACCCGGTACTGCCAGTGACCACTTGGGGTAGAGAAGGCCGTCTTCAGTTTGGCCTGTTCCACTAAGGGGACCTGCCAGTAGCAATTGGTGAGGTCGAGGGTCGAGATGAACCAGGCCCTTGCCAAACGGTCCAACAACTCGTCGACACAGGGCATTGGGTAGCAGTCAAACTCGGAGACTTTGTTAAGGTGGCGGAAGTCGTTATAGAAGCGGAGGGTGCCGTCGAGCTTTGGAACCATTTCGATGGGGCTGGACCATGGGCTGCATGATGGTTCAATTACCCCTAACCTCAGCATCTCCTGTACTTCTTCCTTGATGGCATGTCGGGACACGGAAGGGCTGCTGCCGGATGATGGTCCCCGGTGGTGTGTGGACGTCGTGCTCCAAGACGTGGGTCTGCCCAGGCTGGGGGGAGAACACATGCGGAAACTGACTGACCAGTTGTTGCAGCTCCGACTTCTGGGTGGCCGAGAGTTGGAGATCCATATCAACAACCAGTCGAGCTGGTGTAGGCAGAGAGCTGAGGTCCGGTCCTGACCCAGCGCTTCAGGAGATTGACGTGATAGAGCTGGTCCTCTTTCCTTCTGCCCGGTTGCCGCACATGGTACATAACGGGGCCGATGTTTTCGGTGACGGTGTACGGCCCCTGCCACGTGGCCAAGAACTTGCAGGTGGCTGTGGGGACCAGAACCAGGATGTGGTCTCCTCGCTGGAATTCCCGTGGTTGGGCCGCCCAGTTGTAGGGCCCGCTGCTGTGCCCGCTGCTGTGCCTGTTGTGCCTTGATTAGGTGGTCCTGGACGATGGGCAAGACTCGGTTGATCCGCTCCTGCATCTCGTGCACATGTTCCATGGTGGTGCGGTGTACGGCTGTTGTTCCCAGGCCTCTCAGGCGACGTCAAGCAGACCACGGGGTTGTTGGCCGAAGAGCAGCTCGAACAACAAAAAGACTGTGGAGGCCTGAGGGATCTCTCGGACACGCAAGAGCACGTAGGGTAGCATCTTTTCCCAGTCCCTCTTATTTTCGGCCGTCGCTCAGCGCAACATCTGTTTGAGGGTCTGATTGAATCACTAGACGAGCCCGCCGGTCTGGGGGTGGTACACCGTGGTGCGGAGCTGTTGGACCTTCAAGAGCTTGCAGAGGTCTGCCATCATCCAGGACATGAACGGGGTGCCCTGGTCAGTTAGAATCTAGGAAGGGATGCCGACCCGACTGAAGAAGTGGAGCAGCTCTTGGGCAATGGCCTTCATGGTGGCTTTACAGAGGGGAATGGCCTCAGTGTAGTGGGGGGAATAATCCACGATGACAACGATGTGTTCATGTCCCCAGGCAGACTTCGGCAGTGGCCCCACCTTCTGAAGGGCACCTCAATGATGGGTAGCGGTATCAGCAGGCTGGGGGGAGGGGTCCGAGGTGACGTCCGTTGGCAGGTTGGGCAGGCCTGGCAGAACCATCGGACTTCGGCCTCTAGGACTGGCCAGTGGAATCGGGCGCAGAGGCACTGGATCGTGTTCTGAGCCCCCAGGTGGCCTGCCATCTGGGCTATTTCTATCACCTCTCCCATCTTGCTGTGCAGGACGGCCAGCAGGGTTTTTTCCTCCCCCCTCCTCTGCGCGACACAGTAAAGCAGGCCATTTTTCACCATAAAGTGAGGCGTTGGGTGGGTTGCTGGCTGGAGCACTCATCCTTCCGCAACCCTCACCTGGGCCCAACAGTGCTTGAGGCGGTCATCCTCGTGCTGCTCCTTGGAAAAACCCCCCGCCCCAGTCACCTGCTGATAAAGATCAAAGTACAGGTTAGGTGATGGACGGGGTGACTTACCATCCTTGGGACTGTCCGATGCCAGCTACATGGGACGTTGTCGGGCCTTCCTGATGGGCTTTCAGGTTGGGCTTTCAGGTTGGGCAGTTCCCGGCGGGGCTGCCAGGTGGCAGAAGTCTCCATGTTCAGCTCAAAACCCTCCCTGCAGCTGATTCTAAGGCCGGTGACACATGGCGCTTTCTGTGTCTTTACACACCAGAATTGTGCCTGACGCTGCTGCTACTGTAGGTGACATAGAGGGAGGCCGCCAAGTCACAGACAGACTAGGATCTTGTCTTCAATATCAATTTATCGGCAATATCACATGGCAGTTGCTTCAATGCATTTAGGGGTGTGGTCAAGTTCAAGTTCAAGTTCAAGTCTGCTTTTTTGTCAGTTTCCACATGTACAGTACATACATACAGATAAACGAAATTGCGTTACTCTCAGACCCCGGTGCATACAGATAACATTAACATTAAAGCCTAAAAAATAACTAGATCAAATATAAAATGTAGATACAATTATACAATAAGGGAATGATAAAAAAGACATAATAAAAATAAAATTTAAAAATAAAGTTAAATAAAGCAGCGCAAGGTAAATGACAGATATAGTGCAAATCAATGAAGTGAACAACAGTGCAGTTAAAAGATTTTTTAGTGCAAAAATAAAAAAAAATTAAAAAATCACTTATTAAAAATATATTAAGTCTGATTAAAGTGACAAGTGACTAGTGACCAAGAGCAGATTTAACTGACTGATGAGGTAGTGGAATGACGTCAGTTCCATGCCGAATGAGGTAGTGAGCGGTGAGTGAGCGGACCAATGCTGCAAAAGTGACTAGTGCATGTCATCATATAATTAGTGTGGGGGGGGGGGGGTTCATAGTTCAGTGGTGCCTGGGGAAGAAGAGGGGAGGGGGGGGGCAGGTTCGGGAGGGAGTTCAGCTTCCTGACAGCCTGGTGGATGAAGCTGTCCTTCAGTCTGCTGGTCCTGGCCTGGAGACTCCGCAGTCTCCTCCCTGATGGTAGCAGGCTGAAGAAGCTTTGTGATGGGTGAGTGGTATCACCTGTGATGCGGAGGGCTTTGCGGGTGAGACGTGTTGCATAAATGTCCTGGAGGGAGGGTAGAGAGACACCAATGATCTTCTCAGCTG
This sequence comes from Carassius gibelio, assembly GCF_023724105.1. Lineage (NCBI taxonomy): Eukaryota > Metazoa > Chordata > Actinopteri > Cypriniformes > Cyprinidae > Carassius > Carassius gibelio. The sequence continues at coordinate 12,619,010 of NC_068395.1, read as the reverse complement.
CTCTCACTATGCGTTGCAGAGTCTTTCAGCAGGACGCGTTGCAGGCGCCATACCACACAGTGATGCAGCTCGTCAGGATACTCTCGATGGTGCCTCTGTAGAAGGTGTACATGATGGGGGCGGGGCTCTGGCTCTTCTCAGTTTGCGGAGGAAGTAGAGACGCAGTTGTGATTTCTTGGCTAGTGCTGCAGTGTTTTCAGTCCAGGAGAGGTCCTCTGTGATGTGCACACCAAGGAACTTGGTGCTGCTCACTCTCTCCACAGTCGCACCGTTGATGGTCAGAGGAACGTGCTGAGTGTGTGCTCTCCTGAAGTCTACAACAATCTCCTTCGTCTTCTCCACGTTCAGAGAGAGTTTGTTGTCACTGCACCACCCAGCCAGGCGGCTCACCTCACTCCTGTAGCTTGTCTCATCTTTGTTGCTGTGCAGTTATGGGTCAGCAGAGTGAAGAGGAGGGGGCTCAGCACACATCCTTGGGGGGCCCCAGTGTTCAGTGTGATGGTGCTGGATGTGTTACTGCTGACCCGTACTGCCTGAGGTCTTCCAGTCAGAAAGTCCAACAGCCAGTTGCACAGCGAAGTGTTGAGCCCCAGCTGACTCAGCTTGTAGATGAGCTGTTGAGGGATGATTGTGTTGAATGCTGAACTGAAGTCAATGAACAGCATTCTGACATGGCAGTGGAGATGGCATCATCGGTTGACCGGTTGGACCGATATGCAAACTGGAAGGGGTCCAGGGAGGGGGGGAGGGCAGACTTGATGTGGTGCATGACTAGCCCTTCAAAGCACTTCATGAGGATGGGGGTAAGTGCAACAGGACGGTAGTCATTGAAGCAGGATGGAGATGGCTTCTTCGGGACTGGGATGATAGTGGTAGTTTTAAAGCATGTGGGAACAGTCTCTCAGTACACGCCCAGGGATGTTGTCAGGACCCGGAGCTTTGCGGGCATTGATCCTGCTGAAGGATCTCCTCACGCTGTCTGGGGTCAGCGTCATCACCTGGTCGCCGGGAGGAGGTGGAGACTTCTGTGTAGTGGTACTGTTTTGCTGCTCAAAGTGAGTGAAGAAGGTGTTCAGCTCGTTCAGCAGAGAGATGTTGTTGTCACAGGTCCGTGGTGGGGGCTTGTAGTCCGTAATGGTCTGTATCCCCTGCCACAGGTTCCTAGTGTCTCTGCTGTCGCTGAATTGGTGAGCTATCCTCCTGGAGTGCTGTCTCTTAGCCTCTCTGATGCCACGGGACAGGTTGGCCCTAGCTGTTCTCAGGCCCACCTCATCTCCAGCTCTGAAGGCAGCATTCCGTGTCTTCAGGAGTCTGTAGACCTCCCCTGTCATCCATGGCTTCTGGTTGGCCCGGACAGTGATAGTTTTTGTAACCGTTACATCATCAATACACTTATTGATGTAGGCAGTAACAGTCTCTGAGTACTCCTGGAGGTCAGTGGTGTTATTGCATGTGGCAGCCTGTTTAAACATGTCCCAGTCAGTTGTGTTGAAGCAGTCCTGAAGAATCTCTGATGATCCTTCTGGCCACACTTTAATCTGTTTGTAAACTGGTTTGGTGACTTTAATGAGTAGTCTGTATGCAGGCATTAGCATAACAGTGATGTGATCTGAGGCTCCGAGGTGGGGGAGGGGGAGGGCTTTGTAAGCTCCTCTCTGAGTGGTGTAAACAAAGTCCAAAATGTTATTACCTCTTGTTGGAAAGTTGATGTGCTGGTGTATTTTTGGAAACACACTCTTAAGGTCAGCATGGTTGAAATCCCCAGCTATGATGAGAAAAGCATCCGGGTGTGCTGTCTGCTGCTCACTGATGTGTTGGTACAGTTCATTAAATGCGTCGTTCCTGTTGCTGGTGATGTTGGATGGGGGAATGTACACTGAAATGAGCAGTATAGCAGTATATTCCCTCAGCAGATAGAACAGCCGGCACTTAATAATCATAAACTCCACCAGGGTTGAGTAGTGTTTGCTGATCACAACAGTATCGCGGCACCATGCGTCATTGATGTAAACACAGAGCCCGCCGCAGCGGGTTTTTCCTCCCGCGACGAGAGCTCTGTCCGCTCAATAGCACGTCAGCTGGTCGAGCTGAATAGCGCCATCTGGAACGCTGTTGCTGAGCCATGTTTCAGTGAACACAAAAACACAACAGTCTCTTACAGTCCTCTGAGTTCAGCGTAGTAAACGAATGTAGTCCAGTTTATTGTCCAACGAGCGTACGTTAGCCAGTACGATGGTGGGGACAGATGGCTTGTGTGGGTTAGCCGTTAGCCTAGCCCGGATACCTCCGCGCATCCCCCTCTTCTGCTTACTCTCACGCCGCTTGTGGCGCCTCTGCTTGCGCGGAGTTTAACTGTAAAAATGCGGTTCTGCCGACATCGAGCAGAAACTCGCGACTGTATTTGCGCTTACAGACAGGTAGACGCGACGACAACGTACAAAAACACTGCGACTCACAAGACAAAAAACACGAAAACACCGTTCTGTCGGGACAGAGAGAAGTCGCTGCGTGTGGACGCGCCGCCATCTTAATTGACACTGGTCAAGACAATGTCCTGAACTCCAAACTGAATGTCAGAATTGGAAAGAAAGGTGATTTAAGCAATTTTGAGCGTGGCATGGTTGTTGGTGCCAGACGGGCCCAACATCCAGGGAAAGGGAGAAACATCCAGTATGTGGCAGTCCTGTGGGCGAAAAAGCCTTGTTGATGCTAGAGTTCAGAGGAGAATGGGCCGACTGATTCAAGTTGATAAAAGAGCTGAAATAACCACTAGTTAAAACCGAGGTATGCAGCAAAGCATTTGTGAAGCCACGCACAACCTTGAGGCGGATGGGCTACAACAGCAGAAAACCCCACCGGGTACCACTCATCTCCACTACAAATAGGAAAAAGAGGCTACAATTTGCACAAGCTCACCAAAATTGGACAGCTGAAGACTGGAAAAATGTTGCCTGGTCTGATGAATCTCGATTTCTGTTGAGACATTCAGATGGTAGAGTCAGAATTTGGTGTAAACAGAATGAGAACATGGATCCATCAGGATGGTGGTGGTGGTGTAATGGTGTGGGGGATGTTTTCTTGGCACACTTTAGGTCCCTTAGTGCCAATTGGGCATTGTTTATATACCACGGCCTACCTGAGCATTGTTTCTGACCATCTCCATCCCTTCATGACCACCATGTCCCCATTCTCTGATAGCTACTTCCAGCAGGATAATGCACCATGTCACAAAGCTCAAATAATTTCAAATTTGTTTCTTGAACATGACAATGAGTTCACTGTACTAAAATGGCCCCCACAATCACCAGATTTAACCCAATGGAGCATCTTTGGTATGTGGTGGAACGGGAGCTTCGTGCCCTGGATGTGCATCCCACAAATCTCCATCAACTGCAAGATGCAATCCTATAAATATGGGCCAACATTTCTAAAGAATTCTTTCAGCACCTTGTTGTATTGCTGCCATGTAGAATAAAGGCAATTCTGAAGGCGAAAGGGGGTCAAACACAGTAGGATGTATACATAAACTATGAATACAAAAATCCAAATTGTGAATATATGGATTAATTAATGACACAACAGACTGTCTTTGTATTAAAATAAATAAGTAGTCAATTTAAAAGGTCCTCAGTATAACTTATTTCAGCCCGCCATCTTATAATTATTCAGGATAATATCCTCTTAAATGGATAACTGATGTTCAAATGCCATTAAATTACCCAGCCTAATGCTGAAACAGAGCTTTTCTCTTCTGTCAGAGGTTAGACAGAGGAAATATGCTTTATTCATGCTGCTCTCTGAGCCCCTCACAGACTGTGTTTGATGAATTGTGCCTGAGGCGCTTCCAGGCGCTCAATACAGACAGAGTATCCTGCACCGTAAGCTGGGCCCATGGCGGGGATGGCGAGCTGTGCTCAAATCGTCTGAATGTTTTGGCAGCCTGCTGTTTCCCCTCACTGAAGTGTGTGGTAGAGCTGGAAAGCCGGAGGTGAACTTACTGCTAAATGTCAGGAAAGAGGATGTGAATTGTTTTATGGTTATATTATGTCTGGTGAGGCAGGTGCTAGTAGGAACTGTCTAGAGCCAGACTTTTGATTGTCAGGGCCAAGGCTGGTACATATTGCAGTTATTCTGGCTAAGAACCCACTTAAGAGGAGACCGTCTGACCAATATATACACAATAAAAAACCACAACCAGTTTTTGTCCTTGACATACAGGGGTTTGTATCTAAAATCAATCATACCACAATTACAGTATGCTGTGTAGCAAAGTGGTCCATTCAAGTAATACTGCAGCAGTCTGTGCAAGAGCTTGGCCAAAAAAACATTTAAAAAGATTGTGAGCTCAGAATGTCCTTATTCTAAAATAATTGCATATAGTGGTTAGCAAATGAGATTGCACTGCTTGATTTTACCTGCTCTGGACACTTTACAATATGCATTAGATGGTCCATAAGCAGGCTCTTTGAGGCTGCAAATAGGTCTAGATTATTCAATAATTTGCTATGAGACGTGTTTGGCTAAGATGACTGACAGCATCCGTAATGTGCTGGGTATAATGTGCATCTGAGGCCCCGCCCACATGGAGATGCGTTTTCCACTGTATGCGCATACATTTTGTGTTGTATAGGCATTTCGTCCACATGGATCTGGCGTCTTGGGAGAGTGAAACCGATATTTGTATACTGCGCGCAATGTTTATATGCATAGTCCAAGCATTTATTTTTGTTGTGTATCTCTGTAGTGCACTCGGCTAACGTACCTACCATTATTGCATTAAGTGTACAGTTTAGCAACTAAACATTAGCTATGGGCACAACTTGCTTGCATTAGTGCTTTTGTATTTTGTCATTATTTTTCAATGGTAACACTCGCTAACTGGCTCATGAACTACTTCTATGGTAATAGTTTGTAGCTGTTTAAAGGTTTCCCCATCTATTCAAAATAAGAGAACATTAATCTGCTACAGGAATAGCTTCATCATTAGTATCTGCTTTCAGCACTGTTTTTTTATAATGTGTCAAACTGGCTTTGGCTCAACATGCTTGTGAACTGAAAGTGAACTCTTGGTTTTGTAGCGCTGCCATTTTAAGCTCCTGGCTCCACGGACAGCTCTGTTCCTTGTTTCATTCCCTTGACTGTTTCAGAAAGTTGGTTGTACCACATGACATACTTGTTTGGACCATATGACATTGTTGGCCATTCCACATGTGATATGATACAGTTTGTCACACCAAATTACACGTTGGTTGAATTATATCTTTTTGTTGGCCACTCAATATCACTTTGTTAGTTGCACTACATGACATATTTGGTCGCACCTTTTTGCTTCGTTGGTCGCACTACATGACATAGTATTTTACACTTATGGATGTGACACATATGACATCGAGTATAGTTGCACCATTTATTTTTGTTGGTCAGACCACATTTAAAGGATTATTAAGAAAAATAAACACTCAGAAATTTATAATATTGTAAAAAAAATAATAAAAAAAGCAAGTAAGCAAGCAAGAAAAAAAAAGACTATGCCAAAAAATAAAGTTTTCAAGAATTCCACCCTTCTACCCAGTTTTTGTCCCTGCATAATTCTGGAACTTGGTTGTAAAGCATGACTTTAATTTGGCATAAAATGTTTTTCAAAAACGAATATTTGATATTAAAAATTATTAATAATAATAATACAATTGTAAAGTACAGGTTGTACCACCCTGACATTTTTGACTACATGCCCCAATTCAGAAAAAAGCAAAAAACAAATTAATAAACATACAAAGATGCCCTGATTCCAAGTCATTCCCTAATTTTAGCCTCATGTCTTCCTCTGACAATACAATCCATATCATCTTCTCCTCTTATTTCACAACAAGAATCCTCACTGCCATCCAGGTTCCCGACTCCAGGCTCCATAGCAACATCTTCCATCTTATATATATTCACTGACTTCAAATCCAGCCAATAATTGTCCTCCTTTAGTTGGGAAGGCTGGACATACAGCCCATAAACGAGTAGCTAGACGACACACAAGCATTAGAGAGGTTTCAGATTCTTCAGCAACTTGCTCGTCTGACGCGATCAGAATTCCTCACACATCCAGAGCAATCATTCCGTCCTCTCTCACTCTTTCTCTTTGGGAGAGCCATTAAGCCCAGTGTGTAATCATTCTGTCAGTTAACAGAAAGCATGTGGCTGGAATAATCAGGCCCAATTATCATCAACACACTGGCCCTTTCAAAACGCAACCTCCCAGAGCAGGGAAAGCAATTTCACACCGTTAGATCTTTCATTCATTCTTTCCTTTTTTCTCAGCACATGTCAGAAAGACAAAAAAAAGAACTGTCTATTAGTATTCAGTAATGGCTAATCAAGTGCAAAAATGCTTCAGAAATAGCCATTATATTTTTGTTCTACGGTATATGGAAAGAAACTACAGCTAAAAATGCATTCATGAATGCAATTCTTGCTGTCCTCGTTCTTGAACTTGTTCTTTAAAGACTTAAGGGTCAAAAGGAAGTATATATATATATATTTTTTTTTTTTATATTTTTTTTTTTCTTCTTCTAAACAGACTGTTCTGCCAAAAGAGCACAGAGCAGGGTTACTGCAGGCTACTTCTCTGAAGATTTACTGTTTCTCTCAATCTGGCCTTTGGTCCTGTGGTGTAATATGCAGACTGAACCAATGCCCACTCATCATTACACAGAGATTTCATTCTATTTGCTAGTGTTAGCCAAGCGGCATTTCACCTTTCCCATGGGTCTGTCTGTCCTGGAGCTCAACTGAGAGTTTCTCCTCCTGTGAGGGCTGCAGAACACAGCGTGGCTCCGCCTTTCACGGGCCTCATCTACTGCACTCGTACTATGGTTATATTCACCCATAATGTATAATATAAATTCACCTATTCACATATATCTAGTCCATAAATGAGTCTGTAACAACTTAAATTACAATGCAATTTTAAATACTTGTTCTAATATCACAAATATTATAATAATATGTAAGTGTGCAATAATAATAAAAATAATAATAATAACATAATTATTATTAATACTACATTAATTACATTAATAAAAATATACATATGTGTATTTATAATATAGTTAGCATAATAATATATTTGTAATTCTTATTATTATTTTAATAATAATAATAATTGTTATATTATATATGGTATATAATAAATAATTATATTTGTAAAAATCATAATATAATATAATAAAATATAAAAATGTGTGCAGAATGTATAAATTATATATTGTATTGTTATATAACATTTTTATTATTTTAATGCTACTACAAATAATACAATATTATTATTATTATTATTATTATTATTATTATTATTATTATTATTATTACTACTACTATCAAACTGATGGGAGACTGGATTCCATTACACTTTTTCTCCCAGTGAATTCCTGTCTCCTTACTATTTAATAATAATAATAATAATAATAATTTATGTATTTGTTTATATTCTATCCATGTTTTATTAAAAAAAATACGAAAAAAAGAAAATTAAAACATATTAGAAAAAAATATATTAAAAACAGATATGTATTCAGATTTGGAGGTGAAATGCCTAAAAAAGCTTTACTCATCATTCTGCACCTAAACGTTTGTATAAGAGATTAGATGTTGACCATCATATTTGAATACATATTTCAGTGTATTTAGATTTTGCTATTACACAATTAGCCATCCCAAACCTCTTTTGGGATTATACACAAAGATTTGGCAGGCAGAAAGTTTTATAAGTAACCCTTTGCACTTTACAGCTTGCCATAGTCACAAAACAACAACAACAACAATTTGCCTGTTATAATACACACAGAAAGCTGAATATGTGCGGCTGCTTATGCTCACTAAACACACAAATCCTCATTGTGAAACCTTTGAACTGTTTATTAAAGAAATAAACTTCTTTAAGAAACTCCTTTGAAAATCCAGCGTAAACAAATATATAAATAAACTGTGTGACAATCCCATAGTAAGTTCTCCAACCAGATATCATGTGTGTGCGCATGTGGTTAATCTGACAAGCACTGCAGAGACCTTTAATGAAACGCCAAATCTAGACATGTGTGATCAGCGTACAGAGGCTGGGATTAGAAACCGGCCCATCGCAAAGACAGCTGGGAGATTTAATGAGCCTGACTTCAGCCTGATCAGCAGGACTTAATGCAGGGCACACCTCTGAGACAGGAAGAAGAAAAGAGAGAAAAGAGTCTAACTCAGCATCCTGAACAAAACACCTTCATGACTGATTTGGTATTTAAATGAGACTTGACTCAATCAGTTTCAACAGAGCTTGATGTTATCATATTGCTAAGAAAACTTTAATCACAAAGAGCATAAATACATTTTCATCTTCTAATTATGCATAGCTTCATTTAAAACATACGTATGAGGAGTCTCATATTCTGCTACAGAATTTAAATGGTTTAGCACAGATATCCTGGTGTCATTAAGTGATTCTAGCTGATCCACTATACACTATGCAGATACCACTTGAATCACCCACACATACACCAAAGAGGACTTCGCATTTCAGTTCAGCTGGATCACTTCGTCTGAATAATCTACCTCTTACAAGCCCACTCTTTAGGTTTGCACTCTGAAATAACAAGAAAAACAACAGTCTCAAAACAAATAAAGTTGTAACTTAGATCACTTAAGGGGTCAAATAAATAAATAAAACATATTTATCAAAATATACAAATAACATCAGATATTGCTTTTCTAAGAAATCCAAGTTCACTTTCAGTCGGTCACTCTCGACACCATGTCGGTGGCCGAAATAATGGGATATTGCTTCGATAGACCAATCTACTTTGAGTGTAAACTAAATGAGCCAATACACATTTGCTTGCAATTATTGCATACAGCTGCCGCTGATCACAGCGTGAGTATAAGAAGGCAGTAGGTGCAATGCATACCAGCTTTTCGCTTCGGAGCTGAGCATTAGTATCGTTCTGCTCAACTGTGTTGAACTATGCTGTGAACTATGAGTTCAGCATGCTCTCGGAAGCTTTGTGTGTTGGCGAGATGGTGCTTTAGCGGTGGTTGTTCCTGTGTCGAGTGCAAGCGGCCATTTTCCCTGTGCGCCTCCGCACTAAAAGAGCATTTCCTAAAGAGCAATTTTCTCTAAAAGAGCTTCATGGGTGCGTCTTTGTAAAGACGACGGATCGTCCTTATAGGGATGCCGTTTCACCCTTGTGTTTCTGGGTGTGGTCATTACCTGGCATTGGATGATGGTCAGGTTTGCTGCCTCACGTGTCTGGGCATCGAGGCATTCTGAGGTGGCCTTTGTGGATGAGTCATTTTAAATGTGGGAAGATGACAGTCTCGGACTTGCGAACCAGGCTCTGCTACCTTCAGGGGGGCGGAGTCCCTTTGCCCCTGCCGCGATCTGGGGCTTGTTCTGGCGGTCAACAGATGAGAACCACTTCCGACAGTAGCGCGGGTGGTTTGAAGATTACAGTGGTGGCCAACCTTGCAGGGGACCAACCCTCTGGGGACCATCACTCCTCTTGCACCTCCGATCCAGTGGAGCAACTTGGCCCTCTTCAAAGAGCGTACCAGCGGTATCCAGTGGGCCTCTCCCTGACCAGATGTCGATCTCAGCATCGGAGGGAGAGCTGTCGGATGAAGATTCGGCTGTGCTGCCACCCTCCAGGATGGTGGCAAACCCTGAGTCGGATCCAGAGATGGCAGCTATGCTTTCCCCGGCTGCTGAGATAGTAGGGCTCGAGTGGAATCCTCCACTGTGTCCCAAGTCATCCAGGCTGGATGAATGGTTTCCCGGGGTGGCCCATGCTGGTTCCTGTGCGTGGTCGGTGCTAGCCTGCTTTAATACATTCAAGGGCAGGACAGCAGTCCCACTGAAACTCTTTCAGGGGCTCCTGGGGCATATGGTGGCCACGGTGGCACTTACACCGCTCGGCCTGTTACATATGAGACCGCTCCAGCACTGGCTTCATGGCAAAGAGCTGAGAATATTTTTTTTTTCAGGGGATAAATTAAAAGAACAGCATTGTTTGTTACATTTATTTGTTACATTTATATTATTTACACTAAGCTTTTGAATGGTATAGTAATGTATATTTTTATTGAAACGTCATAATGTTTCACACTTAGTCAGGAATTATACATTAAAATGTAAAAAAAGTAAAATGGTTACACGTTATGTGAAAACAAGTACAAGTATATATATATATAAATATATATATTGTGACGCGTGTCCCGAGCTCTCATCAGCGTCGCCCTGGAAGCAGAGCAGGCACACCTGCACCTGCTCATTACGGGCTGAGTGGTCACACCTGCAGCTCATCAAGCACAGGCTTTATAAGCTGCGCCGACGAACACAGAGATGAGAGATGTCTCCAGAAGACTCGGCTAATATTTCTCTGTGTTTCCCTCAGCAGACAGCAGCGTGTGACCACCAGCCCACAAAGGACACGGACTTCACGGACCCACACAGCACTTTGGCTATTTCCCCTTCACATTTACAATAAAATCCATCCTTCGGGGAACTTACCTTGATTGGATACACACATATAATATGTGGACATTAATCTTGAGGAAAAGAAATACAGGGTAGAACAGGATTCTTTAATATCTCATAAGCGCACATAAGGTTACACATTTCACTCTTGCCATAACTTTATTAATAGTCAAACAAGAAATCATGTAATAATATAATTAATATCAGTATGAAGGATATGGCAACTCGGCATCCACTCTTTCAAGTGCAAAACAGACATTGCTTTGTTTTCTTATGGATTACTTTATCACAGAATATTTGTTTTCGGCAGCACTTGTTTAGTTTAAATGTAGACATGTCAAGCTTTCTATAGATATCTCTCTCATGTCTCTTCGTTGAGTATTCTCTGAGTTACAGTCCATTTTAATGACGTGTGTCTAAATAAAGATCAGCGCAGACAAAGGCTGCAGACAGCACACCTTGTTTCTTATCTTTATTTTATAAATGCACAAAGTTTTGTTGCTATGTCTGTATACAAAAAAAAAAAAACCCTTTATAGATTCAATTGCTGTATTGCTCTTATCTGTACAATCAAAACTGAAAGTGTAGTTTAAGTTCTTTTCGGGGTTATCAGGAGAAAATACCTCAAAACGCATAGACGCGTTAATCGACTGAGGGTTAAATCAATACAGCAGGGCCCGTCCGAGCCTTTGCATTCAGTTGAGATAAAGTTTCTTTCATTGAAAACTCTGCTCCTACTAGCACTGAGATCACTTGCACTTGCATCAAGAGGGTAGGGGACCTGCATGCATTTCCGGTCGACAATTTGTGCCTAGACTTTGGGCCGGCTGACTACCAGGTAATCCTGAGGTCCCAGCCCGGCTACGTGCCCAAGGTTCCCACTACACCCTTCAAAGACCAAGTGGTGAACCTGCCCCTGGTGGAGGCAGACCCAGCCCTGGCTTTGCTCTGTCCCATCCGAGCATTGAGATGCTACGTAGACCAGACAGAAAGCTTCAGGACCTCAGACCAGTTCTTCGTCTGTTACGGATGCCGGCAGAAGGGGAATGCCATCTCCAAGCAGAGGATCGGGCATAGGGTGTGGCCTTCCAAATTCTGGTTGCAAGCTCACTCAACTAGAAGTGTTGCATCCTCCTGGGTGCTGGCTCGTGGTGCCTTGCTGACAGATATTTGTTGAGCTGTGGGCTGGGCGACCCCTAACATGTTCGCTAGGTTCTATAGCCCTCGTGTAGAGCCAGTATCCTCCTGTTTTCTCACCTCAAACGGGTAGTGGCACAGAGAGGCCCCTGTTAGTGTTGGCTTGCTAAAGCTGCTCCAGAGTGTCCGTACTGTAGACCCTTTTGGAGATCCTCCATCACCCTAGGCAGCTGGACGCGGCGGAACTTCTGGTGCCAGGCCTTCATGATGAATCCTTAAGAACCATGGAAGGCTGGGTTCCATATTGAAGCCTAAGCGGTACACATATGCTTATAGTCCGTCGAGAGTGACAGACTGAAAGGGAACGTCTCGGTAACGTATGGGAACCCTCGTTCCCTGAAAGAGGGAATGGAGATGCCACGTCCCGTCGCCATGGTTGCTGTAGCACTGCTGAACTGCCAGGTCTCAAGCTCAGCTCATAAGCGAAAAACTTGTATGCATTGCACCTGCTGCCTTACACTCATGCTGTGATCAGTGGCAGCTGGATGCAGTAATTGCATGCCAATGTGCATTGGCTCGTTTAGTTTACACTCTAAGTAGATTGGTCTATCGAAGCGATATCCCATTTTCCTCGGCCACTGACGTGGCATCTCTGTTCCCTCCTTCAGGGAACGAGGGTTACCATATGTAACCAAGATGTTAAAATTTTTACCTGGTGAAAAACAAAATCCGGTAACACTTTAGTTCACACAAAAATGAAAATTAAACCATAAATTATTCACCCTGAAATCATCCTAGGTGTATATGACCTTCTTTCAGATTAATTCAGTTGGAGTTATTTAAAAAATTGTCTATGAGCTTTCAAGCCATTTGATGCCACTCAGTGGGTGTTGCATTGCATCAGTCCTTGAGAAGTTTAATAAAAAAGTGCATACATTAATTAAAGTGTCTCACACAGCTCCAAGGGGTGAACAAAGGCCTCCTGTAGTGAATCTATGCGTTTTTGTAAGAAAAATATCCATATTCAAAATGTAATAATCACTTTAATCTAGCTTTTGCTCACAATTGTAAACGAAGCAGTTCCAGGAGTATGACGAATGAGGTCAGCTTTGCGCATTCGCTGTTCAGATGTGATGAACGTGGAAACACAGCAGTGAGATCAAAACAAAACATCGGTCACTTATTAGAAGTACAAAACGAGGATCTGTAAAGAAGAATGTTGGAGGATTTCTATATAAGTCAAGAGGAGACTGGATTTTCTTTTCTAAAGTAAGAAAATGTTGCTTTCTTTACTCCTGTAAACAAGCGTTAGTTTTCATGAGACTCAGTGGCGCATGCACAATGCTGACCTCATACGTCATTCCCCTTGAACTGCTTTCCTTTTACAACTGTGAGTGCACGCTACAATTAAGTATTTATTCTGTAACTACATTAGTTAATTATTCTACAGTATTAATTATTCATAGTTGAAGGATTAGTTCACTTCCAGAATAAAAATGTCCTGATAATTTACTCACCCCGTGTCACAACTACTCAGATTATTAAAGTTCACTATGGATGGTTATTAGAAAGTGTTAACCCAAATCCCATAGATTTATATTTAGACTCTGTGGTAGTCTCTTTTGTCTTGGAAACTAGAACACCAAGCAACCAGCTAACAACACCCTGGCAACCACCTAGAACATGCTAGCAGCTGTAAAACACTACGCTAACAACCATTGAGCTAAACATAGCAAACACTCCCACTGTAGCATCTTGGCTAAAGCAGTTCTGCTGAAGCAAAAACTCACACAAAAATCATGTAAAATTTAGATATGTATTGTTTTATCCCTGTTTTCTAGCCTTTTTATGACTTTTATTGATACATCAAAAGAGAGAGAACAGTGAAAGGGCTGTAAAAAAATAAGTCACTTCCCTTTTTCCCTCTTTCAAACTCATTTGTGCTAACTGCTAACCATGACCACGACACCAAAATATACATTTGAATACATTAAAAGCATTCACTTTTGGGACTCCAATGACTTCAATAGGACATTGTGGTTATATGTAATGATTTTAATAAGTCTGTTAAACAGTAAAAGCGCTCATTATATGTATACACAACACTTTTCATGCTCCAGTTCACTATGCTAGGAAGCTAGGATAACTACTCATTAAAAGTCTCTCAAGAGGTTGAATCATACCAAAAAGGAGAAACTGCAGCAATTACTCTGCATGACAGAAAGTAAAGCAAAAGCCACTTTGTGAACCAGAAAACAAATACGCTTCCGAAATATGGTGTTGCACAACTGTTGCTTAGCTTAATACTATAAATATGAAGACAGGTCTCATAAAAACTACTTAAGCCGTCGTTCATATGGGAGCGATAACAGATTACCAGCAGCTTCACATCAAGAAAGGCTTTTTAATAAGAGTTTAATTTCTTATTCTTCCTCTGCTCCGTCCAGGTAATGCTGGTTGCTTTAACAAGCCCGCAGCAGTCAGGGCACATTAGCGTCAGCGTGAAAGCAGCACCCGGAGGATTCAGTGGTATTCTGGGAAATCTCTCATTAAAAGTGCAGCCAGTCAGAGGAAGTACTGTGGGATCTCAGATGGGGAGGGCAGACTTGAGACCACTCATCTTTCTGATTTAGCCCAAATATAACATGAGAAATGGGAGAGAGCACCATTATATCTTTATATTTGAGGTTAAAGTACAGCAAAACGTAACTTTTGTAGACTGTGACCCAGGTTACTGAATTAAAAAACGTGGATACGTGGATAACTGAACTAATGGAGACAATGGTTAAATGAGTTTTGTACTTAATGTAGCTAAATGTGCCGAGGTTGATGCAAGGTTCAAGAAAACAAATGCGACGCAGAATTCTCATCGGTCATACATTTCTTATGATTATTGACTCCAGCTCAGAATTACATCCATCGCCTTTGTTTGCAGCATTTGAGGTTGAATGCAGGGCATTTACTCATTTATGTTAAAATGCTTGGAGGTGAATTCCAATCATCCAATCATGAGAAATATGAGCAATACATTTTTAGGAAGGACAAAATCCTTCGGACATAAAAGGGCGAATGTCAATTTCATAGCTCAGTGTATTTTGCCTCTACTGTCTGGAAACATTTCTTTCATTTTTAAAATAACCATCATGAAACTCACTCAACAAACATGTTCTTTAAGCCTTATAGTGTAGAGAAATAAACAAATTAATAAAAATAAATAAATAAATATGTAAATACAAATAACTATGAATGTTATGGCAATAAATAAATAATTTAATAATTGTAAATTTTCCTATTATGTTTCTTTTACAATAAAGAGATTATACTTAAAGTCTCAAATATGTTGCATCCACAAAGATTTGTGATATGATAAAGTAATAAATAAATAGAAAATAAATAATCAAGTAGATTAGATTATTTAATGAGTTTTATATAGCTAAATCAGCCAAGGTTGAGCAAACTAATATGCTAAAAAAAATTATAAATAAAACAATAGATTAATATTATATGTAATAGATTGATATTGGCTTCATGTTATTTGGTGAAAGTATATTATTTTAATGCTGCTTCTCTCACAGTGAAGATATTACACTTAAGTAATATTAATATATTAGAAAACCATACAGGTTTGACACAACATAAGGGTGAGTAAATGATGGCAGAATATTTTAAGGTGAGCAACCCGAGGGACCTGACAGTCGCTTTCTTGCTCTCTCTCTATAGGACATCAACAGCAGAAGCCACCTCACGGTTTGCCTCTCACTGTCCCAGAGATCACAGCGTCTGCTTAAAGAGAAGAGGCCAGGAGCATCCAAACAAGACTAAAGTATAAACCACTCTTTGTTCTTCTTCTGTAAATAACAGTCTTGTTTTCTTTCTTTCCATCAGCTCCCTCCCCCTCTTGTTTTCTGTCTTTTGGCTTCCGAGAGCCCAGGTTTGTGTAGAAGCTTTCGATTTGCCCCACGACTGGCCTTCCCCTTCCCCCATCTGCCTCAAAGCCAGATGCAGATGAAAAATTTATGGCAAAGTGCCTTGAAAAAGCCCCCTTCCAATCTATTTGAAGTGAAGCTCTTCCTCTGAAGTTGCCCTCTCTAATGACGGCCATCTTTGCTCCTGTTTTCGACCCCCGTGGTGTCACTTTCATCCAGCTGCTGTTATTAGAGAATTGATCCAGTCGACCACTGATTGGAGATCTTTTCAGTCAAGTCACTTGTCCTTATTATCAGTTTTATAATTAGTGATGAAATGAATCCCCAAGTAAATTTACATAGATAACCCTTCCCACCTCTTCGACCGCGGCCCATTGTTTTTGCCCACAAGGTCAGACGGAACTATCTGGATTTATTATTCATAAGCGTCATTATTTGGGCATCAGATCAAAAGGTAGAGAAACATTAGCACAGTGTCTCTCTCTCTCTGGGAAAAGCCTCCAGCTACTCAAATGGAGAACAACACCGAGATGTATTTATTCAACCTTTCACTGCAAATTGACAGCACTTGAGGCATGAAATGCTCCATTCACAGAGCATTTTTGCATGTAATGGCGTGTAATTTTGTTTAAAACTATAAAAGAAAATGGTAAAATGTTGATACCCTGTGCTCTAGTGTTTGGAAAAGCTCCCAAGATATGAAATAACATGCTCATAGTCATTTACAGAGCTGTACTGGAAGGTATGTCTTTTAAAAAAATTAACAAATAAATAAATAGGTAAAAGGAGTCACATTACATTTTTTTTTTTTTTGTCTGCAGCACTATCATATATGTTATTACAGATTTATTTTTTTTCGTTCCATTTATTTTGGTAAAAAATAAATAAATAAAATAAATAAATAAATAAAACCTCAAACCAGCGATATCATATTCAGTACCAGCAATACCAACTACAATTTCTTACAATTATAAAACTAATTTTTACTTCTTACTACTTCTTAATACGCAATAGCATTCATGTTTAGAGTCAGTAAACTGTTTGATCTGCTGAACTGCCAATTGATGGTCATTTGGCGAAAATGTTTTTGCTTTGTGGAGCATGTTGGCAGAGATTGTTGTGAGATGAACCTGACCTCCAGCTCTCCACGCACCTGGAGTGATCTGTGTAATGGTGCTTTTAGCGTCTGGAGTGAGTGAAGCTTCATGCAATGTTGGCCAATATCTGCATGGCAGGCTGAGCACATGAATTCTTGAAAGAGATGCTCCAGTGTCTGTGTGTGTGTGTGCAAAGACACATGATTGATTCACAGTGAACTAGATCAGACCATATGATATGGACAGAACATGTAATTAGCCTTCAGGTCACCTGATCTGTGCTCTAATTGTTGCTTTTGCAGGCAAATTGTCTGCTTAAATGACAAAAATAGATCTTGAAATGGCGTCAAAAAAACATCATGGGATTCCGATTTATTCTGTAAACCATATATAGCATGATTCAATTATTCGAAATGTTTTTAATTAATTTAATGATTGATTTTGGCTTGTAACTACTGTTTAAAAGCTTGGAGTCTGTAAGGTTTTTAAAAATGTTTTTGAAAGAAGTCATTTATGCTCTCCAATCCTGCATTTATTTGAGCAAAAATACAGTAAAATTGTGAAATATTATTACAATTGTAAATAGCTGTTTTCTATTTTAAGAAATTTTCAAATGTAATTTATTCATTTTATTAAAGCTGAAAGTGTCACATGATCCTTCAGAAATCATTCTGATTCGCTGATTTGCTGCTCAAAAAACATTTCCTATTATTATTATTATTATTATTATTATTATTATTAGTGTTGGAAATGTTGTCCTGCCTAATATTTTTTGTGGAAACTGTGATTTTTTTTTCTAGATTCTTTGATGAATAGAAAGTTAAAAATAACAACGTCTTTTTTAAATATGAATCCTTTGAAACATTATAAATGTCTTTACTTTTGATCAATTTAATGTGCCATTGCTGAATAAAAGTAGTCATTCTTAAAAAAGAAAAAACTTTCATGCGCTAGACAACACAATGGTTTTTCAAAGGTTCAGACAAACCAGCAGGAGTTTGTGTGTTCAGTGTAAGAGATGAGGCTATCCTCAGATAATATGTCATCTATTTCTAAACAAAACATAATTCACAAAGGGGAGGGGAAGTTGGGGGCTCATCAGCCAATCAGGTTTAAGGAAGTTCATCCAGGTTATTTCAAAGGTCAACAAGTTGAGTCCAGAGGTTTTACTAGCTTCCCACAAAAATATGTCCATCTACAGTGAGTTATAAATCCATATATTTTAATAGACTTTAATTCTATTATCATGTCCCAAAAACCTTGGTGTCTAAAACATTTCTGATCACCTCCATGGCACGCTGAACTGAGGCAGTAATTAAAGCAGAAGGAGCCCCTGCCAAGAGTTGAGTACATGTACAGTAAAAGAACATACTTTCCAGAAGGCCAACAATTCACAAAAAAAATGTTTTAATTAGTTTTATGAAGTATTCTAATTTGTTGAGATTGAATTGGTGGGGTTTTGTTAAATGTGAGCCAAAATCATCACAATTAAAAGAACCAAAGACTTAAACTACTTCAGTCTGTGTGCATTGAATTGATTTAATACATAAGTTTCACAATTTGAGTTGAATCACTGAAATAAATGAACTTTTCCATGACGTTCTAATTTATTGAGATGCACCTGTATATGCGGTTATAGGCAGATGACATCTCCAACAGAGTAAAACATTAGGAGAAGCATAAAACCTTACACTGACTCTGACCTTAGACAGATCTTATCAATGATGCTTTAACTTACCACAAATGCAAATGCTTAAAAAAGTAATAACACACCTTTTCTCAACCCACACCACTTCAGGACAAACGGTGTGGGATGTGATAGACACTGAAGCTTAATACTTAATGTTAAGGGTTTGAACAAAGCAAGCAACGCTAATCATGCTAAATCAAGGTTTCTTTGTATAAAGAATTACACAGAGACCTTGGCTGATCCATCCAATCATGCGGTTCCTAAGCAACAGGTAATTTCACAATAGACGCAGCTGTAGTTAAAATGTCTATTCACAGTGGGATTTGTATGTGACTCCTCTGGAAGTCAATCTATCGCTGCCTCACACTGCAACCTTGAGGCTTTCACATTGTTCACAGCACTGGGCTGTTGGCTACTGCTTTCAACCCAAAGAAAAGACAAGAAAAAGTCACTGTGTCATGATAATGAAACCACATCTCTCGCATCCACCTGAGATTCTAGCGAGCACAAAACTAAAACTCAATGAAATCAAGGTTTTTTCAGGTCTGCCTCAATGCTTCATCTTCTTATGAAATAAGCTTCTTAAACGTAGATGCTACAGCAGCACTAAAGCACTGCAGTGTGACATTGTTTGCAACAGAACAAGAACTCCATTCAAAGCTGCTCAAATTGAACGTTTAAAATGCGAAACATAATCAGATGGGGTATTTCTGTAGCTGAACCTTCGCTTTTGGGTCATGAACGGCTGCCTACTTAAGCCATCAAGCTCACTGGTCATGTGATTAAGTTGCTGATATTTTTAATTCATAAAATTGCTGAATTCTTGTTTCTGATTGGCTGGTATCACTTCAGCACTCTTCAGAGCCAGTAATGACGAGTTTTAAGCAAGATATTTGCTTCTACCAGAACATTTTCTGAGTAAAAACCTGAAAAGATGTATATAGACATGTGGTATAAGCCGAATAATTGACTCTAGTCTGCTGAATTATTGAAACATTAATGCACTATAATTAGCATTTTGGCCACACTAGTCACCCCGGGTGAATGAAATAATTTCAATGGTCCGTTGTCAATTACACATTTTTTTTTAAATATTAATAGTAGGATATTTATATTAATCCTCCAAGTAATACATAGAATAAATTCTGTAGATATCTGGTTGATTGAAAACCTCTATTAAGGCTGTAGACACACCATTTGAGGTGCAATTAAACTGAATAAAGTTAAGTTAATATATATATATTCTATTTTTTGTTAATATTTAAAATTAGATTTTGTTTTTATATTTTCTGATGTTATTTTAATTTTAGTTTGTTTCAGTAATTTGTCTTTTGTCATTTTTTAAGTTATATGTATGTTATATGTATGTCTATTAAGGTTGTATTAAGTTTTAGTTTATTATTTAGTTTTAGAAATGTAAAAACATTTCAAAAGCAGTAAAAAAAAAAAAAAGATCAATATATATGATTATCAAGAATCAAGTGCAAGACAGCGCAGAAATATCTGTGCAAACATTCCCATTGAACTGATTTATATGGAGGACAGGCCTTTTTCTTCTGTGGCTCAATACAACCCAACATTGACTCAAGCTATCCACGTTCCCTCGTCTCCAGAGACACCAGACTAGTCAATAATTCAGAAGCTGAGGCAGAAATCATATATGCATGAATGGACAGCTGGAAAAGAAAGAGAATAAGAGAAAAGAGGAATAAAAAATGGGTCATTTTGAAGTAAACAAAGCTAAATATACAGCAGACAATAGAGCATCAGTGTAAAACAGGTTACTGTTGCATCGCAACTTTACCATACAAATAAAAAAGAAAAATACATTAAAAGATGGATATCATTCAATACTAATAACACTAACACGCATTTTTTTAAAAAACACTATCAACATGACAACTAACTGTCTAATACTAATGATAAATATCTGTCTGATTCACTTTCAACAGATAAACATTCTGCTCTCTCAACAATTTCCTGTAGTTTTAGACAGTTAAGACATTGTACATGTGTAAGAGTGATGATTATAAATGATGCTGCATCAATCGAGTGAGTGTAAGGCTGGCACACTAACTTCATTTATAGTTTAATTATTCCACAAGCTGCTATTAATCTCAGAAAACACATGTCATTTGTTAAATCCTAATTGTTCCCTTCATGCTGTATTCTAGCGTGATCTGTTTTTCTGGACCGCACGTGTGAGTAATTAAATGTGTGAGCCACAGCTGCTCTGTGACAGTGGATTTATTGTAATGATTTGGAGGGCGAATCTCATTAAACCTGTCCAGCTCATATTATCATGTAAACCACAAAGTACAAAATCATATTCTGCATAAAGAAAAAGAAGCTTACTTTCATGAGCACTGAGGATTTATATAAAAGTATAAAATATAATCATATTAATGGGTTAAAAAGGTAACAATATATTAAAAAGTCATTACATTGTCTAATTTTAATACATTTTTTAATTTAATTTATTTATCCTTGGCTAAAAGTAGCATGTATTATGTACTATGACATTGAGTACTATGGTAATACTATGGATTCGGATGCTACTACGATGGAAATATCATGGTATTCTTAGATGCAGCTTACATGCAACTATTAAAGGTCCCCTTCTTCGTGATTCCATGTTTTAAACTTTAGTTAGTGTGTAATGTTGTTGTTAGAGTATAAATAATATCTGTAAAATTCTAAAGCTCAAAGTTCAATGCCAAGCGAGATATTTTATTTAACAGAATTCGCCTTCAAAAAACGACCCGTTTGGACTACATCCCTCTAGTTCCTGCAGTAATGACGTCACTAAAACAGTTTTTTGACTAACCTCCGCCCACATGAATTCACAAACAGGGGGCGTGGTCTTGTTGCGCTCAGAAGGAGAAGAAGGAAGAGCTGTTTGTGTTTGTCGCCATGTCGTTGAAACGCTGTTATTTTCATCTCAGAGTCCAATCATCTTTGTTTGGGCTTCCCAGGGACGCTGTACTTGGAGATTAATGGTTACAATTTATGTTTAACTCGGTTTCCGAAAATTGTAATCCACATGTAAAACTATGTGCAGCACATTTTGCTGAAGACAGCTTCCTCAATCTCAATCAGTTTAATGCCGGATTCACACAAAGATTATTCTTGAAAGATGGAGCAGTTCCCTCTTTGCCTGGAGAAGGCGTTGGTGCGTTTAACAGTTTCTGTAACTTACTACACAAAGGGCAACGCTGTTTATCTTTGTTAACTAGATGTTAGGGCTTTGCAAAAAACGAATGCGATTTTCATGCGCATCTCGTCAGTAACAATGCGCCTGTGATAATAAGTACATCTCCAGCACATGCTAATGCCCACCTGCTTCTCAAAACTACTCCAAAACGAGTCCAATCACATTCCAGGAGGGCCTCATTCCAGGAGGGGAACTCGTTACGTATTTCTGAAGGAGGGACTTCATAGAACAAGGAAGTCATCAGCCCGTTTTTATGACAGTGAAAACAGCGGTATACAGATAAGTGAATTGTGTGAAAAATACTGTGTTTTTTACACGCTAAACATGAACACATGTTATATTGCACACTGTAAACACAATCAAAGCTTCAAAAAAGCGTGAAAAATGGGACCTTTAAAATACTATGGCATTACAGTCTGAACCATCACTGACCAATAATTTTTGTAAGCTCTACTACTACCCTCAATATAACAACATAAAAGCAAATAGAAAGATGTTAGAAGTGCCTTGGATGGATTTAAGAAAATCCTATATCAATGTATTCAGATTTTACAGTAGTAGCAATGGATCGGCTCAGTTTGTGGTCATATAATTAATTGGCTTTGTAAAGCATTGGTACTTTGGTAAGAACTATAGCCAATTTTGTTGTGAGGTACTGTATGTACTGAGCTGCTGTATGTAAAGAAGCATGAAAATGTAAGAGCACCAAAGCAAACCTTTAAACAAGACGCTGAGGCATTCAGTTGTTAATAAAACAGAACAAAGCCATGATCGCGCTGAACACACTCGACAGCGCAATGTGTTTGAAAACTTGTGCAAACAGCTGAAGGGCCAGAGCGACAGAACACGACTGACTGGATGAAAGCGAGGCAGACGGAGCGCCGCGTGCACCCCACGTCTCCAGAGGAAAGAAGTCACCCAGCAGGATTTAAAAGCCTCGTCTTTATCAGACTCCTCTCGGCGCTCCGGCTTTGAAATATAATGACACTCGTTTGTAAATCTCTTTGTGAACGACTGGAAATTTTTCAAATGCCACAAAATGCCATTGAGAAGATATCTTGTAAGGAGAGTTTTGGATTTGTATATAAAGCTTTCAGAAGAGATTGCCTTCTTTTATTGTGTTCCTCTGTTCATGAAAGTCTGACTTGAGGAAATATGTGTTACAGGAAGGTTATTGATAGTAGGTGTTAAACTGAACACTGCTATGAAACTTACAGTATTAATTGCTGTATGTGAAATACGGTCTCCCACAATGCAACATGATCCATTTTCACATGTATACATCAAAGATATAGATGAGTTTTATTCTTCATGGGAACAGATCTGGAGAAATGTAGCATCACATCACTTGTTCACCACTGGATCCTCTGCAGTGAATGGGTGCCGTCAGAATGAGAGTCAAACAGCTGATAAAAACATCACAATTATCCACAAGTAATCCACATGGCTCCAGTCCAACAATTAATGAGGGAAAAGCTGTGTGATTGTTAGAAACAAATCAATATGTTTAAACTTTAAATGGTTGCTTCTGGACAAAATATGAGTCCATAATCCATAATAATGCTTCCTCCAGTGAAAAAGTCCATTTCCTGTTGTCTCTCACATAAAAATCCACCCTCAGATTCATTCAGATCTGTTTTTGACTGGTTCTTGCTTGTAAAGAGCGTTTCATCTGTACATATTTGTCTCCTGATTCAAATTTTTCACTGGAGAATGCAATATTATTGATAGAGGACTTGTATTTTAACCAGAAGCAACAAATTGAAGTTTGAATGCCTTAATTTTTTACAAGCATGCAGCTTTTCACCTCACCATATTGTTAACTGATGGACTGGAGTGGTGTGGATTACTGTGATGTTTTTATCAACTGTTTGGACTCTCATTCTGACGGCACCCATTCACTGCAGAGGATCCAATGGCGAACAAGTGATGTAGTGCTTAATTTCTTAGAATCTGTTCCCATGAAGAAAAAAACTCATCTACATCTTTGGATGGCTAAACGGGACTTTTGCAAGCATTTTTGAGCATTTTAAAAAAATTTAAAATGGACATTTATGGACAAATTATCCCCACCTAACCAGATCAAAGTATTACAGTGTACAGGACATTATACTGTACAAACAATAGATGTGACTTGTTGTACTAATTTCAAAACCAGCATTTTTCAGCTGTCACATGCATTTCCATCAACAGTTTTTATGTATTTTATATATAAAGCCAAAGTCAAAAAAAGCGAGACATGAAGGTAACAGACTGATAATGGGAGCGTTTAAAGTGCTGGCGTCTCTTTGTTGGTGAAATAATACTAGCGGGATTTAAAGCTGCAGATCTCGTCTCAGAGGAAATTTCTCATCTCAAACCATTTTTTTCAACAGATCAACAATTCATGCCTGCCATATTTGAAATCATCTTGTTTGTATTATAACAAGCAA
Source organism: Carassius gibelio (assembly GCF_023724105.1). NCBI lineage: Eukaryota > Metazoa > Chordata > Actinopteri > Cypriniformes > Cyprinidae > Carassius > Carassius gibelio. The sequence continues at coordinate 12,595,007 of NC_068395.1, read as the reverse complement.
ATCCATTGGATCAGTGCTGTTTAGCAGAGATTAACCAACCTTCATAATTCATTCCAAAAAAATATGAGGGGGTTTTTCCTCCACGGGGAGCATTAAATATGAGACGGCTTCTGCTTCACTCATAAACAACAGAAGTGACCTCATCTCCATTAGAGGAAGTCACTTCAGACACTGAAAGGCAATCAACACCTTGCATGATAATTAGCAGCATATGAGTATTTTACCAATGACTTTCTCTCTCCAAGATCTCTCCAGGATCCAGCATTAAAGGGTCATCATCCCCGACCCCGAAACACTCACACACACACACACTCACACACCACGTGTCTTCCTCTCACAGGGACCTGCGCATGCAAATGACAATCTGTTATGTTACTAATGAAGGGGATAGTCATGTGATGCACTCGTATCCTGAGGGTGAAGAGTCCCTGCACAGAGAGAGGGGGAGGGGCTTTGAAAAGCATTACCTTTAATCCACGCAATTAGATGCAAAGGCCCCATCCAATTTGTTTCAGAAATGTCATTTTGTTAACAGATATAAATCCATTAATTAAAATGCTTGACAAAAGATTCATAAAAGTAGTTCATGTGACATATGCCAAGCTTTACAATATGACAATATCCCAAGATTTATGTGAGGAAAACACACACACACACACATATATATATATATATATATATATATATATTAAATTAATTAATAAAAAAACTAAATAAATGAATACAAAAGTACAGCTATGGCATGGGGAGGGTTTTTAGAGAATAACAGCTTTATAAAAGTAAATAAATGTTTTTCTAACCTATTTTGTTGTATGGAAAAGAGCTGCTTGGACATGATGTAAAATATCTTCTTTTTTGTTCCACAGAAATAAGAAATCAGAGCAACTAAGTGAATAAATGACAGAATGTTACATTTTGGTTAAACAATCCCTTCAGATAACTGAATAACATTACATCCATTTATTACTTGGTTATACTCATACTTTTTTATATACTATAAAACAAACTTCATTTATTTGTTCATTAGCAGAATGCCATAAAATATCTCTGAGGAGAGTCTCAGAGATTCATGTAACATGCTTCCTTTCATCGATTTTACACACAATGACAGTAACAAACAGATATTATATTGTCATTAGTTGGATATCAGTTTCGTAAATGAAACACTGAATATAATACTTTGTGTGCGAGCTGCATTACTGAATATAGAGTTCTTCATCAAACCAGATGAGCACATCTGTCCCAGGTCCACTGGGCTTTCTGAGATGGCTCATGTCTGGTAATAGAGATGACTCTGAGACTGTATCAGTCTTCACCGAAACAATGAGATCACCATGTTTGAAGGAAATGTTACTAACTAGGGATTGAACCGGACACCTCTCTGTCCAAAAGCAGTATTTAGCCATGACAAAAAATAAATTCTCTGCCTGCAAATCTTCTATTGCAAAAGTAAACAATTTAATAGGAATTCTGGTGGAAAGACTTAAAATAGAAAGAAACGTTTAAGTGTGAGAACAGCTACTTCAGACAGACAGGAATTTGTAACAGGTTCAAGTCTGGCCTGCAACGTTTCGTGATCCTATATTCCCTCTTATTCTGCAACAATAAACCCATGATTTTCTGTCATTGTCTAAAAAAGGATCCAAACAAAACAGAATAAAACAAATACAACAAATTTCACCATTATACACAAAAACACAACAAAGAACAACTTAAAACAACATGTAACAAAAAGTACAACAAAACAACCCAACATTAAAAAACAAAAAACAAAACAATGTCACAAAAACACAACAAGCAACAACAACAACAACACACAAAAAACACAACAGTGTAACTAAAACACCACACACACAAAAACACCAACAAAACAACACAACAAAAAATACCAAAAAACACAACAGAACATTGCAAGACAAAAACACAATGAAATACAACAAAAACAGTGGGACAACAAACGACACAAAACAAAACACCTATACAGTGAGCTTAGAGAAATATACATAATGTCATAAATATAAAGACACTTGTGTTTGTCAGGAACTGTCGGTTTAGTTTTTCTTATCATGGACTTTTAGTTGGTTTCATTTCCTGTTGTGTTTGTTCTAGTTTCCAAATATGATCTCAGATGAAATTCTGGCAGTTTCAGAAGTTTCCCAAAATCTTAAATACTCCACTGTTCATTGTTGGTTGTTGTCAGTGTTATAGTGCACACTGTTACAGTGTTGATTTAAATAACCTGTGCTTATTCTTTTATTAAAATCCTTCGTGTTGGAACCTTTTGATTCTTCATCTTTGGAACCTTAAGACTGTGACATTGTTCCTTTCTAAAACTATTGTGTGTTTTTTTAATCTTTATTTTGATTATTTTTTCTTTATAATAAATATTTTTCTTTCCCACAAGGAAGTTGTGCAATTATACATTTTGCATTGTCTAAAATGCATTTCAGAAAACTTTGGGGTTAGTTTGAAGCGGCTCCCAAAACCAGCTTTAACTGCTGTACTGTTTTTACGTGGACTCGCCAGAGTTGCATGAAGGATTGGTTGCCAGACATTTCTCTGCATGATCTCAGTGAGGGAAAGGGAAGGAATAACCCCATGAAGTTTTCCTTATGCCTGACAAAAATAGTACAAAATTACTCCATTCACACATTCATGGTTTATGAATGCATTACTTTGCCTCTAGGAACTACTACTTGTGGCTCAAAACCAGTAGTAAATTCATCCTGATTACACATTTTAATATTCTCTTTTCTTGAAAACAAGATAAAACCGAAAATTTTATTGTACTGCTTTTTTACACATTGTACAATCACAATAACTTGATCATTTGGATGTACTATGGACACTTACTATGGTATAACCTTGAAAGTACCTTAAATACAATGATATATCAATATTGAACCAAGGTATTAAAGCACCATCTTGCACTATCAAGGTATACCGTGGTATCACCACAGTACAGTGACACACAAACACTGCATATAAAACAAACAGTGACAAATTAAGACCGTTTGCCCTCAGTCCATTTACAACTCGTGCAACCAGCGGTACGTGACATCAGTGTGTCTTTGTTTTCTCAGAGAGGGGTGTAATGGAGGCTGCGTCATTGATCTCCGTAGGGCAGGATCCTCTCTCTCGGCGGGACTCTCAGATGAAACGCATCGGGCTGTCGGGTCATTTGTATCTCAACGACATTCACAAACATTATGCTGACTGTTCACTGGCTTCAAAGCATTGGCTTCATGTCTGCAAACAGCTGTCCGGGCCTTCTGATGGTCAGCTGGAGATGAACTGAAGATGTGTTGCTTCTGTCAGAGCAATGTATCGTCGCCAAAGCCACTCAGAACTCTATATTTCTAGTTTTATGATGCCATACGCTTTTGTATTAATGTCTGAGTTATATATATAAATAAATATATATAAAATGTATTAATAAATCAATAAATAAACAATACTGGTTGGTTTAGATTTTTCAATTTGCTCATCAAAGCATGCTCATCATGCATTTATTGGAATAAAAATCTAGGAATAACTGTAATATTAAATATTATTACAATTTAACATAGGTAATTTATTTTGTAGTATATTGTAAAATCTAATTTCTTCTTGCTGAAAAGCAGATTTTTTTAAAATGCTGATTTCCTTCTCATTTATCATCATTATTGGTGCTCAGTTATTAATTATAATCAACTGTGAAATTAGCTACTACTTAATATTACCCTAATATTACCTTACTTACCTTACACATCCATATATATATATAATTATTATTAGTTTTTTATTTTTTTTTATTAAATAAATGTAGTCTCTTTGAATTCTTTCAAAAACAAAAACAAAATCAGAATTATTTCTTAATTATAATGTTAACGTTCGTCTGACAGTGTAACATAACAAAATACCGACGAAATTGAAAAAAAAATGCAGTAAAAGAGCTATAAACCACATACTTTTGCAGTATGGAAAAGAGCAGCATGCACATTTTTCTGAATATCTTCTTTTGTGCTCCACAGAAAAAAGAAAATCAGCTTTGGAACAACACAAGTAAATATTTACCTTTTTAATTTCTGGGTGAATTCATAATTTTATGATGAGGAACTTTTTCTTTGGTATGTTCTATGTTAAGTCCATGGGAAATTGTACAGATTAGCTTTATTTAGAAAGACTTAAACAGTCTCAATCAATGGTTCCTGCCATCTAACCTTTGTATGAAGTCTGTCTGAAGATGATAAGCCCCTTCCACAAGGAAAGACTTACACAACACCAGCTTTCTGAACTACACAAAATATAGCTTTATGACTGGTGTTGAAATCCCACAGAGATAAGACTCACACAACCTTATATCACTGCGAAATTGGGTCTTCTTCAAACACTGACAATAAACTCCCAGCAAACTGATGCCAAGATTTAATTCTGTCCATCCCAGATGGCCATAACTGAGTCCACAATATTGTGCCAAGTCAATCATATAGCAGTCATATGTTCAGTCTATATTGCCTGAGGTGTAAATGACATTTTGCAAAAACTATTTCATTTACCTTAGTCTTGCTGGCCTTCCAAAAAAAAGTGCATGAAAGACTACAGTACAATATAGGATCCTGAATAAACCAAATAAAAATATATGAAGTAAAAAATCTCACAATAAAGTTAAGTTAAAGGGAGAGCTCAGTCTAAAATCTAAATTCTACACTCTCAGAAAATAAAGTACATAATTGTACCTTCAGGGGTACAATGGCTTGCCACTGGCCCTGTAACCCCATTGACTTTCACTGTATTGACTGTGGGTTTTTTTTACAAGTATTTTCCCTTAAAATCCAAGAATAAAATGTTCGAAAAGCTTAAGATCATTAAAACCAGGTATTTTTCAGCACAATAAATCAACATTTTTTTTTCTTTTTTGCAATGCTCTGGTGCAGACAGGGTGAAATGTAATTAGTGAACATTCTCTAAAATCGGTCTCCCCGGTGAGTTTCTGAACGATCCCTACAGAAATCAGGTTACTATGGTTCGCTATTTCTGTCTTCCTCTCTACCTTCCCTTGAGAAGAAACAAAAGATGGTGGAGGACTTTCATTTGACTCCAACCATGCAAATCTTGATATTCCATTAATTTTCTGATGAAAATATTATCTGATGAAAAACCATGAACCATGATGAATCTCAACAACAGGAGCAAAGCTTGGTGTTCAATGTAAGGTCAGACTGACGCTGTCAGAGACGATTAATGTTTGGACCCCCTTTGAGATGTGTGATTTAAAGCCCAGTCTGACATTAATATCATACACATCATACACATACAGTAGATGTAAATTAACATAATTATTTGATTAAAACAATTAATTATCAGTAAAAAAAAAAAAAAAAAAAAAAAATTGGTCAAATTATCATACCATCTTTTAAAATAACTCTTTAATCTAAAAGCAATCATATTAGACACACTGCATGGAACAAATCTTAGCAGAAAAAAAAAATTCCCCATGTGGAAGAGGTGGGCAGGAAAATCAATATTCATAATTGTCCCAATGTGTGCATGCATAATGTTCCAAATTTGCATAAACAAGTGAGGTTTTTTTTTTAGCTGCTGTACCAGAGAAACATCATTGCAACTAATTACGCTGATGTAGAATGATTGGTCATTAGTTTCAATGTGAAGAATCCCAAATGTCATATCTTGATTTTGCTAATTGATTTTCCATTTTCAATATAATGCACATTTCTTTAAAAAATTTGCAGAGGTGCATAACTGTAAACATAGTATAAAAATAAAAATATCTTAAGAAATTGTATTTACTACTCAAAATACCAAATAAAAGAAAAAAGTGCATTAGTGTTGTTTTTTTTTTTTTTTTTTTTTTTTTTTTTTTATTATAATGATACTGAGTTTCTTTTCTTGTAAATTACTCATATTTCTTTTCTACAGATTGACCCCCAAATCTCTCTCAAACGCGTTCACAATAAAACCCAAATTCATCCATCCATCTTCAGTTTAAAGCCAAATTTGCTAATGTCAAAGCCACACACAATCAGTCAACAGCACAGCTTTTACACAAAATACTCCCTGGGCTGCCATCAATTTCAGCCATTAATTACAGCACTAATTTGCTAGAGTACATCTTTACAGCCGGTGTTTATGCAGCCACAGACCTCCACAGAAACACCTATAGATCTTATTCTGTTCAGGACAGATCTTATTAAAATGGCTGCAAGCTGTGTTTGAAGGAGCTTAAAAAGAGGACCACAAGCCAAAGTCGAGAAGAGCGTGAAAACACAGCAAGAGACGGACAATCACCTTCCAGACCTCCCTCAGTGCTGAGGAACCAAGATGTTAAAAAATGTACAGTATAACTGACATAAAAAATATATACTCTTATTTTGTGAATATACGTTGCAAGCATGAATTTGGCTTAATCAAATTAAATATTCTAACAAATAAATTATACTATCTCTAAAATAAACTAATAAAACATATGTATATGTATATATTGAAAATGTGCAAATATATATTAAATAAAATATTTCGCCAAGGCAGTTCGTTATTTTCTCCCAGACCTATGAGGTCACCATGTGTTGCTGCGCACCGACAACACAGCAGTGGTCTCTTACATCAACCACCAAGGAGTTCTGCGCTCACGCCGTTTATACAAACTGACGTACCAGATCCTTGTGTGGTCCCAGGGTGAACTCCTCTCGCTGAGAGCAGTCCACGTTCCTGGGCATCTTAATATGGGAGCAGACATCCTGATGAGGCAGGGGCCGAGGCTCGGGGAATGGGGGCTTCACACCGAGGTGATGAAGCAGAGTTGGAGAGGTTGGCATCGCACTGTCCCTTCTGGCTTCCTCATACTCATCTGGCCCCGGATGTTCTGGAGAGAGTGCGCCGGGACGGAGTCCGGCTGCTGTTAGTAGTCCCGTTCTGGCCGGGCCGGGTATGGTTCCTGGACCTGATTTCTCTTTTTGACGGTACTCCATGGGATGTTCCCGTCAAGAGAGATCTCCTCTCACAGGCGGAGGGTGCTTGAGACCGTTCTCCAATCCAGAGCTCCCTCACTGAGGAAACTGCATGCCTTGAAGTGGAAGCTTTTCTCTTCTCGTTGTGGAGACCGCAGCTCGACCCAATTAACTGCCCGGTTGGTACAGTGCTGGAGTTCCTGCAGGTTCTCCGCAGGGTTGACCAACTCCACCCTGAAGGTCTATGTGGTGGCCATGGTGGCCTACTACGCCCCTCCCGGTGGCCAGTCAGTGGGCAGAAACCCAATGGTTACATGTTTCCTCCATGGTGCGCTGAGACTGAGACTTCCTTCTGAAGTTTGGCCACTGGACGGGTTGTCCCCGATTACTGTCAGGCTCCTGTCTCCTTCTCTTGGTTTAGCTGTGCTCTTCCACACTAGGCAGAGATTTGAAAGTGTGGCGGCGTGGGCATTCTCGTTCCCCAAAGCATCATCGACACAGCTCGAGTTCCTGAAGAGGAACTTTTAAGGTAACGTATGTAACCCTGATTCCTTGAAGGAACGAGACGCTGTGTCGCAGTGCCACACTTCCAGCATCTCTGGCCGGCGCTTGCGTCATCCTTTGAGGCTGGCTGCTGGCTTAGCCGCTCATGCTTTTATGCTTCCTGGTCTCTGGCGTCACCCGCCTATGACGTCTCGCCCATCCATTGGACTGATTACACACGTTATTCAGTGACGTCATGCTGGAGGCATTCCTCGAAGTGTCATCGACGCAGCGTTTCATTCCTTCGAGGAACCAGGGTTACATACGTAACCTTAGACGTTATGTTTTAGTATCACTGAGATACTATTTCTATATTTATTATTTGTTAGTTTTTAAAAAATATTTTACATTTGTTTTCATTTTAATTTTAGTTTATGTTTTACTGTATTATTGTCATTTTTCATTTTGTATTTGTTTTTTCTAAAATATGCCTATAGATTTTTTTTATACATTTTTATTTCAGTACATCAAATGAAATAATTTTTATTTAATTATTTATGTATGTATAAATATATGTGTTTATTTAGCTAGCTAGCTTTGGCTACTATAATATATATATATATTCAGTTATTTTATTTGAAATAACAAAATGCTTTTTAATGGTTTAGATAAGATAAGATAAGATATAAAAAATAAATAATAGAAAACTCAATTAGATAAGTAAAGTGCTTTCTTTGAGACTTTGGTTTAATGAAGTGATAGAGTATCTGTGTAACAAGCCACTGTTTTTAATTAAACTCGGCTTGTTCCTGTCATAGTGTCATCATGGTCTGTTTCCTGCCAGTAAGTCTTGGCACAGCAGACACACACTGCTCACTAATGTATTACAGACCAGAGCTGTGCCTCTGCAGGGGCCAAACACACAGCCAAGAACAAAGAGTAATTAAAGAATATGTCCATTTCAATGTACTTCAGCCTCTCCTTGTTAAGGTGCATTAACCTCACACTCTGACCACTCAAGTGCATGAGAAAAATACTTCCCCGCAGGGTAACTCAATTAAATTTGAAATTCATAGTTTGGTGCTTAAATACAGTTGCAATGTCAATAAGCAATATATAATGTTTTGGAGCATTACATTTATTTTTTATTTTTTTTATTTCTTGTTTTAAGGCCAATTTTGTTTCTAAATGACATATGAAGGTCTGTAGAGGTCAATATTATGACCGATATGATCCAGAAGCATTGAGCTTTGGTGCTTATTTGGGAAAAACTGGTTTGAATCCTGCATGCAACATATCCAAATTTGATTTCTTACTCCAATATTCCTTGTCACTTATCAGCTAAATGGAATAAAGTCCCCAAAAATGCATCCCCAGCACGAACTGGATAAAAATACGGAGCCTGACATCTCTATCACATCTCAAATCAAGGCCTAGTTAGACAGCGAGATGTGTGCTGTGTTAGTAAAAGCAGCTGTCTTACGCTGACAGTGAGGATCTGCACTGTCACATGTCCTCAAACGAGAGTGATCACATACAGTATGTCTCTATGAACACAGACTGCTGCAGTCTTAATAACCAGCAAGTGATTTGTACATGTCAGAGAAGTCTAGTCTGTGGATCCTGAACCAGCTCAGGCTTCATTACACAGTGAGTAGCTACTGCCCTCTGTAACAATGCCAAATCACAGAACAAATCATCCCCACTGACTGGAATTGATTTCCCCTCTTTTATGACTGGAAACCATTTTGAAAATCTAATCAACCTTCGGCTGTCAAGGCAACTATATCGTGTCTGAAAATCTCTCTGTGCACTGCTAAGATCATGCCATTTTAGGCTAAATCAACCATATACAGATGTAATATCACATCCATCACTGTTAAGACATCAACTGGAACATGGATGTATTTACTGCATATATTTATTGATGCATTTTTCATTCAAAAATTTAAACAATAAGTAACAAACCTACAGCTTTTTGAAGGAATTAACATGATTAAACACACTTTAAATCTTTAAAAAAAAATAATAATAATAGTAATAAAATAAAATAAAATCATTAACAAGTAACACTGATCATAAGCCTACAGTTTTTCAGTTGCCAATTCTGATTTGCAGGTATGAATATTATATTATAGGCTCTAAAATACATATAAAAGTAGTATTTATAATATTTAAATTATTTTGTAGATATATAAATCCAGGTTTTAACAGCAGCAATGCATAGGCAATATTATATTATATTATATTATATTATATTATATTATATTATATTATATTATATTATATTATATTATATTATATTATATTATATTATATTATATAAAATAAACATAAAAAATAATGTATATTTTCAGTCAATTTTTGGTGGGGTGGGCTTATGCAGGTTATTTAGATAATTAAATATTAAGAATAATCTCATACATTTTTAATAAAATTATTATGAATATCTGTTATGAAGCTTCTTTAGGAAAGTATTACATATATGAAAAAGCGAAAATATGAAATAAATAAAAGTGAAATATTTTTCAGAACAGCTAAACATCGTACAGATTCTGAAAGAGGAGTGTAATGAGATATATGAGAGCGTTGGGAAAATGAATGTGTGTAAGGGGTGTTTATCCTGACACAAGCAGCAGCTCTGTGTGTTACACTTGTCGACAGTAATAATCAGCTCGGGCTTCTCATTTGAACAGGGGACTGACAGTTCCAACAGGAACACACACCAATCTAATTAAGCCCTAATTGAGTGTTTTGCAAGGTCCATTGATTACTACTGCCTCAGAGTAATAGAACGAGCAAGAGGCGAGACAACCTCTGAAATTAGGAACGGGACCCTGGAGGTTTCAGGGTGACAGAACGTAATGTTGGGGCCAATGAGGGTGAATCTGCTTTGGAGACTCTGTTTGCTTTCTTCTGTCAGACTCCAAAATCATTCACTGTCACACAGATGAGTACTTCCATAAAATAGATGTTGTAATGCAACATATGGAAGTGGACAGAGAGTGATACGTACACGGGTGTGTAAAACTGGCTCTGGAAAGAAAGACAAGGACTGTCATTAGAAGTGTTAACCTCAGTATCTTGATGTGGATTATCTGCGTTCTCATTGTTCAAACGGTCTGAATCTGGATTAATCAGGTCCACATTGTCCTTTATTATAAAATGCTGTATTATTGTGTATTGTATTTATTGAATCCTTTATATGTCACCAAAGTTTTTGAATATTTATGAAAAAATTAGTATATGCTAACCAAGGTTGCATTTATTTGTTTGAAAAAATACACCAAAAACAGTGATATTGTAAAATATTATCACAATTTAAAACTAATTTCTATTGTAGTATATTTTAAAATGTATTTTATTCCTGTGATGCAAAGTTGAATTATCAGCATCATTACTCCAGTCTTCAGTGTCACATGATCCTTCAGAAATCATTCTAATATGCTGATTTTCTGATTATTATCAGTGTTGTGTCCCCAATCCTTTGAAAGCTTGTGTATATAATGTCATATTATGAATAACTTATGTATTCATAATATGGCATGTTTACTGATTTTTATAAGTGTTGAAAAAGACTCCTCAACGTCAGCGATTAATATGAACGACACAAATCTGAAGGTTTTTTGTCAATCTTGCAGAAAGCTGTAAAATGTAATGAAAACAAATATCCAACATAAAATTAAAAAATCTAGTTTTAACCCAAATGCCAAGTTCAGTGTACTCTTTGTATCAATGTTGGTGTGGTGTGGTTTTAAAAAAACTTTTATACCACATTTTAAGAATTTAAAATGTTATGAAACAAAAATGGCATGTGATGTAACCATCAAGTAAAAAGTAATGACATTTTCCTTTGACTATGAATGCATGCTAGTGTACACATCGTAATTACAATATATATAAACTTTTTTGAAAAAATATTTCGAAAAAATTTTTTATTTACAAATATCATTAATTATTGATCCATAAATATAATTACATTTTCTGAGAGTACACCACATGACATTTAAAGATGTATTTTTTAGCTTTTATTAGGAAAGGACAGTATACAGGAAGTGAATTGAGAGACGGGGGGGTGGGGGTTGGGGCTCGAACTTGGGACACCCGAATTTCAAAGGCACTTTATGTTAGTGCACTGCCCACAAGCCCATTGCCAGCGACTGCATATGACATTATACAACCTGAAATAATATATATATATATATATATATATATATATATATATATATATATATATATATATATATATATATATATATATAGTCGAATATATAGATCAAGAAGCAACCTCCCGCTCTCTCTCGTGAAGCCCATACAGAAGTGGCTTAAACTGTAATTCATCGACTGACCACTGGAGGCTGGCCGCAAAAGGGAGTCAATCCCATAGACTCCCCATGTTAAAATGCCCCCCCAATCCCCCCCCCCCCCCCCCCAAACCCCTTTTTTTTACTATGTACAGAGAATGTCACTCTGATTCCATTTGAGTGCGCTCGAAGGACGAGTGCAGAATGAATGGAGGTCAATGGCGGTATACCCCTCAAAATCCACTTTTCTCAGGATATAATTTTTTGTCTAGTAATTTGAATGTTGTATTCGAAAGGAGAAGCAAAGAAATTACACATTGCTGGGTGTTAGATTTTTTAGAGTCACTTATTTGCTTTAAAAAGTCTTTTAAAATGTCAATGACATCATACACATTGTACGACCAGAGATACTGCTTTACGGCAATCCCAGTGTATCGCTCGCTGATAGGCTGTCGAGTAAGGGAAGAGTCCCCCTCCCAACAACACGTATCGTTACGATCTGTGGTAGCCCACGCAACCTGGCCGATTTTGGACATTATGCAACTTGGCATTTGGCAAACTTTCCCTCCCACGTGAACCACCGTAAATTCAGGTAGGTTTTGACAATTAACACAGTCCACATGGGTTAGCTTTTTTCATCCTTGTATATATATATATATATGTGTGTGTGTGTGTGTGTGTGTGTGTGTGTTTAAGACAGTTGGGGCTTTAAAACTGGCCTACCATTATGTAAATGGAAGACAAATTTGTTGCATGTGAAAGAATAAACCTCAACCAATCTGGCCTGTGCAATGGTATCAGAACCTTTCTCCAAAACATCTCCATCTTCAAGTCTCAGGTGGACCCGGGAAGAAGACTCTTCTAGTAGAGGGTTCTCCATGGTCAAAACCAGCTGATACTCACCACCAACTTGATTAAACCGCACATTCACAACCTCAAAAACAAAATCCAGCTCCTCAATCCTGATCCATTCTCGCTGCACAATGAAGGAAGATCAAGAAAAACAAAGTGGTGAGAAAAATATGTTAATTAGAATCCAATTATAGCACTGCAGCTGTTTCGTACTTGTATAAAGAACATATAGCGCATGTATACGTTTTGTTCTGTTGCTATAGCTACAGTCAGAAGGCCATTGTGGTTGTCGTAAGAGGTTACAGGTTCCCAGGGTCAACTGAAGGCATCATAAAGCTTCATGCTTTGGTCAAAACTTCATCTCTCTGTTATATATGTGCAATGCATGTGTGCATTGGTGTGTTCAGCAATAAAATACAAAAAAAATTGTATGGTTTGCATTCCTTTGCAGAACACTTTGCTTCAACTATCCAATACTATGTGAATGCAGAGCAAAACATGCACTGTAAAAAATAAGTGTAATTTTAACTGTAAAATTTTGTAAAAACGCTACGGAAAAAAACTGATAATAGGTTAACAGTAAGTTCCCGTACTATATACAGGGAAAAACTGTAAAAGATCTAACAAAGCATTTAATGTAAATTTACAGTAAAATTCTGTTAATGATACAGCTTTTAGAAGTAAAAAAAGAACAAATCAATGTATAATTTACAGTCTAAAACTGTAAACTGATATTCCCAGAATTCCCTGCGTGACACTCCACGTTTGAAAGTATTTTGTTTAAATAATCATGTTTTTAAATAGTTCTTGTTATCAGTTATGTACATTTGAGCTTTATGTTACATCTTCTGTTGCTTAATGAAAGTTTTTTGCATTATTTAAGTATCACGTGTGTTACCATGATGGTGTTTTGTGTTTCCATAAATGTGCACCTTCTATATGTTAATATATACTTCTGCTTGTGGTGAAGCTACTTGTGATGAGCTTTGATACTTCATGTGGCTTTCTCTTATACAGTACCATCTTTATTATTATGGTGGTTGTCAGTATTTTCAAGGTACAAAACAGATTTAATTTTGTGTGTTGTTGAATTTACTGGTTTATATTCACATTTTCTTGTTTGTAAATTACAGCTTTATATTGTAAAATTAACAGTTTTTGTCGTAAATGTGTTTACAGTTTTCTGTATTTTTACAAAATTATTCTGGCAACCACAGCTGCCAAAAAGTTTTTGTAAAAACAACAAGAAATTTTTTACAGTGTGTATCAGTTTTCCTTGATGTTTCGTATCAGTGATCAAAGGCCACTGATTTGAACTTCAGCCAAGAGGTGTCCTATCTTACAACAGCACTTTCCTTGTCTTTTTTCTTACTGAAGTTCGTTACCAAGATATTGTGGCCACTGCAAGAAAGGGTCAAAGTCTGTAGAGACAGCATGCAGTGTTCACACAAAAACTCATTCAAAACACTGAACACATGGTTATTGCAAAGCTGTAAAGTAGGAAACCTAAGTGTGAGATACCCAAAAAAATCCACTTAGCTGAAGAAACGTACTGAATGCAAGGGGTCTCAAGATAGAACTGAACATTGGGATCTCTAGGAGTCAAGGTAAGGAGTCATTCAAAATTTGATTCAATTGTTTGCATTTTCTTTTTGACTTAATTGTATTTTTTATTGTTACTGTATGCTAAAACTAATGTTAGAAAGGAAATAACTGTAGATTTGTAAACTATTAAAAAATAACAATAAAAAAGCTACTTATCACATATTTAAAAAATGAAGAGATAAAACAAAAAAATAAAGTAAATGAAGCAGGATAGTCAACAGAACAGTTGCATAATAATTGATTTTCTTGTTTATGAATGCACTCGGGCCATGACCAAAAACGATGAGATGAATCAGTTTACACAATCATCTATAATGCAGCTGTTCTATAATTATTCAGAAAGCTCAGGCGAGAGTTATGGGAGAATTTTTACCTGAAGTCAGGAGACGGCGAGTTGCCAAAATAATTTTGTGATTCACATGTGCCATTGAAAAACAGGCTGGTTAAAACACTTAACTGTGTATTACATTCATAAAATCTGTTATGCATATAGTCTGGCTAATTAACAGCCATCACAATGCCAATCTTAATCTCCTCACACATTTGTTACTAAGACACAAAAGCAAATTAACAACATTTTGGAGTGCACCTTGCATGTGCATCAGAAAGACCTTAGTGGTGTTTGACTTTATTCACATACTCTGAACAAACATCTTAAAACTTTGGAGTCTCATTCCGCAACGTTTGTGCTACAGACTAGTAATGCAAAGTCCAGTTCATTTCCACGAACCGGTTCTTTTCGGTTCTTTTTGGACAGATCCGCTCATTGGAAAGAACGGTTCGTTCAAGAACCGAACATCACTACTACAGACATGAATGATAACTGAGTAACGTTACTGTTACTTTTCTATCATACTTTCGATTTTCGGCGATAAAATGGTGAGACAATACCAAAGATGCTGAAGGATGGACCTGTGCCACATGAAAATAAATAAATACATTTTGGGCTACCATCCACTCCCATTATAAAGCATTGATTAGCCTGGACATTATTTATATATATATATATATATATATATATCTGACAATGAGCCTATGTTATAGTGTATATGCTATTTTGCCGGTTTTATTGTAAATCAAAAACCAAAAAATCTATACAATATAATAAATTTCACCAGCAATGCTGGTTGCCTGCGTTCAAAATCCCATACTTTGGGGAGTAATGATTGTGTTTAGATGTCCCATTTACGGTTTTCATCATTCATTTTTCATTTACTTTATCTTCATTAACTCCAGTTGCATCTCTTCTCCATGTATATATAGAAATTCATTGTCAACTAATGCAACGCCAGTGTCTGTTGTCACCTGACCTTCTTTATCCTCCACTAAAAGCCTCACTGTCAATGGCACGGCACCATGGAGACTGTTTTCTTGGTAAATGGTGACTGGAGGTCGTCCCCAGAGCCCTTGAGTGATGGTGGCTCATAAGAAGTCATTACAGGCAGCATCCATCATGGGCTGTGTGCTCAATGGTGTCACCACCTTAATCAGTTTCCTCCTTGTCAAAAGCTCCTGTGGACACTGACAGGATCCCATTTGAGGCTTAACCATGCCAGAATGGATCGTACACCATTTCACCAACCACAGTGGTGGTTTGTTACGCCAGCACCAGTCCAGTAAGATGTTGTGAATGTAACTGTAGGAGGGGTATTACATGGATCAAGCTTCTACATGTGTCAGCCTGACTCATTATGAAAATAAAGAAAATAGAGCTGGGGTTTCATGTCTACAGTCAATGGTGCACCGTATCTTTTTTTTAGCACTGGCTGCATTGGGTTCTTTGAAATTTGAGAGGACAGATAGGATAGTCAAAGTTCGGAAAGGTATTCGCCTTATATCTCTTAGATACGCTTCAAACAGTAATTCATTGTCAAAGTTATTTGGAAATTAGATGCGTCAGAAGCTTCCACACAAAGGTGTTCGATGGAACTAACCACTGACCTTCTCTGAACCGATATAAGCAAACTTTCAAGCACTTTCCATGATGTAATCCAAGCTTTTCAAAGTGTTCTTTGTTCTGCAACCTTTATTTGTAAATCCAGCTTTGCTTTTTTTTTTTTTTTTTTCAAGTTAACTGCATTGTTATAAATGGATTTTTGTAACTTTTCTTAACTATCTTTGGCTGTAATCCCTTCATAATAAGGGCAACAATGCAGAAGGTTGCAAAACCTCTGCTCCCTCATTCTAAAGAAGGGGGTGTGGTCATTTGGTGGGTGTGGCAATTTTCTCACCCTCAGGCCATGCCAGGTGTAGATGAGAAATTTAGCACTACATCACTTGCTCACAATGGATGCTCTGCAGTGAATGGGTGCCGTCAGAATGAGAGTCCAAACAGCTGATTAAACATCACAATAATCCACAAGTCATCCAGACCACTCCAGTCCATCAATTAACATCTTGTAAAGTCAAAAGCTGTGTGTTTGTATAAGCACATCTTGCCAAATTGCCAAGTGTTTTGAGTGATTTTTTTGTTCATTGTTATGCGATTGTTCTGGTTGGTTGGTGTTTGTATGTTGATTCATTTCATAAATGTGATCTCATCTTATTAGTTCTCGGGTATGAAATCTACAAAAATGACAACACAGTGGGTTTCAGCATCTTAATAACCAGTTTAAGTAAAAAAAAAATATCTGTGATTGTGGCTTAAACGCTTTTTTTTTGGAGATACAGTTCTACAGCTGTTACAAAATAAAAACACTTTAGAAATGTAACCTGTTCTGCATCTTTCTAGATTCTTCACATGTGTGTCGATACATGTGTGTGGTTCATTGAAATGACTTCCTTATGCCTATACTGTGAGTCACCATTGGAAATCTCCACCTGATAAGTGGAAAGGTGCTCACACACATGAATTTCCCTGTTATCACAGTGGAATATGTCAGCATTCGGCCCCCACACAGTTCCAGCCTGTTTTAAATCCAGTGCTGATTCAAACTCTCAATACCAGCCACAGGACGGCTCTTGGAAGTCCACCTAATCCCTCTGATCTACAGGTGGCAGGGGAGATCGGCTGCCCCTGTCTGAAAAACTTCTCTCTGGGTTTCTTTCACACCCCCTCTTCCTCTCTCCCCATTGCTTTTCTCTCTCTCCTGGTTTCCAGTGAAGTGGTAATCCCCCATCTGAAAAGGAGACCCAAGCTGAAGTAAAGGCGTTTTGGGTTGGCATGCTAGAGAAAGGGTCCCGTCACATTGCTCCTCACAGCTCTCGGCCACACTGGTAACAGGTCAACTAAACGAGAGAGCAAGAAAGGAGGAGAAAAAGAGACTCTAACTTTGTTTTTCGATTAGGGCGTCTTGTGTCCCACAGGAGTGTGGAAGACTGATTTCGGCTGCTCTCTGAGTTAGTGGAGCTCACTGAAACTACTGTTTGATCTGCAGGTTGGCACCATGAGTGCTGAAACTGTGAAAGACTACTACGACTACTCAGAATGGTACGAAAATGCAGCGCCAACCAAACCTCCTGTCGAGTAAGTACTCTTAACTTGTGTTTATGAATGTTTCTTTATGGTAAATTTAAAAACCAATTCCAAACTTTGTTTTGATTCATTAAAAGTGGGGAAAAAACAATGACATCTTTTCACTTAGGTTTGTTATTTATTTTTACATTATTTTCATGATATCTATTTCCTATAGTTAAATCTACTATTTGTTTTTATAATTTATTTTATAGTTAATTATATTTAAATGTTTAAGCTTAATCTTACAATACACACACACATACATATATGTATTTTATATGTTTACATTTATTTTTATATTAATTATATTAATTTTAAAAATCAGTCACAACTTTGTTGTGATACATTGCAAGTGGGGATAGAAGTTACTTATATTTGTGATATATTTTTGCATCATTATAATTTAACATGTAAAATGTATACATTTTATAACTTGACAAACAATAATTAACAAATGCATACACACACAAAGAGAGAGACACACATATATACACTTTTATGCTATTTTTAATAAGTAGCTACATGTTATTTATCATAATTATACTGTATATATTTAAATGCAATATTTAGTTTTTATAATTTATTGATTTGATAGTTTATATATTTAAATGTGTCAGCTTACATAACATGCAAACATATATAATATTTAATAATTATAATTATGATAGGTAAAAATTGTTAACCTGAATGTACTGTAAGTCGCTTTGGATAAAAGCGTCTACTAAATGCATACATTTAATTTTAATATAATTTGATCATATTTAAACATGGAAATTTATATATTCAAAATGTGTATTTATATTGCATATTAGGTTACAATTTTCTCTGGGTTCTCTGGGTTTAGACATTAACTTCTGTGATTTCAGCTAGATAACATGGTTAAGGTCTGCAGATATTCATTAGATATTATCTTTATTGTTGCTCTTCATTTAGTCTGTTGCATCCCATAACAGACTACCCAATATGTATATGGTTCTATGTCTATAAGTGTCGTTTTGACTTTGGTCTCATCTTTGATTCTTTTCACAAATGCAAGAGTCTTTTCAGCTGGATTTTAGATAACAAATCACCAAACTGTGACTCTAGGGTTACTTAAATGCATGTCTTGTCCAAGACTTCTTTAAACCAAACACAATCAGGATCTTTTCATTCATCTCTGAGTTTCTGTTACCACGGCCTTTAGTTGCCATAAGTCCATCCCAGCATTTCAGTTTGCTCAGTGTGAGTGGGGTCGTGTGCTGGCATTTCACGACAGTCAGATTCAGTTTAAATGAAGTGCTCTTGTTAGTGATGGTCTGTTGCTTGTGAATGGAGGGGAGGAAGGGAGTTATCAGCCTGGATCACACCAGTTTATGATAAATACTCTGTGTTCGTGAATTTTTCAGAGTTATCCCACCATGTGACCCCACAGCTGATGAAGGCCTCTTCCACATATGCATTGCTGCAATATCTGTGAGTTCCCTTCAAATGAAACATACTGGTTTTATGTTCTTAATTTCCTTTTTTTCTGTCATTACCTTCTATTCTTTCTTTGTATTGCCTTGTCCAGAGTTTAGTACCTTAGAATACTTGGAATATAGAAATCAGACAGTACCATGGTTTATATCACAGTACTAGAGACAGACAGTATTTGGATATGTTAAGAAGCACCTTTTTGTCAAAATCTAGAAATCTAGAAATAGCCATGTCACTTGACAATAAGCTGTTTGAGTTTTCAAATTATTTTGAATTGAGTAAATAATTTGTAAAAAAAAAAATATATATATAGGATCATTATATAATAAATTATAAATTAATTAATTAACTGTGTTTTCTATGTGTTCACTATTATTATCATCATTTTTATATCTTTTTAATATTTGAAGACGTGAAAAAATCCCATAGCAATATCTACAAATCCCAGTCTCCTGTGCTATTTTAGCATCATTGATATACTATTATAGTTTAGTAATATTTTGCATTTGTTTTAATTTCTTTATTTTCTTTTTTCATCACACTTTTTGTCCGTTTTAAAATTCGATAGTTTTCTACATTTTTTTCTTTCTTTCTTTTTTTGCATTTCTATATATTTATTTTATAATTTTTTATGTATGTTTTAATTTACTTGGCAACTAGGTGAAATAAATTAATTTTTGAAATATTTATTTTATGCATTTTTTTGGGGGGGGGGGGGGGGGTTTAGTTTTAATTAACCATAATACATGACCACGTCGTAGTAACTTTATATAAAAGTTTTAAAAACATTTCAAACACACATTTGTCGTCACTCATCTTGTAACTCCCAGACTTCCCACTGAGTCCCTGGTCTTTTCCTTTCTTTGATATTTATACAAAAAGCCACATGCTAATTGACTGTGATGGACCCATGTGGACTCAGATGTCACCTTTGGCCATGACGCCTCCTAAAAGTGCTACAGGTCACTGCAGGTCACTGTGCACTTACTCATTCCAGAAAGAGAGGCAGCATCTTTGGAAATGGGTTCTGCCCTTGTTTCATAGGGGTCTGTGGTTTCATTTGAACCGAGAAGCTGTGAAGCTGAAGGGGTTAATAAAGGGTCAAAGTCCCAGCTGGACAAGCTTCTGCTGGGCCTTTAGAGGAAGTCAGGGAGGTTGTAATACTGACAAATTGTCCTCTCTTCATGTAAAAAGCTGGTGGTCATGCTGGTTCTCGCCATCCTGGCCAGGCGACAGAAGCTGGGTGACAATCAGAGGGGACTTACAGGTTTACTCAGGTCAGTTTGACATCTGCCATGCAGTAAATCACCCAGAACCTCATGGCAACCTACTAAAAATGTTTTTTTCTGTTCTTTTCTTCAGCCCAGTAAACTTTTTAGACCACACACAACACAAGGGCCTTGCCGTAGCTGTGTACGGCGTTCTCTTCTGCAAGCTGGTCGCAATGGTCCTCAGTCACCATCCACTTCCTTTCACTAAAGACGTCATTAACAAAGGCACGCTGACTACATCTATCGCATCATGGAGTGGTGGAATGCATTCATATTGTGATTTATGGCAGTATTTATTCAGTTTTTAGGCTTCGTTTTATGATGTTGTCTAGTGGTTAAGACCCAGAACTAGCAAACCGAAGGTTGCTTGTTCGATTCCCGCAAGGAACAAAACCTTGAGTCCCCATCGCTGTACACTTAAACCCAACTTGGTCAAGGATGATAATTATGGCAATGTTGTAAAGAATCAGTTCTTTCTAGATGTAAAACACACACACACACACACACACACACACACATACATTCTTTTCTATCATCAAGTAAATCAAAGACTTAGGGACACCAAAGAGTTTGGGAAATTAGCCAGTCTGTAGGGGTATCTCAGGGGGTACAGTGGCTCTCCCTTCACTGTTGCTCTAAAAGGAATACTCTCTCTATTCACAATATGGTAGCTTTCCAAACTAAGCTCAGTTCACACAAGAGGATGAAAAGTAGCACCCTCCCTGATCTTTTCTGATAGTCCTTCTTAGTTGGGTTTTGTTATTGGATTATTGGCAGCATTTTTTGTTATTTAGCCAACATGGCCTCAGACAAGGCTTTGTTTGCATGATGTATCCGTTTGGTGCTTTATTAAGTGAATTTTGACATGCATGTTAATATAGATCTTGACCTTTTTTGTTCTTCTGAAGCAAAGAAATGCATTTGTGTAATAAAAATATGATATATTTTTTTATTATTATTATGAACTGTCACGAGAGAGTGGTGTTATATGAGAAACAGGCCCAAATTTAAGTCAGTTTACAATCAAAATTGTGTTTTTAGGGCAATTTATTCATATAAATGTGTCTAGTTTAAGGTTACATCAGATTGCACTATTAAGGGTTTGAACTTACAACCTTTCGACTCCCTGCCTCTTTAACCACTGGGACACATCACTATTTATAAGCAAATCTAGACAGTACTGGTGAGCACAGAGATGTTTAAGTTGACTATATTATTTTGTTCTTTATGCCTGTAGAGTTCTGGCTGATCCTCGCTCTGTTGTACTACCCCGCGTTGTACTACCCTCTTCTGGCCTGCGGTACGCTGCATAACAAGGTGGGATACGTCTTGGGAAGCCTGCTGTCATGGACACACTTTGCAGTTCTGGTCTGGCAGAAGGTGGACTGTCCCAAAACCTCACAGGTACCACTTACCATGGATTTATGGATCTTAAACATCACCTGTAAAATATATGCATACTTTTCCATGTTGAATGGGACTTTCAGATTCTTCTGTAGCAGCTTAAGTTCATTAACTTCTTTCCATCAGTCCTCCGTTTTGTGCCCATTGTCCCCATTGAATGGTCAAACCTCGAAACAATTCGTTCTGGTTCCCAGGATCTCACTATGGTGCTATGCTTCAGCTAATCACTTTAGATTCTGTCACAACAATGTTACCCAAAATACACAATAAAATAAAACATTCTTGTTTAGTTTGATTGTTCTGCCTGCTTCATGGATTTAGCAAGGAAACAAACGGATCAAACTGGCTGACTGGATTCATGCTGAAAGCCATTCAGTTATTTTTAGGACTTAATAAAGAAAGCCTTGTTAGGTCCGTTATATAAATTCTGAGTGAAATTTCATGATTGATTTGCATTGAATATGGGTGGCAGGAATTGTGGGTAATATAGCGAGACAAAGGACTGCAAACATTTGATGTAATTTGATATTGATTTGTCTGTTTTTCTGCTTGTCTGCAGATCTATAAGTACTACGCTCTGTTCAGCAGCCTTCCTCAGATTGCCTGTCTGGCTTTTCTTAGTTTCCAGTATCCGCTGCTTCTGTTCAAAGGCTTACAGAACAGAGAGACAAGCAACGGCTCTGAGGTGAGACTGTCAACAGCTGTCCTGATTGTGTAATAAAAGCTATATTAACAGATCCAATTCTTTAAAAAAGACTAAAAGGGAGTTCCAAGCATTAAAAAGTTTGATAAGGTTTAAGTTTAATAATCAGTAATCAAATATTTTAGAATTTATTCATCATTGCTCTTATTTGGCATTGATTTATTTGTATTTACCATTGTTTTTCCCCTAATGTACTGTAAACAATATTACAACAGACCTGTGACCCATTTTTGGGCCACGACCCACCAGTTAAGCGCCTCTGTGTTAATTCGTAATGAAGAGATTTAGGAGCATGGAAAGGCAAGAGGAGAGTTGGTAAACTCGTACCTGCATTCCAGCGCTCTAATCGTTTTAAGCAGCTCAGTGGGATTGGGTTATGTTTGACTCACAGAGCACATTACACAAACAGTGTGTTGTTTTCCCATAGGAAGTAGACAATGGCTTATTCAGCTATGATCGCTATGACGAATACATTTGGATGAAATATGATGAGCGATCCCCTCATAACACATCTAAACTTCAAGTAAACAATGTCAAATCTAGATATATATTTTTTTTAAGAATTGACAAACTATCCATAATTCAGAAAAGCAAAGTTTTTGTTAGATCACACTACACTACTATTTTTAACCAATTGTAACTTTGAGAAGATTTGTAGTTATATATATATATATTTTTACTTTCTTGCAGGACCTCACTAGCAGTTATTATCGAGATTATGTGAAGAAGATACTTAAGAAGAAAAAGCCCACCAAAATCAGGTGATGCACACTTACGTGGACAACATTATTTATTAACCCAAAGGTTCGAGAAGCATTAAACAGCAGAAATTATACTAGTAAGCCATAATAAGACTGATCATATGGACCCTTTGTACAACATGATCAAAAAAGCAAATTAATTAATTTTTGCAAATGTTTTTATGTTGGCTTTACTGGTCACACATTTAAAAAAAATTATAATAATTTATAATAATATAAATAGAGATGCACCGATACCACTTTTTCCAGAACTCGTCTGATATGTTACTTTTATTTTTGGTACTTGCCGATACTAAATACCGATATTTTAATTGCCTTTGTAAAAATTGTAAATATTGGGTACAAAACCAAAAGAGTATGTATAATGTTAACTTAATTTATTAAATAGATACAGTCAAACCAAAATTTATTCAGACACCTTCAACGTTTCACATTATCACAGTTTATTCTCTATAGTTTATAAGATGGTAATAAAATATGACAAGAACTCATAGTTAAACTGTCAGAACAACTTGATCTGGATAATATTAGATAACTTTGATAGAAAGGTATATAATGGATTACAGTCACAGCATTACACACAGGCTGCTAGATTCACTTTCGCCAGAAAGTCATGTATGCCTAAGGTTGAAAATAAATGATGTTTATAGTGAAAGCTCCTATAATTTATTTTAAGATTGAGTTTTAATCCAAATGCATGTGCTAAGTGTGTGAACATCAAAGATCAGTGTGCTCTCTCTCTCTCTCTCTCTCTCTCTCCCTCCCTCCCTACCGTTAAGTAACTTGTGCATTGTTTATCTTACTTGTTTTGAGATATCCGACCAAACTACAAGGTTTCCAGTGATAAAAATGTATATTCACTCGACAAGCTCATGCATCTTCGTCGCTGTGCGCTCAATCCACTTAGCGTGCTTTATCATCTCATGCACATCAGCTATACTGGCGTTAATACTCTGAATGTTTAACATTATATTCATTGCATAGATATCCTACGTAGACAACCTTAATCATTAAAGGGGGGGTGAAATGCTGTTTCATACATACTGAGTTTTTTACACTGTTAAAGAGTTGGATTCCCATGCTAAACATGGACAAAGTTTCAAAAATTAAGTTGTACGTTTGAAGGAGTATTTTTGTTCCCAAAATACTCCTTCCGGTCTGTCACAAGTTTCGGAAAGTTTTTTTGAGTATGGCTCTGTGTGATGTTAGATGGAGTGGAATTTCCTTATATGGGTCCTAAGGGCACTTCTCCCGGTAGAGCGCGCGCTCCCGTATAGCAGAGCACTGAGAGCACAACAGACTTCACTGATCAGAGCGAGAGCGTCGCGAAATGTCACAAAAGGAGTGTGTTTTTGGTTGCCAGGGCAAGACAACCCTGCACAGATTACCAAAAGAGAAACAGCATTAAGGGACCAGTGGATGGAGTTTATTTTTACAGAGCATCAACGGAGTTGTGCAAGTGTTTGTGTTTGTTCCCTGCATTTCGAAGATGCTTGTTTTACAACAAACTCCTTCAGTTTCAGCCTCTGGATCTGATTCTGGATCATAAATAAACGGCTGAATCTGACTGTTAGCCATGGTTTGTTTCGGTTTGTTTTGGATGATGGTTTTTTCCTCAAGGTAATGTCACAGCTGCCAAACGCTCTCAACACAAAAGCCAACTGGCGCTCGTGATTCTTTAGCTCCGCCCACACGTCACGCCTCCAGCCGGTCTTGTTTTTCCGGGAAAAATCGGTACAGACTATCTTTCTCTTATGAATATAATAAAACTAAAGACTTTTTGGAGTTATGAAGGATGCAGTCCTACTGTATAGGTACTCAAGATTAACAGGATATTAATCTTGTTAATATCCCCCTCTGTAATAACTCCAATCTGCCGTCTGTTGTTCTGTTGTCGGTGTTTCTTTGTCTGAATATGGCATTTATCACATGTTGTGTGGTATCAGCATTTGGTATCGGGGCATTTTAACGAGTACGAATACGAGTACAGGCGCTCATTATCGGGCCCGATACCGATGCCAGTATCGGTATAAGTGCATCTCTAATTGGAAAGTTATTTAAAAAATAGTATTGTAAATAAAATATTTTCTAGTTAATTTAAATTTTCAAATCGTTTTATAAATAACAATTTCATAAATGTTATCAATTTTAAAATGTAATTGTTTTTAATAAATTTTATTATAAGATTAATTAGGGTTTTCAAACCCCATACAATTAATGAATAAAATACTATAAATACAAAATCAATTCTATAAATACTATTAAAAAAATCCTAAAGAAATACATATTTTGTAGCTTATAAATATCAAGTGCTTAATGCAGTGTGAGCTAATGGTTTTGTAAATGGAATAGATTCCGATTGCAATGAAAGAAAAAAAAGTTAAAGCACTTTCTATTATAGCAATCAGTGCACTGTACAATAGACATGCAGATAGGATATTGTCTATAGACTAGTTCCTTCCTCTTTTCCATTGACAGGAGGTGAATCACACCTACAGTAAATTTACTTATGCAAAGATTGGTAGATAGTGATCCATCACTGTCCCTGAGTGCGTGATGCCATACAATCTGTCTGTACTGTACAGATGCTGATCTTCTTAATGCAAAAATACACTGAGTGTCATTAAATATAGTCCTGTTAGCCACGTGAGGGAATGTGTCCTGTTACGTGGAAACTCCTTGATGTCAGTACAAAGGAAAGCAACATAATGGAGGGAAATATCCATTGATAATAAACTTCAGATATGCCTCAAATATCAAGAGACCATGAGGTTGCAAGTTTAGACTGGTTGCTCAAAGGTTGCAGGTTTGAATCCCATTAAAATCCCATTAGTGTAAATTAATTTTAGGAAACTAAAAGTCTAAATGTGCATTTGAAAGAAAATGAAGGGGTATTATTTTAAAATCGTATGCTGCTTCTTGTTGTTTATGCCTGTTATCTCTTGCTTTTGCAGTTCCAGC
The DNA here is from genome assembly GCF_023724105.1 of Carassius gibelio. Lineage (NCBI taxonomy): Eukaryota > Metazoa > Chordata > Actinopteri > Cypriniformes > Cyprinidae > Carassius > Carassius gibelio. Next base: position 12,568,804 of record NC_068395.1, on the reverse strand, counting down.
ATATCAAAACCCAAACTGATTGAAAGACTCAGAGATGCTGCCAAGTCTTACATCTACACACCAGAGGATGGTAAATTAAAAAACAAAGAAAGAAAGAAAAAACAAAGAAAAGCCAAATACATATAAAAATATATTTTATTCAGCATGGACTGGTGCATTAAATTGATGGAAAGTTATAATGAAGACACTTTTTTGTTATTACAAAATTATTTTTTTTTAAATTTGTTCTTTTAAAACTTTCTAATCATCAAAGAGTCAGGGAAAAATTATATTGATAATAAATATTGTTATTGATAATCTTGAGCAGCAAATCAGCATATTATAATGATTTCTGAAGGATCATGTGACTCTAAAGACTCGAGTTATGATTCTGAAAATTCAGCTTTGATCACATGAATAAATTATATTTTAATATATAATATATTGACACAGAAAACAGTTTCTTTGAAACTGTAATAATATCTCATATGTATGTAATTTACTGTCATTATATTTCTTTTCCATCAGTTTTTAGGTTCCCTTTGAAGCTAGCGATCTCTGTGGTTGTGGCGTTCATTGCTCTTTATCAGGTAAACGCTTGAACAAATGTTATTTCTTTCTAAAAGTATTAATCAATGTAGCGTGTTAGTATTTCAAGGCATTTTCCATTCTGGTGAATGTCTTAGATGGCGCTCTTACTGGTCTGCGGTGTGCTGCCCACCCTACACATCGTCCGTAGAGGAGTGGACGAAGACATCGCCTTCCTGTTGGCAGGTTTCAATATCATCCTGTCAGACGACCGTCAGGAGGTGGTCAGGATTGTAGTCTACTATCTGTGGTGTGTTGAAAGTGAGTTAGCTGCCATTCTTATACTTCTTATACTAAGGCTGTTCTGTTACAGGACATAGATGCACAGGTGCACAGAGCACACATTGCAAGTATGGGTCACTTCACTTTTTATTCAGACCGCTGGAGGTTTGCAGAGGAGTGCAGAGCCCGAATCACACGCATCCGCTTTCACTCAGCTTTAAATACTCATATGAATCAGCAGATGAATAATGATGTAGTCAGCAAAGCCGACTGCTGAACTGTAGCAGGACTCGTTTTCCAATCAGTCAGTGGGAAAAAGTGCTGAGGCTGTGAGAGTGTGTTTGTGCATCTGACAGCGACCCGTCTGACAATCATGTGATTGTGTGTGTGTTTCAGTTTGCTATCTGTCAGCGGTGACCCTGTCCTGCCTGCTCAACCTGCTCATGATCATGAGGTCCATGGTCCAGCACAGGTGACACTAACAACCACACATTCGGTCAGATGAACCGGCTCAAACCGCTTTTCACCTGCTTCATTACTGTCACATGCATGCTGATGCGCAGATGTCACATCCTGATTCTCTGATAAAGCATTTTAGATGTTATTAGACGGAGTAGGTTTGTGAGGTCAGTTTTATAAACAGGATTTAAAGTGCGAAACGGACAGAAAATATTACAGTTGTTTCTGATGTCAAAACAGAGTTTATGATTGCTAACTGATTTACACCACAGTATAGCTATTTCCTTTTAATTTTTATATACAAATTATTTTAGATTTTAATGTTTTATATTCTATTATTAAATAAACTTAATTACAACTTTTTAAATGCAACAACAGATTTAGCCTATATTAAACAGATTGTCACATATTAATACAGAAATAAAAAGATAGATATTCTAAATAAAAATGTATTTCTTTAGTAAAATCTAAAACAGTTGTACTATAAGTGTAATTTCCTATTTTGTACATTTTTAATTAAAATGTATTTATCTTTTAATTAATTATTATTTATGATGCATTTTATTGTTTTATTTCATTTCATTTTCATTTTATCTTTTTATCTTTTTTTTTCACTTCCAGGGTTATTATTGTTACCTAAAATTAAAACTAAAAATAAAATCTACAAAAAAAAGCAATGATTTTAAAACTGTTTATATATGTTTTAATTAAAAATCATTTATTTATAACTTGTAATGTATTTTATGATTTTATTTTATAGTCTATATATATATTTTTTTTCTTTATTTTAATTTTTTTTTTCACTTCCAGGGAAATTATTATTATTGTTACCTAAAATTAAAACTAAAACTAAAACCATTAAATCTTTACTTAAAATAAAACAAATTAACTGAAACAAAAAGTGTTATTAAAAATACATATTTATTAATTTGTCTTTTTCCTTTTGTTTAACTTGAAATACTAAAATAACTAAAACTAAAACTGAAATTAAATTATTTATTAAGAACCATATAGACATTTAAAAAATGACAAATAATGAAAAAATATATATATATTAAAATATAACCAGAAAAAAAAGAAAACTAATTAAGCTATAATGAATATATACAAAAAATTATGTTATACTAGCATACTAATATATATATTATATATATTATTTATTTTTTTTATTTTTTTTTTTTTTGCTAATATATTTCATTATTTGTATTAGTCATCACCAGCTCGTCTCCTGACAGTCACACATCATTCATGCACTTATGTGAATGCATTACTAATGATTTTCTTTTTAGCATAACTGACTGTCTCAGTGCCTCTATTATGAATAACAGCTACAGTAGCTAGAGGTGAAACAGGAAAAACATCATTTACTAGACTAATGAGAATGAGATAATTACGGCCAGGAATACCAAATTAAAAATAATGACTTTTCAAATTGAGTTTTTAAATGTCATTAATGGCCGTTTGACTCTGTGACCTGCAATTCCATCTCAGTGTCTTCTTCATAAAGAGATGCTGTGTGTGTGTGTGTGTGTGTGTGTGTGTGACGGCTGTGTCTGTGCTCCCTCAGGTCTAATCTGAAGGGACTGTACAGAGGAGACATCTTCACTGTGTATAACTGCCACAGGAGCATTAGACCGTCCCGGCCTGCGCTGGTCTGCTGGATGGGCTTCACCAGTTACCAGGCGGCCTTTATCTGTCTCGGTGAGAGCACATGGCATGAGAGACCCTCATTCTCTTTTTTTCTCTTTTTTTTTACACTTACAATAGTTTGTGTACAACAACAACAACAAAATCTGAACTGAACAAAAAAAAAAAACAATTTCACAATTAAAAAGTTTTTGTTTTAATTCTATGTTATATCTACATTTAAAATATTATTTATTAATCACCCAAACATTTTTCGTTTTCCTTAAGATCTTTAAGATTTTTATGATTTTTTTTAGCAAGCTTTGTGTAAAGATGATTCTCAATGTTATTACAGAATGATTCAATATACCATTTTTCTTTCTGTAAAGTGTGTGTAAAATGACCATAAATGGGTTTTCCCATTATATACAATGTACCTATAAATTCAATCTAATTTGCATATTCATGTATTTTTGGGGCAACATGTCATGATAAAAGAAGTGTAATAATGTTAGTAATAATTTACAAGATTTTCATAATAATATATCATATTTAAAAGAATACTGAATTATAATTTATTTCCCTGTTCATTTGTCATGTCTCCCAAAATGCGTAATAAACATGCTTTTAGTCCCGGTGTCCTCATATGAGGACATGTATGAAATCAACACCCTGTTTCATAACATAAAGTTTCATATCTCTGAAAAGCATTGAATGTGCTCTGTACAGGACATCCAGACTACAAACTGTGGCATGTACAGTCTCAGAGAGATTCACAAAAGTATAATGTCCTCATATGAGGCTGCAGGGTCTTAAGAGGTTAAAAAAAAAGACCAGAAACATGTATTAAGAAAATAAATTTGGTAAATTTTGTGTGTTTTCTTTTTTTATATATTTAAATAAACAAATAAATGTATATTATATATAAATATATTTATTTTCATTAATTATTTTAATTCATTTGTTTTCATTTTATCATTTTTTTATTTTTTTACTCATGAAATAATATAGTGTTATTTTTCTCTGTCTGTGTCCAGGCATGGTGATCCAGACTCTGGTGTTCTTCATCTGCATTCTGTTCGCTGTCTTCCTCATCATCATCCCCGTCCTGTATGGCACCAATCTCGTGCTGTTCCACATCATCGGCAGGATGTGGTGAGTGTCTTCCCTCTGCTCGACCGTGGCTCTGGTGATGATGACTGTGACTGCAGGGTCCTGACCCCGTGAGCCACGAGTCTCGACTAAAGCCCTCCTTTCAGTCATCTCTCCTCATGAGCCAGAAGGGCCAGCGTTTAGACAAGTGCCTCTTAACATGCTTCTCACTCTCATGTTGTCTCTGCTGAAGGCCCTTCTGGATGCTGCTGTTCCTGGCTGTGCTGATCCAGCATCTGACTTCCAGGTTTTTGTTCATCAAGAAGGACGCAGGAACTAGAGATCTGAACAACAGGTGCTGATTATACATAATATTACAACATCTGTTGTGCCTCTTACTGGTTAATGCTTCTAATGTCAGTGTGCGTTCACCATCTGGTAGGCCATTGAAGATCAGCCAATAATAACACACATCTACACTGTGTACATTATGAAACTTCTGAAGAATTTCATATTAACAGACACTGCATTTTTATTGTACTTTTTCAACACAATTGTTACTTACATTTTTACAATTACATAAACATATATATATATATATATATATATATATATATATATATATATATAGACACACACAAACACACACAGTTGTGGTTAAAAGTTTACATTAACTTTGAGGTTGTAATTGTAAATATAAGGTTGATTATGTGCTGTAATACATTAATGAATAATAAATTGTATATTTATTTTTATAAATTTAATATAATATTATTATTTATTGTTAGTTAAAAAATAGATAGAGAAATGTATGTTATTTTAACTGAAGAAGGTAAGGAACATTTCTTCAAAAACTAAATATGGTGGATTTTGTGTTATTTTAATATTTATTTATACATTATTTTGTTTTCATTTCATTATTTATTTCATTATTTATTTATTTACTCATTAAATAATATAACATTATTATTTATAACTTTTTTCAAGTGAAAATGTTTATTACTTGTTAATTTTAATATTTAATAATTTTTAATAGTATATTCTATTCTATTTTAGTCATGTACTCTCTCTCTCTCGCTCTCTCTCTCTCTCTCTCTCTCTCTCTCTCTCTCTCTCTCTCTCTATATATATATATATATATATATATATATCAAGCTTGTATGAGGATTCACAGAGATTGGATGTGCTTTTTTTCTTTTTTTTTCTTTTCTTTACAGAGGGAGTCTGTTTCTTCTCAGCTACATGCTCTTCCTGATTAATGTCATGGTTGGTGTGATCCTGGGCATTTGGAGGATAGTCATCACTGCCCTTTTCAATATAGTTCACTTGGGACGTTTGGATATCAGCCTCCTCAACCGCAACGTCGAGGCGTTTGACTCAGGTACTGCTGGACAGAGCAACGCATTCACATTCAGAAACCCTATTAAGAATAAAAGTGCGGTCAAATTACAGTAAAACGTATTGCTTTCATAAAATGACATTAACACCCTTTATATCATTAGTATTATATTTAAGAATTTATTTTGAATTCTTAAACGATTTTATATAATAAAAAAAAACAATTTATAATATTTTACTTTCATTTTAAATGTTAATTATATTCGATATCTACATATTTTATATTTGTATATCATTTTTATATATTTCTGTGGTTTCAAACAAGACTAGATTTGTAGTTCTACAAACAGAATAAGCTGATATTTCTGTTAAAAGTGTCACACTGAAATTGTTGGATGTGATGTTATTGTATGTAGATGGTCTCTTCTGTGCTTCTCTCTGCAGGGTACCGCTGCTACGCTCATTACCTGAAGATCGAGGTGAGTCAGTCTCACCCCGTGATGAAGGCCTTCTGCGGGCTGCTGCTGCAAACCTCAGGCCAGGACGGTCTCTCTACACAGAGGATTAGAGATGCTGAAGAAGGTCTGAGCTTTTAGTTCTGTATTGCTCCAGTTCATCACAACAATATGATTAAATTGAATTCGTCTGAGAGCAGCCTGTTCCAGAGTCTGGTCTCAAACTCAAAGCTTTTAGTCTTCAGAACTCATATAGAGCTTGGCTGAGGATGCGGTTTGTTGTTTTAAAGCTGCACTCATTCAATTCATCCAGTGAACTTTATGTGTGTTCACTGTTGTGTGCACACTTTGGATGGGTTAAGTGCAGAGCACGAATTCTGAGGATGGGTCACCACACTTGGCTGTGTGTCAAGTCACTTTCACTTTTTTTTCAGTGAGTGTGTGGAAACCATCAAACTGTTGAAAATAAAGATGCACTGAGATGCTTTCAGATAGGTATGAGAATGTTTATAAAGGTTTGTTGTTGTTAAAAAAAATAATTTAAAAAATAACATTGAATTATTGAAATAAATCAAAAACATTTTTAAAAAGTATTATAAAGAATATTAATAAAATATAAATTATTAATTATGTGTAAAATGTGCTGTATTATGGTTATTATATGTACTATATATAAAGAATAATTATAAAAAATGTATGCATTAATATTATAAAATGTAACAAATAAATTGTATAATAACTTAAAAACCTAGCTATATATCTAGAATATATTGTAAAAATATTTTTTTTGTTCTATAAAGTAGTGTATTTTGTACTTTTGTATAATTTTGTTTTATATAAAAATATAGCACAGTTAATTAGCATAACTATATAAATAATACATAAAAAAAAAAAAAAAAAAAAATATATATATATATATATATATATATATATATATATATATATATATATATATATATAAATTATTAACCCTGTTATATGTGGGGGTAGTATTTTTTATACCAATTTATATCAATTAAATAAATAAATTTTTATGTCAATTTATAGTTTTAATTAATACATTTTATTATGTAATTGTCAAATTACAATATGTAATTTCTAACTGGCCATGCATAAAAAGTCGTGGATTATGGTTATTATATGTACTATATGTAAAGGAAAATTCACAGTTAATTACCATAATTATTTATTTAAAAAAATGAATACATAATACATTTTGTTATAATATTAAAATATTATTTATAACTGCCCCACATTGGTGCAGGCAGATTAAACTCTGTATGCAGCAGAGTTTAAAAGGAACAGATTCATTTTATCTACTTTTAATACACTACAAAACAGAAAGCAGAGCAAGATGATGTTCGATCATCTGTGTCGAATCACTGACCAAAGCCGAGATTCATATTGATCAATGTTTGATTTCTCTTGGCTGATTTATGTCTGTTTGCACAGACAGTTGGTTGGCCTTGTTTTGGGAATAATTGATTCATCATGTTGCCCTGCAGGCAGCAGGCGAGCGTTCCCGCAATCATTACATTTGTCAGGATAAACTGGGCCCTGATGTGTAATAAGTCACCGCGGCCCTGCTGCTGCTCAATCAGACCAGTCACAGAGACAGAGAGTCCATAGTGCGAACATCCTCTGTACATTCACACTTCACAATGCTCATCTCCTTTCATAAAGCTTTATGTGTGAGTCTTAAAGGGTTAGTTCGCCCAAAAATGAAAATTATGTCATTAATAACTCACCCTTATGCTGTTCAGAACATGTAAGGCCTCCTTTTATCTTCTGAACAGTTTAAGATATTTTAGATTTAGTCCGAGAGCTCTCAGTCCCTTCATTGAAGCTGTGTGTACGGTATACTGTCCATGTCCAGAAAGGTAAGAAAAACATCATCAAAGTAGTCCATGTGACATCAGAGGGTCAGTTAGAATTTTTTGAAGCATCGAAAATAGATTTTGGTCCAAAAATAGCAAAAACGAGGACTTTATTCAGCATTGTCTTCTCTTCCGTGTCTGTTGTGAGAGAGAGTTCAAATGAAAAAAGTATGGATTTCCGGTTTGCGAACGAAACATTCAGTTCACCAAATCGAACTGAATCGTTTTAAACGGTTCGCATCTCTAATACACATTAATCCACAAATGACTTAAGCTGTTAACTTTTTTAATGTGGCTGACACTCCCTCTGAGTTCAAACAAACCAATATCCCGGAGTAATTCATGTTCTCAAACAGTACACTGACTGAACTGCTGTGAAGATGAACACCGAGCCGAGCCAGATAACGAACAACAGACTGACTTGTTCACGAGTCAAGAACCGGTTGCATCGGTGTTCGGATCACCAGTAGTTCTTTGGACAGTTTGATCATATAAACCGGTTGAAGAAAACGGTTCACCAGTTCTTTTGCGCTCAACGTAATGGCGTCATTGGCGATGATTGCCCTTGATTCAAGCCTTCGGTTTACCCGCACCCATAACACTAGCACAGAATCAGTTCAGAATCAATCACCAAAAGAATCAGTTCAGTTCAGACGCTCTGTGTGTCGGTCTGCTTCACGCTGAATCACACATGCGCAGTATCATCAGCTCCTCGGTTCACGAATCTGACGCGTCTGACAGAAACGGTTCTTGACTCGTGAACGAGTCAATCTATTGTTCGTTATCTGGCTCGGCTCGGTGTTCATCTTCACAGCAGTTCAGTCAATGTACTGTTTGAGTACATGAATTACTCCGGGAAATTGGTTTGTTTGAACTCAGAGGGAGTGTCAGCCACATTAAAAAAGTTAACATCTTAAGTCATTTGTGGATTAATGCGTATTAGAGATGCGAACCGTTTAAAACGATTCAGTTCTATTTGGTGAACTGAATGATTCGTTCGCGAACCGGAAATCCAGCCGCTTTGATTTGAACTCTCTCTCACACAGACACGGAAGAGAAGACAATGCTGAATAAAGTCCTCGTTTTTGCTATTTTTGGCCCAAAATGTATTTTCGATGCTTCAAAAAATTCTAACTGATCCTCTGATGTCACATGGACTACTTTGATGATGTTTTTCTTACCTTTCTGGACATGGACAGTATACCGTACACACAGCTTCAATGGAGGGACTGAGAGCTCTCGGACTAAATCTAAAATATCTTAAACTGTGTTCCGAAGATAAAAGGAGGCCTTACATGTTTCGAACAGCATAAGGGTGAGTTATTAATGACATAATTTTCATTTTTGGGCGAACTAACCCTTTAAGTCAAAATCTGATCTGTCAGCATTTGATGGGGTTTGCTGGAACAGATGGTGTATTCAACATTAAACAGACCTGTCTTTTGTTGATTTTACCCCTACAGTACCAATACTTGCATTCAAAAACTGAAGGAGTTTGATTTTCATGTTTGTATTTTCATACAATATTATAATCTGTGGAGAATTGTTAAAACTGGTAGGTTACAGAGACTGGGTTCTGTAATAGACTGTTTCATGTGTGTGCGTGTGTGCGTGTGTTTGTGTGTGTGTGTTTATGACTAGCTTTTATACTCTCCATGTGGTAATTAGACATTGGATATGTTCCAACTGTGATACTGTGATATTTCTTTGCATTCAATGTCTTTATTTTAGATGTCATTTAAAAATGAATATTTATTCCTTAATTTTCCTGATTCAAAAGCATACACGCGACCGGGGCAGCTCGATTCTCGAACGAATGACTCTTATGATGAGTTGGTTCTTTGAGGGGAATCATATACGGACAGTGCAACCAGTTGAGTCCAACGCGCCAAACGAATGATTCGTATGAGTCGATTATTTTTAATGAATCATTTTAGTCAAGGTTACACATCGCGATCAGTGGAGCTCGATTTCCCCACAAATGATTCTAATGAGTTTGTTTATTTAGTTAGTTCATGCAGTTGGTTAATTGAAAAAAATAGTTTATAACTACAATGGTAAGGTCCAAATAAAAAACGAAGAACTCTTATGATTCATTACAAACAGTGGCTCATATAAGAGACCAAGCTAGTGGAGTTTGGTTCAGTTCACTGTTTCCAAACAAATGACTCTTAAGAACCAGTTCTTTTTAACCTGTAAATCTGATGATTGATTCAGTGACTTGAATAGCAAGCGATTACTGAATCAAACTGAACTGTAAGTTATATGCGTGTGTGTTGTAATAGATAATAGCTAATAATAATGCTTGAATAGATTTCTTTCTCGCCATTTACGGATAGGCTATATTTATTGAAACTGACTACGCTTGTCCTGCATGTTGGTTTAAACTCTTTCTTGCATGTTCAACATGTTAAGGTATTCAACTGGTCCAGCAAGAGAAGAAGCAGAACAAGGTGTCGAGCGCCAAGCGGGCGCGAGCGCACTGGCAGCTCCTCTACACGCTGGTCAACAATCCGTCTTTGGTGGGCACCAGGAAACACTTCCAGTGCCAGAGCTCTGAAAGCTTCATCAACGGAGCCCTCAACCGGACCTCCGAGCAGGGCAGCAAAAAGGAAGACAGTATCAAGGAGCCTAGCAAAGATGCAGAAGGCGCCGCCACCAACAACTGAGGACTGCAAATCACCATGAGGAGAAGGAGATCGGCCCTCCCTCCCCCCTAACCTCTTCATTCTTAATTGCTGCTGGTCAGATACTGGTGATAGTGTTATTTGCTTTGGTGTAGCAGAGAAGCACGTGTGTTTTAGCTAAGTGCACTTACAGCTCAGTGCCTCAGGAAGAAGTTCATGCAGTTGTAATTAACGGATCCTTTACACGTGTGCAGGGGCGCTGCTGAGGATTTTGGGCCCCATGAAAAGAATCTTGACAGGGCCCCCAACACAGCTGAGAGTTTTTTCATATTAATTTACATAAAATCATGCTCTTTTATGGTATTTTGACTATCATTCTCATATATTTAAGTCAATCAGACAATTGAACTCCATCCCATGTCCATCCACACCTGTAATTTGTCCTCTGTAATACTGCACTACTTCAGTACTGTATAATGTATATACTGTGCATAGCTGTACATGTGTAATATAGTGTATTCACCACTGATCTATATATATAGATCAGTGGTATTCACATATATTTATATTTGTATGAATATTTGTACTGTACACTGGCAATGACAATAAAGTTAATCTAATCTAACCTGATATTTTTAACATGACAGTTGAAATGTAACGGAAACACTGAAGTGCGTTTGAGAAAATTGAGTTCCCTTATCATGCACTTTTAACATTCCAACAGCCACCAGCATTCATTTTAACCGCAACATTTAAACTTATGGTAATTATCTTTAACACTAGAATGAACATGGCATCATTTTGACCGTTTTGAAATTTGCATAGTCAGTAACTTTGTCTAAATAAATCACAAAGCCTTGCTGCTCCCTGACTTTTCCTAAAACTACACGAATTTTCATTAAAACTAGTTTAAATACTTATTGTGTGAATAAAAACAGAAATATAATAATTTCTATCTATAACGTCCACAGGCAGTGATTTTGCGCTGTTTAAATTGAGTTTTGCCGACGGTCTGGATCAGATAATGTGAAAGTATTATGTGAAGATGGTTGGCAGAGATGAATCATGCTGTATTTGACAATATAGGGGACAGTGTAGTAATACAACTCCACATCATCTTCAAGAGAGGCACTGAAACCTCACAAACAGCTGATAGTTCGAGTTCATGAAGTTACTGCTTGCAAGACAGGTGCAACAGCGTGGACCGCAGCAGGGTGCTGAAAGTGGGCGCCGCCTCGTACAAAGATGCCGACACCGGCTGCATGTGAGGCAAAGCTGTGCACCCTCTGCACCCTGCTCTATCGAAACGTGCCAACTTAGCGAAAAATGCTACCGTAGAGACCTAGGGCCTCATGTACAAAGCGTGCGTACGCACAGAAAAGTGCCGTAGGTTACGATCATTGTCACGGGCGGTCCACTAACAATTTAGGCCTACTTACAAACCCACTTTTTTTCTTGTGAAATGTTGGGTAACATACTGTCGACCCTTTGCCTCTTTCACTTCTCTTATTTTTTTCTCTTTCCGTTTTTGACTTCCAGATTTTTCAGGCATTTTCACATCCTCTGTCAAGTTGAATCTGCCGGCGCTATTGTGTTGCCTTGGTTACTGGATACAATTTGGGCGGACTAAACCATTTTATGATAATCGAGAGGGGGAGAGGGGCCCACGGACGTTTGTGTTTCCTAAACAAATACATTTTTTGACACCAGGAAACCGCAAATAGAATAATTTAAAGTTAATAATTTTTACTATCAAATATTTTTTTTTAGCACCACAATTTTATTGGGGGCTTCTCTGGGCCCCCTCTTAGTCATGGGCCCCGAGAATCGTCATCGTTTACCCCCCCTTTACAGCGCCCCAGCACGTGTGTGTGGATGGATGGATTGTATCTTTTGTTGCATGCGTGAGTGAGACTGTCTCTCCGTCTTGGGCTTAGCGTATCAGGAAATGGTTAGTTTGGCACTGAACTCCCTTCTAACCGCTTGATGCGAGGTTATAGGCTACGTGTGACTATTTATGAATGTACAGGTTCTGCTCGTTTGCTCATTGACGAATTCTTCATTTCCTCTCTGCGTCTTCATTTTGCATTCACTGGTGTGACCAGTGGTGAGAAAGTTATTAACATAAATGAAACCACTAATGTCCATTACCCATTATGCGTTTATCTTTGTTTGATCTCATAAAGACAACATCTATTGTAATTGTATTACAATTGTTTTCATTTCTGACAAAATATAAATAGGCTACAGTCGGTCTCGCTGTTACATTGACATTTCATTTTGATATTCCCTCTATTATGACTTGTTCTGCTACCTATGGCATATGTGTGATTGAAATGAAATAAATAATACAAAAATAAAAGTATGTTCAGTGTGTTAAGTGAAATAATTCCATCTTGTCGCGTAAAAGGCGCGACAGTTAAACACATAATTTTATATTTTAATGCAACCAGTTGAAAACCATTTAAATCCGAGGTATTTTCACGAAATATTACCTTTTTTTCTCTCTCCGTTGTGTAGCGATTTTAAAATCTCAAATGCATTACTAATGTTTTTTTTTTTTGTAATATTTAAAATAAATAATAGGCAGATGCTGAGAGAGCGCAACTGTTCCGCAACCTCGTCATTCCTTTGTTCTATAGTTTATTATAGTTTTCTCAAGAATTCATTATAGGCCAAAATGAAAAATAATCACTGTTACACATTTTATTGTATCTAAATGTAAAAACAAATAATTAATAGATTAGAAATGTTCAATAAATATCCCATAGGATAATTCAGACTATTTATATATTTGTTTTGAAATATTCGTTTCAGAAACACAGAAAGCTAAATGAATCATACATTACTCGGGTGTTTGTTAATTTAGCAAATTGAAATAAAAGCAAAAAACATATCTTTTCGAGTGTTTGAGCTCTTTTCAGGCTGCGTTCAATATCCAGCGAACGGACTTCAGATTATTTATGATTTTTCATAGCTACTGAACCGTGTGGTTTGTGCTGGAGATTGTCCAGATTTTTTAAAAGCACTTTCCCGTGTTTGCAAAAAATGTCCAATACATTTTTTCGTACAATATTTTTATTAAGGTCACGTACATAAAATCATATCAAAAGCTTTAAAAGGTTTGAGTATTTTTACAACATCATCGGACAGTTGGACACGAAACAAGCCACTATGCGTCTATTTGCGATGTCGCTTTGACTGATGGTGAAAACGGACCATTTATATTTATATAAAAAGAGAGAACATCTTCTCAGGTTACTTGGCTTACACCACAAATCAACATGTAATATCTAGAGTCTATAGTATCCTAATAAAACACACTTGAAAATACTTTTGTGTGACATGCCACGAACAAGAAGGCTATCTCAAAGAGAAGAAAGGACATCGTCAGTTCATAAAGGCGAGAGTTGTTTTTAAAGCACCCGTTTGCAAAAAGATTACAAATCACACATTTTGGGATCCCACATTACACTTAACAAACCTTTTTTTTTTTTTTTTTTTTTTTTCAAGGTGACCTGGCTGGTTTTCCAGACACACACATGCTGTGGAAAGAGTAACGGTGTTTGTTTGTTTTTCTCCCTCAGAAGCGCTGGATGTCCACTATACAATATGCACTTCTATGGCTTTTAATGGCTACTATTGAGACAACGTACGTTTATGATTATGCTAAAGTGACGAGACTTCGGGAAATGGGTTGTTTTATGAGGTTTTCTGAAGACAGATTTGTCCATTTAAGTCTAGTCCACTCGATATATTCTCAAAAACCCTGTTTATAATATTGAACACTCATCGTATGCACTTACTGCTAACCTTCTGAGGTAAAATGCGTCTGTGTTACGTGAGATGACAGTCTGTATTCACCTGGTTTGTATGTGTTTCAGAGCAAACAGACAACAGGCATCTCAACCGGTTTGTTTGTAATTACCGTTGATCTCGGCAGATATGTTTACCGCTTCAGCGCCGAGCGGCAACCGATCGCTGTACTCGGATCCAACCTCAAACTCCTCCTGTGTTTTGGATTGTGACTCGGGAATGGACTCGGTAACCACGCTTCCCTCGATGTCCTCACCTTCTCCGTCTCCCTCCTCGCCATCGGCCTCGCCTTCTTCCTCTCCTAGCTCACTCGGGTTGAAGTTCTTCTCGGATCCCACGAAAGACGCCCTGGGGTCGAAATCCGTGGCGATTTGCTTTTCCATCTGATCTGGGTTTTGCGTCTTCATGATCAGCTTGTAGGTCTTGCCTTGATACTTGTAGAGCAGATGGCAGCAGGTGGCACCCAGCAGGGGCACGGTTGCCAAAGCTAGCAAAAAAATACTAACGACCACTATAATTAACAAAGATGGGATTTTCTTTCTAGTTGTGAATACCACTTGGACTTGACAGTCCTGGCCCCCGTATGTGAGGCACAGGGTGTAATTAGTGCCTGGCTTGAGGCCCTGGAAGCGATAGGCGTTGACGCCCTCCTCTATCTTGGACCACTGCACCACTGAATGTCCATTGCCAGTACTGATGCAAAGGTACAACATGTCCAAGGGTGACTTTTTGGTGGACGTCTGGAAAAGACTAAAAGGCTCCTTATTCACAGTTTGGAGGTCTTGTTGTTGGCTGAGGTGAAGGTTTGACTTCGCGTTGGCCATCTGGAAAGGGTTCAGCTGAACTTTGGCCTCCGTTTCTGAAACTTCCAGAGCAATAACTCCGAAATCAAACGTGTACTGTTTGAGGTCGTCCAAGCTGAGGTTGAAAGCATGGTTGGAGATGTACTGAGTGCCATCATTTACTCCGCATTTGCCAACAAATGGCAAAGTCCCTTCTTCCACTTGCTCTTTATTTACCGTAATGAGAGATGTTCCGGTTGGAAGGCTCTTTGCCTTCTCCCCAGATTTGGACCACATAACGCTGTTTTTGGAGCCTTTTGAACCAGGTTTGTCTTCTGGTAAATAGCTGGATGCTTTTGGGTCCAGCATGGAATTGATGGCGTGCTTTTTGGTGCCCAAAACAACAAGTCTCACAGAGCGCTCAACTTTTCCCATGTCATTGACAGCAGAGCAGGTGTAGTTCCCATCTTCCTTCTTGCTAATATGAGGGATGATCAAGGTGCCGTTCTGAAACACAAGGAACCTGTCATTCGTAGGTGGCCCGTTAATTGGAATCTCAATTTTTTCAACAAAGACTGGCAAAGGGAATGCAATTAGTTCGTTTCCAGCGTATATCTCCCATGTGACGTCAGGTTTAGGGGTTCCTTTTGTTTCACAGTAAAGCATGACCGTATATCCCTCATAGAGTTCGGTTTTTTCTATGTTTGGCTGATATGTGATGGACACGGACGGGGTCTTGCAGTCCAGTTTGGGCATGCTAGTGACCTGAGTACCTCTGAGGTGGGAAGGGGCATCGCAGACAATGTTGTTTTGCTCAGGGATGGAGATCGTGGATTTGCTGATCCAGTCCCTGAGCCACTCAAGACTGCAGGAGCAGGTGAAGGGGTTGTGGAAGATTTGAAGGTGAGACATGGAAATCAACGGCTCAAATGTTCCCTTCACGATGGTGGTAAACTTGTTATTGTTAATACGGACCGAACGCAGTTCCTTCAGGTTGGAAAAAGCATCCTTGGGGATACTGACCATGTCATTATTGTTCATCTTTAACAACTGCAGAGCAGCGAGATTGCTCAAGTCTTCCCATGGAAAATGCTCAATTTTGTTGTTGCTAATATCCATATTTTTCAGCTGAATCAATGGCGCAAAAGTGCCCCTCTCAATGGTGACGATTTCATTGTGAGCCAACCAAAGAGAGGTCACCTGGGTCACATTTATAAAGTTTTTGGATTTCAGCACTTTAATCTTGTTAGCTGTAAGACTCAGGGTGGTCACATTGGACGGCAAGCCCACGGGTACTTCCAGAAGGTCTCTGTAGGCACAATCTGTAAACTGGTGGTTTAATTTATCAGAGCATTTGCACTGCTCAGGGCAACTATGCGAACTGCCAAGCACCGCAGTCCCCAAGGCAAAAAGCATCAGGTATCTGGTTGCCATTTTCAGCACCTGCCAAAGCACACATGAAGGTGCAGATTAGTACTTTAGAAGATTTCTATATTTCTATATCTGAATCATGCAAAAATTACCCACGTAAGAGTAAATTAAGAAAAAAAAAGAGTCAGTTTTGAACATTATGAGGGTGGAAATAAAAAGCCGTTGACATTACATTATATGGTCAAGCACATTTATGTTGCTTTTATATTATATCTAATCTCTATTTTCGAGTTCTTGTCGACTAATTGAGCTTAATGAGAGGAAACAAGAAAGACAGCGCACATCCCGAGCGTCCTGCTGCGTTCCCGGCGCGCGAGAACGGAACGCTCGGATCATGTTCGCTGTCCAGCGTTCTGAAAACGCTCTTCACTTTTTAAGGAGACGTGTTTGTTTTGTGAATGTTTTAAACTTCTCGAGATTTGTAGCGACTGTTTCCTTAACCGCACAAACCAAAGTTTCAAGATTCTACTTACTTCCTAAAAATGTTTTGTACGCTTAAAAGATTTAACTTTCTCACATTGTCTTACCTGTCTGTGATATTCCTAACACTCGCACGGATTTCAGTCAACACGACACTTGATGAAATGTTTTAAATATAATTAATGCTCAGATGCCAAATTATCCCAAAACATGATGCAGCATTTTATATCCCGTTGGAAGTCTCTGCTGTTTTGGTTAGCAGACGGCAGATGATACATTTTAGTGTCCGTGTGAAGCTGAGCAGTGCAGAAGCTGTTTTCCCCTCGCGCTCGAGTTCGGACAGAATCCACTGCGCGCTCCCGCTCCAACAGTGGAAGGGGAGGGATTGTGAACGCGCAGCCTCTCCCTTCAATTCCGCATTAAAGCCACAGGGACTTTGCCGTCCAGATGAAGGTCATTCATAATTTAGATACAGTTGATAATTTATTTCACATGACCTCTGCTCTTGTTTGTCTTTTCGATGTGAGTATTACCGATGTCCACATGATACTTATTTTTCTAACTGTGCATTTTCTGAATAAATTTTACAGGTGAGTAGCCTATTTTTTACATGAAAAAATGTCGCCCATCGCAAAATGGGCTACTGTATGTACCAACATCAAAGGAAAAGTGCTCATAAAATTATGAATTTATTTCTTTTAAAACATGAGAACACAAATAAAAGTCCAGCTATTACTGTCAGGTGACTAACTGTTTAAAATTAATAGAAATTATAATTTATATATATATATACATATATATATATATATATATATATATATATATATATATATATATATATATATATATATATATATATTGCAATTATATAGTTTTTTAAATATTATTATTATTATTATTTTTTTAATATGGAGCGTATTTTGTCTGTCATTAAAATGTCCCTACAGTGAAATTTGCTGACATGAGCAAACCAGTGGGTATTAAAAATAAACAGGTGAACTGAGCTGCATTAACAATGACAACATGATGGAGCTCAGCAACAGCTGGATTTTCTGCTTGTAGGCTACTTTCGGTGACTTTTACAGTGGAAAATGCTTATTTTGTTGACAGGTCTTAAAGGACCCTAGCTCTAACGAAACTAAATAAAATGGAAATGTAAACACACTTGACTTTGCAGGACACAGCCCTTGCTAATGCCTGTTCATCGTTTTATATTTTGTGTTGCGGTTTGCGGTGGTGCCCCCAGAAACCTTTTATATGCTGCCATCTAGTGGTCATTTTATATAGGCCTACATGTTAGGTTATTTATTTTATACTATATATATATATATATATACCTTTTTTCGTGGGTAATGAATGTATGTCCCTTTTGGTCTTGCTGAAGGTGCAACCCTATGTAAATGCTATAAATTGGTAGCCTATAAACACACAGATCAATAACTTTCAACTTCAAACAACAACAAAAATATTCAGCTCTATCATAGTTTCTGATTCTGTGGCAAACTGCTTTAAATTCGCCCATATAATATCAAAAACATTTATCAAAACATGCAACATGAGCCTTCTTCACACATATAAATATGTTCTTCATTCTCAATGGAATTTTGAAATGGGTATTTTTTATTTTTTTTTTACTTTCGGGAACAGGAAGTGTTTTAAGTTTTTTTGTATATGTTAGATTTCCTCACTGTTTAATGAAAGAGTAAATCGAGCAGAACGCGTAGCGTGAAAGTTCTAAGAGCGGTTTGTGTCGTCACAGAGCGCAATGTTTGAACTGAATGATCGACGGTTTGTGCTGCTTCTCTTTCTTCATCTGCTTTCACATCTGCAGCTGCTGGTGAGTCGAGCAGATGCTCGTTTCTTATGTAACGTTTTCCTATTGCTTTAATGTTTTCATCTGCATATCAGTCATTAAGGCGCTTTCCGTTTGAACCGAATTATTGTTATGTAGATGTGTTATGTAAATTTCATTATCTTGTGCTACTTATAATTTTTTATAACATTTTCAGATCAGTACAAAACTTGCATGGCTGCATCAATAGAAATGTAATATTGTGATTAAAATACAGTTGCAGTATGATGATACAGACGCAAGGTGGCGCTCAGTATCTTGCTATTAAGAGTAAACGCACACGAACACACAAACAGCAGTGTGGGGGACTTTATTAGAGAAAATAGAGTGAAACTAGATAAAAAAGTTCCTCAAGACAAACTTTAAGTATAAAACACATCAGCAAACCACTTATTTTATTCAATGTATTAATTTATCAATTTGCACGTTCATTCTTTTGCTGTAGGATCCTCCAGAAATGTTGCTGAAGAGTCAGAGATGTGCTGCTGAAAGTCTGTCCATCACTGGTAAGGTTTACGATGAGCAATTACTTGTGTCAGAGAGCAGGTTAGTGTCGTAGGAGAAAAGTATTTCACTGCAGCATTGGTTTTCAGTTCTGAGAGAGCTGAGTGTTGTATAATACAGGTAAGTGTTTTATAATAAAGGTAAGAGTTGTGTAGTACAGGTAAGTGTTATATAGTACAGGTAAGTGTAAGAGTATATGTAAGTGTTGTATTGTATAGCCACATGTAGAGTGTATGTAGTTGTGCAGGCAGGTGGCCTTAATAGCCATTAAAATTAGGGTAAACATACCTATTAAACTCACATACCCATTAAGCACACTTCCATATTTGAGCTCAGATTATATATAAATTTAATACATGACCTAGATTATTTATTTAGCAAAATCTTGTTATTTTAATAAATATTACATGAAATTATGTATATATATATATATATATATATATATATATATATATATATATATATATATATATATATATATATATATATTGTATATATATATATATATATATATATATATATATATATATATATACACACACACACACACACACACACATTTTGTTTGTCTATCTCAACTTACACATCTGTTTCATCTCATCAGCTCATTTGTAGACATTGTAAGATCTGAATTGAGTTTGTCCAATAACAAAGACACACACAATATACAGTTGTGAGAGCAAATTTGGCAAGCACTGAACCATAGCTTTCTCAATATATGGCCATTAGTCATATTAGAGGCTCGAGGTTTGGCCCTGAGGTACCAGACTTGGCCATGGCTTCTGAGATACCTGTGGTGGCTGACACTTCCAGAAGTCGCTGTAACAGCTTATGCTCACTGAAGTCCCTTTCAAAGCCATTGCCTCCCTGTGGTCCCTGTCTTAGCCAACACTCAGTGAGGTCCCTGTGACAGCCAATGATGCTTGAGGTCTCCCCTGTTATGGCCAAAGTTTCCTGAGGTCCCTGTCACAGGCTGAGCGACTGAGATTTCTTTCATCCACCATTCGAATATGCCTACTTCCATACTATATTATAGGCAAAAAAGCCATATTTGAAATTAGTCGTAGGTTCATATTCATGGCATTCATGAAAAGTAAACTGACGACCTACTACTTCTTACGAGATTCTGTGCAGTGAATAAGAGTAAAGCAATGTAACCCACTCCATAGATCACATTAGAATACATGTAGTATGTCCAGATTGCATTCATACTATACATATGTATACTTTATAGAACATTATTTTCTTATGGTCATAAAGTAATCTCTGTCATGAAGCAGCGCATGTCGTGGCCACTGCCCATGAAGTCTCTAATTCTGTCCCAAATTACATTCTAAAAACTATGCACTCTCTGGATTTTAGAAGGGTTGAATCGTCTCAGTGTTGCATAATGTAATTTCTAACGTTGCATAATGCATGTAATTTCTACATTTTTCTGTAAATTAATGTTAAAATATAATTTTATGCCCAACAAAACCAGGCATAATAGTAAAACTTTGCCTCAACTATGTAAAATCAGCATAGTAAGTTGATGTAATTGTAGTTTTATGGCTGCTAACAATGTAGTGCTGGCAAAGTGTTCATGAGTCCGATTACCTGTCCTTGAGTGCTAAAAAACACATTACAAGAGTGTGATGATTGGAAGGAGGTGAGGAAGCAAGTGAGAGTTAATATGAATTTATTGGACAGTTAGACAAACAAATAACACGGACACAGGATACTGGGTGAATGCTGTAGGTCTGGTAGCGATCCGGTAAGTGACAATGCTCACTGGTGTGTTGGCAAGTAGGCAGCAGAAGAGTGTGACACAGGAACTGCGGTGGGAGAGCCATGAAGGTGAGGAGTGGATGGGGTTCCGAGACAATCCATCAACAAGAAGAACATGAACGAGAGAACCAGGAAGTAACACTGGGACTGCATACAATGCTCTGACAAACACAAGACGAAAGACAGGGCAATATGTAGGGAATGGGTAATGAGTTGCAGCTGGTGATAATGAACAATTAAGGGAGACGCCCACATGTAACAATCAGTGCTGATGCAAGACACACACTCACTCTACCCACATAGTCCAAAACACGATGCCACGGTTTACCAACCGTGACAAAGAGCCACAATCCAAGCCCTCCCTAGCGCCACAGCCCAGACATCCCTCAGTGCCGCGGCTGCAGTACATGCACCACTCAGCACTGCGGCATCAGTCCAGGCCACAAGTATGCCTCAGTGTGCCTGTGGTAAAGCCCAAGTAGCCCTCAGTTCAAATGGCACATGCTTGTGCATTCATGGCAGTTGCTAAGGGGTGCTGTAGAGTGCAGGTAAGGGTTGTGGAGCGCAGGTAAGTTGTAGACTAAAGGTACAAGTTTTAGAGTACAGCTAAGTTGCAGGCTAAAAGTAATAGTTTTAGACTGAAGGTACAAGTTTAAGAGTACATGTAAGAATTGTAGACTGAAGTTAACTGGTGCAGACTAAATGTACAAGTTCTAGAGTACAGGAAAGTGTTGTAGACTAATAGTAAGATTTCAGGTAGGTCCTGTGAAATACAGGTAAGAGTTGTAGAGTACAGGAAACTCCTGTAGAATACAGGTAAGAATTATAGACTTAAATTAACAGGTACAGACAAAAACTAAGTGTTGTAGACTACAGTTAAGTCAAGTCAAGTTAAGTCTGCTTTATTGTCAATTCTTCCACATGTACAGTACATACATACAGAGCATCAAAATTGCGTTACTCTAAGACCCCCGGTGCATACAGATAACATTAAAAGTAGAGCCTAAAAATCTAGATCAAATATAAAATGTAGATACAACTATACAATAATGGAATGTAAAAAAAGGCATATAATAAAATAAAATAAAAATTAAGTTAAATAAAGCAGCGCAAATCACATGGCAGATAGAGTGCAAATCAGTGAAGTGAGCAAACAGTGCAGATGAAAGATTTTTAGTGCAAAAAAGAAGCTTATTCAGTCTGATTAAATTGACAAAGTGCTCAAGAGCAGTTATTTTATTTAACTGACTGATGTGGTAGTAGAATGACGTCAGTTCCATGGTGAATGAGGTAGCGGGCAGACCAATGCTGCACAAAGTGACTGGTGCATGTCATCGTATATTAGTGGGGGGGAGAGTGGAAGGACCTGGGATCTGAGGGGGGGGGATTCAAAGTTCAGTGGTGCCTGGTGCAGAAGAGGGACGAAGGGGCAATTTCGGGAGCGAGTTCAGCTTTCTGACAGCCTGGTGGAGGAAGCTGTCCTTCAGTCTGCTGGTCCTGGCCTGCAGACTCCGTAGTCTCCTCCCTGATAGCAGTAGACTGAAGAAGTTGTGTGACAGGTGGGTGGGATCACTTGCGATACAGAGGGCTTTGCGAGTGATACGGGTCCCGTACATGTCCTGGAGGGAGGGGAGAGAGACACCAATGATCTTCTCAACTGCTCTCACTATGCGTTGCAGAGTCTTTCGGCAGGACGTGTTGAAGGCGCCATACCACACATTGATGCAGCTCGTCAGGATGCTCTCAAAATGGTGCCTCTGTAGAAGGTGTACATGATGGAGGGTGGGGCTCTGGCTCTTCTCAGTTTGTGGAGGAAGTAGAGACGCCGCTATGATTTCTTGGCCAGTGCTGTTGTGTTTTCAGTCCAGGAGAGGGCCTCTGTGATTTGCACACCCAGGAACTTGGTGCTACTCACTCTCTTCACAGTCGCACCGTTGATGGTTGGAGGAATGTGCTGAGTGTGTTCTCTCCTGAAGTCTACAACAATCTCCTTCGTCTTCTCCATGTTCAGAGAGAGATAGTTGTGACTACACCATCCGGCCAGACGGCTCACCTCACTCCTGTAGTTTGTCTCATCTTTGTTGCTAATGAGACCCACCACAGTCGTGTCATCCGCAAACTTAATGAAGAGGTTGGAGTTGTGTGACGGTGTGCAGTCATGGATCACTAGAGTGAAGAAGAGGGGGCTCAACACACATCTTTGAGGGGCCCCAGTGTTCAGTGTGATGGTGCTGAATGTGTTCCTGCCAACCCGTACTGCCTGAGGACCTCAGGCAGTACGGTGTACTACCTGAGGAAGTCTACACTTTAACAGGTGTAGACTAAAGTTGAGAGATCAGATAGGTCCTGTAAAATACAAGTAAGAGTTGTATACTAAATTCAAGAGTTGTAAAGTACAGGTAAGTAAGAGTTGTAGACTAAAGTTCCAAATTCAGGTATTTCAGGTATTTCAAGTACAGGTAATTTGTAGACTAAAGGTAAGAGTTGTAGACTTAAGGTGCAAGTTTAAGAGTACAGGAAAGGGGCCGGATTCACTAAAAACTTCTTAAGAAATAAATTAAGACATTTCTTAAGATAAAATCCACAAAGTTCGTAAGAATGTTCTTAAGTGCAATTCTTGAAAAATTCTTAATGAGTTCTCAAATATATTCTCAAGAACATCTTAATTTTTTTCTTAAAAAGAAAATAACGGCCATTATCTGAATGAACACATGAGGCACTGCTAAACTCACACTATTGTGTCCTTGCGCTTCTGGTAGATTACCCTAATAATCATAATAAGCAAGCAACATAGACTGTTTATTTTTGTCGCGACTTTGACTGGAGCTCAGCTTCATGTTTTTAATGCGGCCTGTTTTTGAACAATTATTGTTAAAATAGCCTGTCTCAAGCTGCAGTGATACGTTTCATTCAGTTTGTGCTGTTTTTGCGCTTTCATCTGAGTGAGCGCTTCCGTTATGTGAGCCCACGCTTCTACAGCAAATGCGTTCTCAAGAATTTGAATTCTTCTTAGGTTTTGTCTTAAGAACAATCTTAAGAAAAAAGATAATAACATATTTAAGATTATTTGGGGAATACAAAATGTTCTTAAAATTTTTCTTAAGTTAGAAAATAAGAAGAAATTGGCAGTTAAGGAGAATTTTATTCTTAAATATGTTTTGTGAATCCAGCCCAAGAGTTTTAGACTTATGGTAAGATTTCAGGTAGGTCCTGTGAAATACAGGTAAGAGTTGTAGAATAAAGGTAAGTGCTGTAGAGTACAGGAAAGTCCTGTAGAATACAGGTAAGCGTTATAATGAACAGGTAAGAGTTGTAGCCTAAAGTTAACAGGTGCAGACTAAAGGTAAGCATTGTAGACTACAGATAAGAGTTCAGGTAGGTCCTGTGAAATACAGGTAAGAGCTGTAGAATAAAGGTAAGTGCAGTAGAGTACAGGAAAGTCCTGTAGAATACAGGTAAGAGTTAAAATGTACAGGTAAGAGTTGTAGCCTAAAGTTAACAGGTGCAGAGTAAAGGTAAGAATTGTAGTCTAAAGTGAACAGGTGCACACTAAAGGTAAGAGTTCAGGTAGGCCATGTGAAATACAGGTAAGATTTCAGGTAGGCCATGTGAAATAAGGGTAAGAGTTGTAGACTAAAGTTAACAGGTGCAGACTAAATGTAAGAGATGTAGACTAAGTTTACAGGTGCAGACTAAAGGCAAGAGTTCAGGTAGGTCCCGTGAAATACAGGTAAGAGTTCAGGTAAGCCATGTAAAATACAGTTAAGAGTTGTAGACTAAAGAAAACAGGTGCAGACTAAATGTAAGAGATGTAGACTAAGTTTACAGGTGCATACTAAAGGCAAGAGTTCAAGAAGGTCCCTTGAAATACAGGTAAGAGTTTGGGTAGGCCATATAAAATACAGGTAAGAGTTGTAGACTAAAGAAAACAGGTGCAGACTAAATGTAAGAGTTGTAGACTAAGCTTACAGGTGCAGTCTAAAGGCAAGAGTTCAGGTAGGCCCTGTGAAATACAGATAAGACTTGTAGACTAAAGTTAACAGGTGCAGACTAAAGATAAGAGTTGTAGACTAAAGATAAGAGTTCAGGTAGGTCCTGTGAAAAACAGGTTAGAGTTGTATACTAAATTTTAAAGTGGTAAAGTACAGGTAAGAGTTGTAGACTGAGGTAAAGGTAGGAGTTGTAGACTAAAGGTACAAATTATAGAGTACAGGTAAGATTTGTAGACTAATGGTAAGATTTTAGCTAGGTCACGTGAAACACATGTAAGAGTTGTAGACTAAAGGTAAGAGATGTAAAATACAGGTAAGAGTTCTAGACTAAAGTTAACAGGCGCAGACTACAGGAAAGTTTTCAGGTAGGTCCTGTGAAATACAGGTAAGAGTTGTAGAATAAATGTAAGTGTTGTAGAGTACAGGTAAATCCTCTTTAATACAGGTAAGAGTTATAGACTAAAGTTAATAGTTGTTGACTAAAGGTAAGAGTTTTAGACTAAAGTTAACAGGTGCAGACTAAAGGTAAGAGTTTAGGTACAGGTGCATCTCAATAAAATAGAATGTTGTAGAAAAGTTCATTTATTTCACTAATTCGACTCATATTTTGTGTATTAAATAAATTAAATGCACACAGACTTAAGTAGTTTAAGTTTTTGGTTCTTTTAATTGTGATGATTTTGGCTCACATTTAACAAAACCCACCAATATCTCAATAAATTAGAATATGGTCACATGCCAATCAGCTAATTAACTCAAAACACCTGCAAAGGTTTCCTGAGCCTTCTCTCAGTTCACTAGGTTCACTAGGCTACACAATAATGGGGAAGTCTGCTACTCTAACAGTTGTCCAGAAGACAATCATTGACACCCTTCACAAGGAGGGTAAGCCAGAAACATTTATTGCCAAAGAAGCTGGCTGTTCACAGAGTGCTGTATCCCAAGCATGTTTACAGACAGTTGAGTGGAAGGAAAAATTGTGGAAGAAAAAGATGCACAGCCAACTGAGAGAACCGCAGCCTTATGAGGATTGTCAATCTAAATCAAATAACAAATTTTAGTGAACCTCACAAGGACTGAGGCTGGGGTCAAGGCATCAAGAGCCACCACACACAGATGTTTAACTCATTTAACTAAAGGTTTTGTGGAGGAATTTTCTGAGTTTGTATGGGATCTCATTATTAAATATGATCATATTCTTATATTATGAGATTTTAATGTTCTTTTATGCTGTCCCTCAAAGCTACTTACATCTGATTTCCATAATACAATAAACTCTTCTAATTTGATGCAGTGGGTCAATCACACCCCACCCACATTTTTGGTCACACCGTGGACTTAATATTTAGTCGTTTGTGCTTTCTGTAACAGAAATTAAATTAATTCAAACCTTTATTTATGATTATTTTCCCATTATTCTTAACATGTCTCTGCCCTCTATCCCCTTAAATACTGTTGATGATATTCTTGTGCCTACTCGCCTTATTTTCCTGAAGAACTTACCAAGCACTATTCTGAAATCAGTTCCTTAATTCCAATATAGACTTTAACATCTGATATAGATGGAGAAAAAAGACAAACTACAAATTTCCTTCAACATTCTTAAGGACTGCTTATCATCATACTCCTAAAGTTCTTTTCAATGTTATAAACTCTGTGTTTAATCCACCTCTTAGTGTTATCCAGCAGCTGCTTCAAGAGTTTTCCCGATCGAGTGACCGTTTTATTTCAACTAACGGTGTTGCTTACCTGTCCGTGCAGTGAGTATTGAACTCCTGTCGAATGCTGCAAGAACAGATCCAAACTCTAGGAAGATGGTCTTCAAAAGCTTATCAAAGCTACATCAGAACTAACCAGTTTCACATTAAAAAAGCAGACCAAACCCTTATTGGTCAGTAAACTATTTAATGTAATCATTTTGTGTAATATAACAATAATAATAATAATAATAAAAACTTGCCTTTTCCACTCTACGGTTGGCAAAGTTTACCCATCCAATGCCGTGAGTTTTGAGCCCCCTTCTGATGCCGGCAAGAACCTCCCGGCCACACAAACTTATATTTTCCATTCTATGCTCAGATGCCGGCAAGATTTTCCTGGCCACGCAACTTTACCTTTCAGTCTTACATCTAGAGAGGCTTACCCATTCGATGCTGTGCATATTGAGCTCCCGTTGGATGTCGGTGAGAGTCTCCCGGCTAGACAACCTTTCCTTTCCTTTTCCTTTTCCGACGCCTTGAGTCTTGACCTCCTGCCGAACGCTGTTTAAGCCATTTCAGCTATCCTCATGTCTTTCCCTCCCACCTAGCAAGGCTTACCTATTTGATATTCTGAGTCCCCCCAGTCAGGTTTTCCGGTAACACTTTAGAATAAGGTTCCATTAGTTAATGTTAGTTAACTACTTTCGTTAACATGAACTAAGCAAGAACAATCCTTCTACAGCATTTATAAGTCTTAGTTCATGTTAATTTCATCATTTACTAATGCATTATTTAAATCAAAAGTTGTGCTTGTTAAAACTAGTTAATGCACTGTGAATTACCATGAACTAACAATGAATAACTGTATTTTCATTAACGAAGATGAATAAATACAGTAATAAATGTATTATTCATTGTTTGTTCATGTTAATTAATACATTAACTAACATTAACTAATGGAACCTTATTCTAAAGTGTTACCGGTTTTCCTTTTCTGTCTCCCCACCCGGCTAGGATTACCCATCTAATGCAGTAAGTCTTAATCTCCCATCAGATGTGGGTGAGAGTAATCCCAGTTGGACTTCTATACTTGCCGCCCGCTAGAAAATTGGGAGGCTTGAGACTGTCCCAGACTGCCAGGTAAACAACAGTGTCAAGGTCCAGTAAAGTATGAAAAGCATTGTAAGAATAGTTTCTGCATTTTGCAGTGGGGTAACCCTTTAATAAAGTTTGTTAATCCCAACAATTTAAATTTACTATAACGTCTGATGAATCCTTCACTTAATGAAGTTAATCACAATTACTTAAACTCCCTATAATGTAATAAAATATACAGCATGAGCAGTGTCTGATTCTCAAGCAAACATCTCTTATGATATGGTTATTTAATGACCACATTGAGCAGCATTGTCAGAGCTACAGCCTAAGAGCCTCATCATCAAAGTACACTCTACAGCCATCTCCAGGTCCAGCACAGCACAGCACCATATCCATGATCATATTATAGCAATAAAACAAGCAATTGAAAATAAACAATGTAAATATATTTTTTTAATATAGAGTGATTCTTCCACAATACACAAGTCTCCACTTTTACTTCCATCTTTTAAGGTTTAGTAAGAATGCAGTCATGTGCTCAGATTGTATTTTATACAAACAAATTCACACTATAACAATAACACCGTTTCACATTGTATTTCTCGCTTGAGTTTATTCTGACTGAATTTTCATGGAATTTACAAGTTGGTCCAGATATCAGTAAATGAAAAGTAAAAAAATTACATATTTTACTTTACATTTTAATTGTCATCTTAAATTGAAACAATGAGCCGACTGAAATTGCAGTCTCCTAGTTCTATATCTTACATTCACTCTTTGGTCTGCTATGTTTTAAAATCCAAATGACATTCTCTTGTGGTCATAAAAGTGTGTAATACCCTTACAATATAAATGTATGGGTAAAACTGTAGCTGTAACAGATGTAAAACTCACAGAAACTTCTCAGGGATTCAACACAGAAGGTAATTTAATATATTTTCCTAATGCAGTCTGTAGTAGTGTTAAAACAGACAGATGCTGTAGACGGTGACTTTGTGACTGATCTCCTGAAGCAGTTCTTTCACAGCCTTCTCCAGATCCACCAGCTCATTTGACTTGTCCTCCAGCAGCTTCTGATATTCATCATAACCCTTCTCAAGATCTGAAAAACACCAAAATGTGGTGCCCATCATAAGTGAGAGCACTAAAAATGAAACTGGAACCAGTTGTGTGATAGTTCTTGTCTAAATTCCAATGTTTAAAATGTATTAACCCAGAAATAACAAATGCAAAAAGGTTACAAATGCAAAACCTAATACCAAAGACGACATAACATGTCCAGGTAATTCAGGCACCTTTTTGAGCTGGTCAGCCAGTGGATGGATGCTATCAGCCTCTTTCTCTGTGTTGATGGCACTGGTGGAGGTGTTGATAGCCTTTTCTTTCACTAGAGCTACATCGCTTTGTAATTTCAGGAGCCTGCGGGTGGCGTTACTCACTTTTAGCTCTGAGTCGGACGTCTCTGACTCCACCTTTTTTACAAAAGAGTCACATAAAGTGGCTTCAAATAAAACTTCCAAATGCACCATATTGATAATGTTGAAAACAAGCCTAAAATCATCCCCTTGGAACAAATGACTTGTAACCGAGACACTACCGAGACCAGCAAGTGTTGCGTTCCCTTGATGTCAGCAGTGGCCTGTTTCAGTGCCTCGGTTACTGAACTCTGAGCATGATAAGCCTCCTGCAAGGCCTCCTTTACCATCTCAGCTGTGTATTTCATATCATTCGCCTCCTTCCTGTGAAAAATAGAGAACATACAAACGTGTTGTTCAATGAACTGGTCACTAGGTGGAAATAACAACACATTCCACAGATATGGTACACTTTAGTGCATTGGTTCTCAACGAGGATGACTTAAAAATGACTTGAAATCTAAAAATTACACCACCCTATTAAGATTTTAAAAATTGTTTTGCTCTAGTATGCCGCACTTTCCCACAAAATATGTGCATTTCATAGCATTTTTGCTTTTGAAAACCATTTGTAAGGCGAGACTGAGAAAATACCTCAAGTAGTACTCAATAGCGGGCGTAGAAAAAAAATCTGATATCAATGGCATCCTTGGGACACAAGAACATAAGGGTGTTAAGGGTCTTTGAGATACTGAAGCAAATCGCTTTGTCTATTTTTTATGACACAGCTTTCATGACAAGTCTGATGCCCTACAGAGAGCATTGGCTTCATATGCTGTCCAGATGTTCAGAGCTGCTTTGGGACATTTTCTCTTAATTAAAAGTCTAATAAAGCAATTTGGCTCCTTTGAGGCTAATTAATTGAGGCCTTAATCAACTATGACTAGATGCCGATAGTATGTATATTTAGATATTAAGTTCAAAAACTCCAACGCCTTTCGGCTACATGCCTTCTTCTGGGAGTTAAACAGATCTCAAACAAACAAAGTTTCTTATGAACTAACAGTCCACCAATCAGAAGTCTCCATCTGTCAACTGTGGTGCTAAGGTTACAATTGTTAGTACACACAAGAGACAGCAGATGTCATCATTTCCACTTCTTAACAAATCAATTAAGTACATACAAAAACTAACTTCATGAAAGGACCATACCTGTACCCAACACGGTGACCCATAAAAGTAAAAATTTTATTTAAAGCATAGTGTATAAATTTCAAACCACCATAGGACAACAGAACATCAAAAATATACACTAAGGTCAAGTTCCTCATTCAAGCCTGGATATTTGGTACCCTGTAGGCGAAATATCCAGAAAGCTGGATTCAGCTGCCTTTGCCTATTGCCGTTTCTTAAGGACAAAGGAATGTGGTCAATCCCACAGACCCGTAAGGTGGATTGGTCACTATTGTGATGTTCCATATAGTGTCTTGCCAATGGATAGTTGGTGTTTCCTGTGCGAATTGCGTATTTGTGTTCAGCCAGTCTGTCCAATAAACGCCACTTAGTTCTTCCTACATAAAAGACTTCACACATAGGACATTCCAATCTATAAATGACAAAGGTAGTTTGGCAGTTTATAAAATGGTTAATAGTGAATTCCTTTTGAGAACCAACATCATGAAAAATTTGGGTTTGTCTTACATTAGCACAATGGTTGCAGTGATGGCATTTGTAAAAACCTCTGGGCCTAGGGGCTAACCATGTTTGTTTTACTTCTGGTTTAAGATAACTGTGAACCAGTCTATCTTGTATGGTGGGACATCTTCTAAAACTAATGAGAGGTGGTTCAGGGAAGACCAGACTTAATACCTCATCACTTTCAATAATTCCCCAGTTTTTTTGTATGATTTGCCTTATCTGTTCAGCCTCTGTACTAGTGACAAAAACAGACCTCTCTTTTGTTAGTTTCGGTGTATTTCTTTGTAGTAATGATGCCCTATCTATATGTTTGGCTCTGGTGTAAGCTTTTGGAGAGTGGAGCTTCTATATCCCCTTTCCTTAAATCGTGCCATCATCTCTAGTGACTTACTCTCAAAAACATGATCTTGGTCACAGAACCTCTTCACTCTCTGGAACTGCCCATATGGGACATTCTCTTGAAGCCAATTTGGATGGAAACTCTTGGCATGTAAAATTGTGTTTCTGCCTGTCGGTTTTCTATACACTGATGTATGCAAGATTCCTTGGAAAGACACAATTTAATAATTAAATGCTGTCTGACCCAAAAAGAAAGAAAAAAAAAAAAGTTCAGTCCAGTACCTTTTTAAGTTGTAACAATTATCTCAAAATATGGCTGAATCAATCTGACTATTAGGTTTCTCCAAGAAGTTGTTTTAATAATCAGGTAGAAATCTATTTATTGGTTAACTAACTGCACTTTTTTTCTTTTCTTTAAAAAAAAAAAAAAAAAAATCATTTTAAACTTTATCTATTTCATTACTTTCCCCCTTTATGTTGACCCAATGAAGATTAAATTAAAATCGACAAAGTGTGTCTTTTTGAATGATTCATTTGAAAACCTGGCTCATAAGAATCATTGAGAACAACAAAAATATGTTTTTATTTTATTTTATAATTTTTTTTTTTTTGCAGCACAAACTCATTTAACTCAAAACAATGGGAACAATGATGCATGTTTTTAAATTTTACTCTTGCGACCTCTTGTGGACAGTCAGGATTATGTATTACCTCATTCTCACACATAAGATTGACTCATTTGCTTGAAAATATACTATAAATGAAATAATAAAAAAAAAAAAAAGAACAGAACCAGAATGCGGTCGTTAAGTATTTCTGGGGCTTGATGAGAACCAATTCGTAACACTGGATTGTAAACAAAAAATCAGAAAGCCCATAAACGATCAGGATAAAAGGACTGCATTTATCCAATAATCCTAATCTGCCTTCGGCATCCTCCCATCAGAAACATTAAAAATGCTTCCTTTAATTTTGAGGATGAGAAGCTCTTGCTGGCTTAAATAGAGCACAGATTGTATTGATCCACTTTGTTAACAATAAAGTTCCTCAAGTCATCTGCCTCCTTCTGGATTGCCTCCAATTCTTTCATCCTTTCCTCTTTTCTTTCCTCCAGTCTGAAACAACAAGAATAAAGATGAATTTACCTTTTGCTGACATGAAATTAACACCTATAGAAATCTAGAATAATGTTAAATCCAGATGCACACTGCTTCTTAAGATACTGTACCTTAAATTTCCTTCATTTTACTTTCCAGATTTTAGTGAGTGTTTCTGGCTCCACTGGGTTTGTGGTGTTTTTCAGTCATTCATAAGCCTCTTCATTAACATTCTGGTTTGTGCTATTCAGTTTTAGATTTAGTTGATCAGAAAAGCATTTCACATGAGCAGGTTAAACATGCTAACTAAAACATATTTCAGTTACTATTAGTGCACTTTTAAACAGTATCCATGTTTCTACATCCAACATACTGCTTATTTAAATAATGTCCTCTATCATGTCCTTGATCTCATCAGGGGATTTGGGCAACTGAATGGATAACACAGCTTTGGCCAGTTTCTCAATGTCCTCTGGCTTCACCTGCTCATCTGTTAAGGTACAAAACTCAACCGAACTCACATTTTACAGTGTACATTTAATTTGATTCATCTCTCACATCACACTTAGCGAACATTTAGCAAAACGAAGACGGGCTGAAAAAATGGCAAACTGTCTGAAGGTAGGTGGCTTATGGAGAAGCAGTGCTTAGTGTTTATGGAAAAGCAGAAATATAGCAAGTGGGACACAAGGGAAGCTGTGCACAACTTTCTGTTTCTGACACCCACTTTTCATGGAGAAGAAAGGAAGTCAAACAACACGTTTTCAAACAGCGGTCAGATTTTTGTTGTCGCTACGATTTTCATTAAACAAAACTAAATACAAAAGTACAGAGACAAGGCTCTGGATTTGTCCTCTATTATTCACTGTTGCTTAGCAAAATAGATGTGTGTAGATGTAAATGTAGATGTATGTAACGGCAGGGGCTTTGGCCATGTGAACAAAACCGCAAATCTTATTGGTTGGCCAGCTTTTGTGCTTTTTTCACAGTGTGATGTATTCACAGAGAAATATTTTTTGGTGAAACACAAGGTTAGCCCAAGTGTGAAGTTAAATTTCAATCTGTTCCTCAATTCAACATGCTTGAGAACTACTTTTACGCTACATTTGTCATTGACACTAGTCACTGCCTTCTTTTGTCGTATGAAAAAGAGAAGCTTGGACCTTTGATTTTGTGCTTCACAAAATGAAAACACTACTGATTTGCCTGAGAGTGACCGGAGATGAGGAGACGAAATAACTATCCAGTTTCTTTCCTGACTGGATATGATCAAAGACCAGGCAAACCAGTCTCTAGAAGGTTCTTAGTGTCAATCTTTTCCTTCTCATATTTGTTCTTAGTCTGAGGTCAAGTCCTCAGCATTGATCTTTGCTGTAATAATTCATTTTTGAGGTGCTCATAAGC
Organism: Carassius gibelio; assembly: GCF_023724105.1. Classification (NCBI taxonomy): domain Eukaryota; kingdom Metazoa; phylum Chordata; class Actinopteri; order Cypriniformes; family Cyprinidae; genus Carassius; species Carassius gibelio. Next base: position 12,535,286 of record NC_068395.1, on the reverse strand, counting down.
TGTAAAAAGAAAACAAAATGAAGCTTAACTTTTACCTTTTAAAGATTAAACGATACAAAAGTTGTTGTGGCTTCTTTTCAAAGGAAACAAACTAAAGTTCCTCTGGAGACCCCAATATAGACACTTTGAAAGCAATATTTACTATGAAGTATATGCATTAACATGATAAAGTAGGAAGGTACTGGTTTGTTTTTGATGTGCCTTAGCATCAGCTTCCTTGAGTTTACTGCACAGATCAGTAATGTTTCTTCTCGGTCATCTCCACCAGTTTGGAGGCATTGAGGCTTATGGGTAAACTCCCCGTACAGGCCGGCTGCCCGCCCACATATCCCACACAAAGCTCCACCACATTTTGCCTTCTCACATTCTGCATCACCTGAAGCCCCACAGACCTACAGCAGGGAAAAAAATGGCACAAAATCTCTCAACAGTCTGTTGAAATCAAGGCAGATATAATCTTGAATCTTGAGATATTGTTGATGTCAGTATTGAGCAGTATGGTTGGATCAATGTTTGGGTCAATGGTCTCAGTTTTGTTCCTGAGGTGTGAGTAGACAGAAATGTAAGAGATAAAAGTGGTCACTGTACAAGACTACTGTAATCATTCATTCCAGTTGTATTGGACTTAACAAGACAACAGCTTTGTGTACGTATAAGGGGGCAATTAATTATGCACATAACCAATTAGATTAGTTATTTCAAACAAATACTAACACTTTTTTCATCCTCTACTGTTAGTGTTATCTGTATGCACCAATGGTCTGAGAGTAACGCAAATCCAGTGGTCTGTATGTATGTGCTGTACATGTGGAAGAATGGACAATAAAGCTGACTTGACTTGACTATGAATTATCAACTTATGAATATTTGCCATGTCCTAAAATAGTCATTATTTCTTCTATAATATAATTTCCTTATTTATGTTTTCTTTGTTTTTGCACAGTGGTTACACTTTATCAGGCAAGGCGCCAGAATGTTTTCTCTACCAGTGCAAACAGGGTGCTAGACCAATATGTAGGGGTGTTAAGAAAATAAATGATATCGATGACGTCAGAGGTACTTCATAAAGAAATGATGCTAAACTGGGTTTAAAAATGTGAAATTCTGAATTATAAATTCTTACATGGCTATAGGCCCCCTAGCCCTGGTGTAGCACTTTCACTGCACCATATATATCTGCTGTCAAAATTAATGCATGCAATAAATTTTTTCGGTTTTAATACATTACAAATATATCACAACTGCTGCTTCTGTCTCCTTTTCTTGATAAGAATTGTGTTTATTCATATGCAGAATGTCTTTACAACCACATCAAATGGGAAACTTTAAGCACTCCAACTTTTGTACATACATGAGAATCTCTCACTGTTCGGCGAAATTCGACATTTTGAAACCAAAATAGGTGACCTACGTGAATTGTGTAGATTCGAGGAGAAAATGTTTTTTTTTTTTTTTTTCAGATGCGTAAAGCCTATCAATAAAAAGAGACTGAAAATCGACACCAAAAAAGATTCCCGCTTGATCCCCCTTCCACTCCCGCCATTTGACTAATGAACAGGAAGGCTACAGTAATCGTAATAATAATAATTAGTAATCATTTTTGACTCATGACTGAAGTTAAGTTTCTCCAGCTCTTCCCAGGTTGGCATAAAAAGCATCTCAAAATGCATCAGATTGATGCTTTAAATTATGGAATACTTACATTTTTCTTATGAGCATGCCCCGGACCCCCCTAGAGGGGTAATATCCTTCTCACCTTTTTCACACCTGACACGTTTTCATGGCCGTTTGTAGCTTTAAAGGTGCTGTAGGGAACTTTTGTAAAAAAAAATATTTTTTACATATTTATTAAACCTGTCATTATGTCCTGACAGTAGAATATGAGACAGATAATCTGTGAAAAAAATCAAGCTCCTCTGGCTCCTCCCAGTGGTCCTATTGCCATTTGCAGAAAGTCATGCGCTCCCGGTAAAAAACAACCAATCAGAGCTGCAGTCCATAACTTTGTTTGTGTTTAAAATGTAGAAAAATGTATATAATAAGCGAGTACACCATGAATCCATTTTCCAAACCGTGTTTTTAGCTTGTCCTGAATCACTAGGGTGCACCTATAATAAGTGTTTATATTCTGACTATTTTAGATTGCTTCGGGGGTACCGCGGCGGAGTAACCCAGTACCTTTGTGATTCTTCATAGACATAAACAGAGAGAAGTAGTTCCGGCTACAAAGTCCTTCCGCAAGATGCAAGCAGTTCTGTTTATTAACCGCTAGAGCGTCAAAAGTTACCTACCGCAGCTTTAAGGATTTATCTATATTTAATTAAGAATTTAGCATTTGATAACATCATTCAATTTCTATATATTTTCTACTGTATTTGCTGAAGCGTATAAAGGTAGCTAAATATGACATTTATTATAATGGGTTTATGTGAAGGTCGGTTTAAATTCACTAAAATCAAAATATTTTTTTTTTTAAATTTTATTAAATGTTAAAATTGATACCTTTCAATTATCCTGAAATGTTGAATTGGATTTTCACAAACAAACGTCTCTAGGGATTACAGAGAATTGTCGGAAAAGAGAAAATATCCAGTGAGCGGCAGTGGTGTGGACGAAAATGCCAGGTTGATGTCAGAGGTCAGAGGAGAATGGGCAGACTGGTTAGAGATGATAGAAAGCAACAGTAACTCATAATAATATAAATAATCACTCATTACAACCAAGGTAAGCAGAATACCATCTCTGAATGCACAACATGCCGAACCCTGAATCAGATGAGCCACAGCAGCAGAAGACCACACCAAGTGCCGCTCCTGTCAGATAAGAACATGAAACGGAGGCTACAATTCACACAGGCTCAACAAAATGGACAATAGAAGATTGTAAAACATTGCCTGGTCTGATGAGTCTCAATTACTGTTCCGACATTCAGATGGTAGGGTCAAAACTTGGCGTAAAGAACATGAAAGCATGAATTCTTCCTGGTGGTGGTTTAATGGTGTGAGGGTTATTATCTTGGAACACTTTGGGCCCCTTAGTACCAATTAAGCATTGTTTAAACGCCACAGCCTGCCTGAGTATTGTTGCTGACCATGTCCTTCCCTTTATGACTACAGTGTACACATCTTCTGATGGCTACATGGATAATGTACCATGTCACACAGCTCAAATCATCTCAGACTGGTTTCTTGAACATGACAATGAGTTCACTTTACACAAATGGCCTCCACAGTCACCAGATCTCAATCCAATAGAGCAGCTTTGGGATTTGGAGCAACAGGAGATTCACATCATGGATGTGCAGACGACAAATCTGCAGAAACTGCATGATCTTATCATGTCAATATGGACCAAATTCTTTGAGGAATGTTTCCAACACCTTGTTGAATCACTGCCACGAAGAATTAAGGCAGTTCTGAAGGCAAAAGAGGGCCCAACCCAGCACTAGCCAGGTGTACCTAATAAAGTGGTCAGTGAGTGTGTGTATATATATATATATATATATATATATATATATATATATATATGTGTGTGTGTGTGTGTGTGTGTGTGTGTGTGTGTGTGTGTGTGTGTGTGTGTGTGTGTGAATAAATACATTTGGAATTAAAAAACATCATCTCATTGACCCAGAAATATTATAGTATGCCAGTAAAAAAAAAAAAATTACCTAATGCGTTCCAAGAGCTCTTCTAGTTTTGCAAGCTCATCCTTGGCGGTCATGTTAGCCAGACTCTGCAACTTCTCCAACAAATTTTTGAAGTGTTGTAGTTCTTATCTAGGCCGATTGTCTTCACAACATGGCATCATAGTTTCTATCTTCTTAATATCTAGTCTAACATCTGAGACAATTTTTTTTCCCAGAGGAGGTAGCAGGCATAGTAGGGTTAACAAGCAGGAAAGTGTGTGTCATGACCTGGAACACAGTCATTATAGAAAAGGCCCATCACCCCTGGTCACTGGATCACACAAACCACAGTCCACTTGTAACAGTTCCACTATTACAGAATGTAATTTTCCTCCCGGCCACTAGGGTCACCGGGGAGAATGTTGTCGCTAGGACATGGTTTCTTGTAAGTGAGGGGGAGAAGAAGAGGGGTAAGGGGAAATTGACAGGGGTAAAGGAGAGAGGGTGATTTCCATGTGAGAGGGCCTTCCATTAATGACCTGTAATCAAGTTAAGTGAATTTATTGTAGGCTTGACTGATGATGTTTTGACATATTGCTAAACGTTGAATGAGTGATATGCTCTTTGTTCGAAGTCTGTAGAAAACGCCTGCAGGAATAAGTAATGTGGATACTTAAATGACTGAAAGGACTGTTGGTGAAAGGATGAGTGGTATTTAAACAAATGGGAAATACTTGAATACTACTATTGTGTCCATCCGAGTTTGAAACAAGTGGCTTATGATTGTTAAAGTACAGTGTATTCTGCTTTCGTTTGGGGTTTTGTTTTCAGTGTTTTGTTAATTCATGTCTATTTGGGGGGGGGGGGGGGGTTTCATTTTCACTCTGTTATTTAGTCATATGTATGAGTAAGTCATCTGGTTCATTCATTCTAAAGATTCTGAAGGTGTGATTTTAACAGAGATTTTCCATAGGTAGAAGTATCTTCTGTGTAGCCCTTTACCGGAGTATAGCGTGGAAGTGGTTACACACGGAGCCATCGAGATCACATTCACAAGTTGGATGTAGAATAGAAACAAAATGGGAAACATCCAAGTAGCATTTCTACCTGAATGGAAATATTATAGGGAAAGGGAATAATTAGAGGGAAACAATGAAAAACATACAGTATAATAATTCCTTAGTACGTCTAGAGTATTTTATTGTTCACATGATCACTCACGTACAGTGGCATATGGCTTTTCATTGCTACACCCAGTGTCTTAATGAGTGCCTCCAGCCATTTGAATCATCTTTTGTGGTTTAAACTGTCAATAATCTGGCAAAGTGGTGTTTACATCTGCAAACATCTGAATCTGTTTTTTCCACCTGGATGCCATGGTGCATCATAGTAGAAGTCTTGACAATGCTCACAGTTGTATCCTGAAGTATTGTGTTGGGAAACACATCAACCATGCACCTTCAGCACCTGACCTAACCCTAACCCTGACTCTATTCTAACCCTAACCTAACCCTGACCATTCAAAACAATTATTATAAAGCATAATTCATTTCTTTAAACAGGATCATTTCTTTAAACTTAGCTTCTAAATTAAGAATAAAAACAGGTTCCTATATTTTTTTTTACTACAATGAAGCCTGACAGACGCGGAAAAATGTGGAAGAAATTGGATCAGTTTCAAACTAACTGGAGACTTTTCATTACCTTGGTAATATGAGCACAGTAGGAGACATTAAGATATCTTCTGAAAGTGTAAAGAAGATACTTATGTGACACTATCTGGACTCAGGAGAAATGTAATGTCTCCATTAATCTCCATTTAATCTCAATGCTGTCTAGAGCAGGGTGATCAAATGGGTAATGTTTACTAGCAGGTTCGTCAGGGTGATCAGCTCTGGGGACCATAGGAAGTATTACTTGTGTAGTTTAAGGATATATGTGTAGCATATCTGTTATCGGCCGATATTAGATATTTCAATTTATCGGTATTGGACATAACATAAGTAATTATTGTCTTATCAATATCAGCTGAAATGTAAATATCAGTGGTGCATTAGTTATGATTTGGGTCCTGAAAGCTAATGAGAACTAGTGTACTATGTTATGACAAGTTTGAATATTGTACATTTTCTTAACAATGAAGTGTCTAGCCCACTATGAGCTCATTGTTTATAAATCGAGGCCTTTCAATTGTTGGACATGCCTTTAAGCACCATCCTGGCTTTACATTTTTATTAGTATTTTTTCTAAAACAACAAACAAAACATCTTCAAATGAGACGTGAACCTTGTAGAGTAGGGTTGTATGGATCATGGCTTTTAACACTACCTGGATGAAAAGCACAGTAAGGATGCACCTGAAATGAATGTTAACAAGTAATTGAAGAGGTTGGATTAATTCAGGATTGCTCTGACTATACCTCTCCATCTGTGGATGGCTCTGTCCCAGAGTAGCAACTATCACAGATAAAGTCATCGATACTGTCTGCTGGCCCTTCTGAGACGCTGGGGAATGAGTTGGCAAGGTCCTCCACAAAGTAACGGAAAACCTTCCATGTTGTCCCAAAGTCTTTTGACATCTTGACCAACATGCCAGCAGGCTGTAAACTCTGTTTAAGACCATTTGTTATAAAGTAAATTATCAAATAAAATATCAGTATATTCAAGTATTTAAATAAGTCATATGGAAAGCATTGAATGTGCCTTGAACGTCAACATCATGACTAAACTGAAACATTGATTCCAGCTACTTAACTACCACACTGCAAAGCATTATTGGAGAAATTAACTCGCTGATTTTGACTGTTTCAAGAGACCATAGTCACTTTTTTGCACATCTTTCTTTCGAAGCATGTTGGTTCAACAATATAAGATCATTAATGATGCAAGGCAGGTGATGCAGTAATACCTTTTGCTAATAAGCATTTTGAGATCAAATTAATGTCCGATTATGGCTGTAAATAACAAGCATGACATCTGAGGACTACTTCGATAGGTTTCTCTTTTCTCTTTTCTTTTGATTTTGAGATATTTGATTCAATCACAGGTGTTTTTATTTTCTTGACAAACTAAAATAGTTCCATATGTTTGTTTGAACTATGGTTTTGTGAAATGCCAAACATTGGTAGCAATGGGAACTGCAACCATAGTTGGTTAGCAATGTTTCTGGGTAATTAACCCCAGATCAGTTTTTGATCAAGATAAACTGATTCATTGTAAAATTTCTAATTGAAAACAATGATTCCTTCACAGATTGAACACGACTACTACTCTCATGAACTCACCAAGGACAGTAAAGGTGGATGGCAAGATTTTAATTGAATAAGGATTTATATTTCAGTCTGTTCTATACACAAAACCAGTGAATGGTTTCAGAAGACTTGGGTTATAGTGCACAGTCTTATAGACTGCTTTTATTGGGTTAACTTTGGAGCTTGACAGCCACAGTCTTCATTCATTAATAATATTGAGTATTGAAAAGACCCACCAGGATTATTCTTCAAAAAAAAAAAAAATCACCTTTTGTGTTCGATGGAAGAAAGCTACTATGGGTTTGGAACAACATGAGAAAATGAGCAAAAAAAGACAGAATTTCCTGAGAGAATTATTCTTTTAAAAACTTCATACAGCGAGTGAGTCGCAGAAGCTCCTGCAGTAATGTATTATTCTATGTAATTAGTGTTTCCTGGCAAACATTCATAAGGACTTTCTAAAGTAAAGCAGAATATATTCTATATATTATTGTGGTGGGCTCTTCAGATCAAGAAAAGTAGTGTAAATATACAAAATGATTGCTGAACGCCACATACCAGCTTTATCACTTGTATAGACAGGGACTGGGATATGAGGCGGGAGAAAAGGGGAATATGGAAACAGGCATAAATTAGTCTTGTGACAGAAAGGAGTTAATGACAACAGCTCAGGAAAGCACATCACAACTTGTCTGTAGTATGTATTACCCAAAGGGTCGGCCAGAGTGCTGTCAATCCACACTGAAAAAGGAAAAAAAAAGCATGCGGTCTCTTTTTAATCTCAGTGTGAGTGCTGAAAAGAGACGACTTTGGGATGGAACTGAGTTCTAGGTAGTTTGGATTGGGAAGATGTTATGCAAATATGTCTGAGAAAAGTGTACTCGGAGTCCTGAGGGAAATGTATATGCTTGAAGGTTCAAGGACTTGAACCCCTAAGGAATTTAAAGACTTGAATTTGTGTTATTTTTTATTTTTTTTATATATGTTTCTCTGAGTTTCAAAGTGATATGTAGCAGCAAAATCCAGATACAAGTCTTTCCTGCAAGCCCAGCATGCAATGTTCTAGGAGCAACTCTTTGAATCTCCCGCATTTCTGGTTTAATACTCTGAAGACATTTATTTGTAACTGCATCAATTACATTTGGACCTCTTGAAGTGTTGCACTTTTGACAACTCACCTCTAGGTATCCCAGGATGCAATCGTTTTGTGTTCTGTAGAGTCCACAGGTTGAAGAAGCATTGAGCTGGGCGGCGCAGCCCACCATGAGCTCACTGAGGTTAGGATAACATGAACCCCCCTCACATTCATCCTGAAGGTGGGGTTGCTATTACTACAAATCACAATAGTTTAGTTATATCAGTTTTCACATTAGCTAAACTTCAAGAAGTAAAGTTAGCTGCATGTTGGTGACTCATCCTGTAATAAAAAAATCAGGCTCCAATTTCTAGACTGAGAATGCCCCTCCCCCTCAATTAACATGATGAGCAACAGAAGCAGGAAATCAGGAAACTAAAGCCTACTGGCTGTTTAAAACTGGGAGGAGCTTTGCGATATGCCACTCCCAAATTTCCTGTTTTGCACCTTCAATGTACTTTTTCTATGCCAAAAAAAATGTATGACGAATGTTACGCCTTAAATGACAAGGGAATTTATGGTAATTTCACTGTCAGCTTGCAGCGATGTCAAAGACTCACAGAAGAGCAGGAACGCTGATGTCTCAAATCTGATCAGCATAGCTGGACCTATAGGACAAACGGGTGCACAAGGAGAGAGAAAGGATGAATGAATGAATGGAAGAGGAGGAATTCGAAACAAAATAAATTAGAGAAATATGTCAAAAAAGGCCCTTGCCTCAAGGACTTTTTTTACTTCATAAAAATCAATGAAATTGTGTTCAAATTCAATATAAGATTACTAATTTTATTTGGATAGGACAGGTTATCCCATATATAAATATTGTCACTTCTTAATGAAACACACAAAACAAATACTATCTATTTTAATGAAACATGAGCATCGTCTTACATTTTATACTGACATATATTTGTGTGGATTGTTGCAAATGTTTTTTGCTCCAGATGCCTTTGTAGAAATACCTAATTTTCCACTTTCCAATATTTACCTTTATTAAAATCACTACTCATTTCTTTAGGGCTTAAACTAGTTTTAGGACAAGAATATATCAAACATCACCTTCTTTATTGCTACAAATTATTGCCCGGATGAAATTAATGCCACTGGCTGTGATAAAGATACTGATAAACACAGCGCATCTGGCCTACAACTCACAGAAATAAATTTTTACTTTTCAAAGTCAGATTTTATGATCACAGAGTCAACAGCTGTGGTAAGAAACCGCATACCAACCAAGCCAACACACTTGTCCTCCCCTCGAGGCTGTTTTTGGCATCTGTAGACATTTACAGACCCAGACAAAATGCAAATGTATCAATCAAAATCTTTGCAGCAAATCTTCGCCAAGTCTGACACGTGTTAAAGTACTGAATAAATGCACTGGACCTGTTCAATTTGTTTTATCAGTGCTATTCATTTAAGGAAATATAGACCAGCTCTTCATAAGGTGAAAATGCAAATAATCACACATCATTAATCAGATTACATATCCGACTTGCTGTGAGTATATTAGTCTTTAGACAACCGTTTTGTTGTGGTTAACTGTCTTGCAATTATTTGGCGATGGTGTTCGGAATAAGTTAAAAGGTTTGAGACATTTTTATGCAACGTGATTCTCTCATCCTTTCTTAATGCAAAGGCACTTTAGATTAACCAGCTCACACTTACATAACAAATCAAAACCAAGGAATGAAGACGTGTCTAATCTTTTGTTGAGGAAAAATTGTGTCTCTGACTCAAAGCTTAGGTTTATTTGTCACTGATATGACGAAACAGACAAATATCTGATCAGTGTTTTAATTGTAAACAAACACGGGAAAAAAAATCTATAATATGCTCAATATTGTAAATGGATATACTGTATAATGTATATTTTTCTTAGTGAACAGTACTCACTGTCTGCTATATATTATTAAAATAATTATATAATGTTTATCATAGTAATTATTAAAATGTTTTTAAATGTAATTGAAAAAGGTTATATTTCATATAAAACACGTAACTTCTTTGTAAAATTATTTATCACGTTTGCCGCCTGGATTGATTAAAAATATTCTTTAATATTTATCAAATTATTAAAATGTTATGTATTAAAATTAATTTTATATTGGATCAAATACAAAATATTTATATGTAAAATTATTTAAAAATTTACAAATTTTAAAAGGACCTAATACTAAAATAACTTCTTTGTATAATAAATAAAACTATTTATTAAATGTTTACTGACTGCTTTATATAATTAAAATAATGTTATATAATATTTATCATATTAATTATCAAAATGCGTTTTATTTTAAAATGTTATAATTAATATAATACAAAAGATCATTCCCGAATAAAAGTATAAATTATTGATTAGTTTTTCCATCTGCCTTATATGATTAAAATGTTATAAAATAATTATATTTAAATATATTACATTTTAAATGATATACTTCATGTACTACAAACTTATTTTGTCATATTAAAAATGTTATATTTGACACAATACAAAATATAAAATGTATTTATTTTGTCAATTCAAATGTATTTGTATAGCACTTTTCACTGTACAGTAATGTTTCATTAATGTTTCTATAATATTTAGTAGTAGCTTTTTAGTGTACATATTGCAGAAATGTACAGAAAAATCAATTAAAGACTATACAGACTATGAACATTATTAACAGCAATTATTGTATGATGCAATCAAACTTATAGCACAATTTGTTAGTTCTGTTTGTTGTTTTAGGTTTAGCATCATCTGAGGTCCTCTAAGGGGGTGACATCATCTCCTCTCAGGTGTTCTGGATCCAGACTGGAGCTTGTGTAAATCCTCGAATTACCATGGGATGTCAATAATACTGCACATTTGATCAGATATAACTGCAGTACAAGATGTTTTTTTTTTTCAATCTCTTTATTGGAGGATTTTATCTTAAACAATAATTAGCATAATTGATGTATAATTGGTTTGAGTTCTGCAATGAACAACACAGACATCAATGGTTTTAATGAAATGAGCACATAAAAAAAAATAAATAAATAAATAAAAACTAGGGGTGCTCCGATCACGATCGGTCGATCGTTATGCGCATCTCGTCAGTAAAGCTGGTTCTCTAATCAGCGGTTAATTCCATCAGGTGCGTGATTTCACATAGAGCAGCTGTTACTACACAGAGCCGTTGTTAATAGAGAAGATGCGCAAATCACGCTAATTTTCAGCGTTTATTGGCCCATCTTCTCAGTTAACAACGGCTCTGTGTAGTAACAGCTGCTCTATGTGAAATCACGCACCTGATGGAATTAACCGCTGATTAGAGAACCGGCTTTACTGACGAGATGCGCATTAACGATCGACCGATCGTGATCGGAGCACCCCTAATAAAAACACTAAAAAACAAGCACAGACCTGCATACCCACATTTCAAAAGCAGTTGGTTAGCAAGGCTTTAAACTTACATTTTCACAATTGTTGATCAGGCTACTCAGTTCATACTCCATGAAGGTAGTTGACCACTGATTTTATTAAACATATATATATATATATATATATATATATATATATATATATATATATATATATATATATATATATATAAAGAGTAGAATATAAAATTAAAAGGTGTCTCATACTTCAGGCAATACTTTAAGATTCTCAAAATATGTCCCAAAAGGCTGCCATTTTAAGTACAACTTCTGGACTGACCCTTTCAACTTGAATTTAACTTTTTCTAGTTTAAGAAAAAATAAAACATCCCTTAACCATTCGGCCACTGCTGGTGGAGTAGTCCAAACTAATAATATTCTACAACAGGCAAGAAGTCCTGGGTTAAAGTTAAGCTCTCATTTGGAATACGGTACCAAATATTGCAATCAGCAGACGGGGCTTAATTTGAATTTTTATGACTTTGGATAAAGTTTGAAAAACAGATGAGCAGTATTGATTTAGATGGGGGCACAACCAAAAAGTGTGTGTTAAATCAGCTGGAGAGAGGGAACTCCCGTCCGTTCCTGGATATATATCTGCTGACCTGGCCATACTGAAATGAGCTCTATGCACTACTTTAAACTGAATGAGCCCCAAGCGTACACAGGATGGATGAGCTAATCCTTTGTAGTGCATCCTCTCTGTGTCTGTCTGACAACTCAACCATCAACTCGCCTTCCCAACCGTTCTTAATTTCTGAAAGGTCATGATTTTCAAGAGACATTAGTTAAGAATATAACCGTTATATCAGTCCTTTTTTCGGACAGAGGAGGGTAATTTCCTCCCATGCTGCCTCAATAGGGAGGACCAGGAAGGAAAGGAACAGTGCTTTAACACAGTGGCGTATTTGGAGATATCTAAAAAAGTTATTGTGTGAAAAATCATATTTCTGGCATATATTATCAAAACTATCGAACCCTTCTTAGATTGCTTATATAGATCAAGACATCGCCTGCATACAGAGAGACATGATGTTCCTCAGTCCCACGCCTTAATTTTAAAAATTTTTATATCAACATTTAGGAGGGAAATAGGATGGTAAGAGCAACAGCTGGTAGGGTCCTTATCCTTTTTGAGGACGGAGTAGTTTAATCTTAGCTTGTGTGAGGGTTGGGGGCAAGTTACTGTTTCCCAATGATTCGTTAAATACTTATAGCATAATAGGTGCAAGTTAAAAATACGGGGGGATAACTGTCAGGTCCTGGAGATTTCTCAGTTCGCATGTCTCCGATGGCTGCAGTGATCTCTAACTGTGTAAGAGGTTGGTATAACTCTTCCCTGTCTCCAGACTCAATAGTAGGTAATTCTAAATTATCTAAGAAACTGTTCATATTCGTAACATCTGATGGGAATTCAGAAGTGTAAAGTGTAGAGTAATTGTAGCAAAAGTATTATTGATTTCCTTTGGGTTGGTGACTATATTTTGATCCTGATCTCTCACTTGGGGTATGAGCCGTGAAGCAGCCTGACGTTTCAGCTGGTGAGCCAGCAATCGACTAGCTTTTTCACCATACTCATAGTAAGTGCTCCGGGTCACCAATAATAAGTATTCAGCCTGGTTGGTAGATAGAAGAATAAGCTTAGACTGTAAAGCTATCTGTTCTTTATATAATTCTGGGGAGGGGCTTTCAGAATATTTGCAGTCTAACTTAAAAACTGAATCCGTCAGGTCTTCTGTTTGTTTGTGGCGCTACTTGGCTCAATGTCACGTCACCTTCACCTTCAGTGACATGTCTTCTTCATGTTCAAGATTATGAGATGCATTATTTGATTGTTTGGCAAAAGAGATGTGGTTTTAATCTAGATTTAAACAGAGAAAGTGTGTCTGCATCCCGAACATTATCAGGAAGGAATTCCAGAGTTTGGGAGCCAAATGCAAAAAAGCTCTACCTCCTTTAGTAGACTTTGCCATCTTAGGAACTACCAAAAGTCCAGCGTTTTGTGACCTTAGGGAGCGTGATGGATTGTAGCGTGGTAGAAGATGGTACGCAGGAGCTGAATCATTAAGGGCCTTATAAGTAAGTAATAATTGGGGTAATATGATCATATTATCTTGACCTGGCAAGGACTCTAGCCACTGTATTTTGGACTACCTGTAGCGTGTTTATTGAAGAAGCAGGACAACCACCTAGAAGTGCATAACAATAGTCCAGTCTAGAGGTCATGAATGCATGAACTAGCTCTTCTGCATCAGAAACAGGTAACATATTTCATAGCTAGGCAATGTTTCTAAGAATGCGGGTTTTGTAACATGTGAAATGTGGTTTTCAAAAAACAAGTTGCTGTCTAATATAACACCCAGATTTCTGACTGTAGAGGAAGTAACGGTACATCCGTCTAGTTGCAAACTGTAATCTACGAGATTATGTGTACTGTTTTTTGTTCCAATAAGTAATATCTCTTTCTTATCTGAATTTAATAGGAGAAAATTATTGGTCATCCAATCTTTTAAATTTTTAATACACTCTGTTAGCTTAGATAATTTAGAAGTTTCATCTGGTCTCATTGAAATATATAGTTGAGCATCATTAGCATAAAAGTGGCAACTAATCCCATATTTTCTAATAATATTACCAAGGGGCAACATGTAAATTGAAAATAGCAAAGGACCTAGGACAGATCCTTGTTGCACTCCATATTTTACTGGTAATAAATGAGATGACTCCCCATTTAAATAAACAAAGTTGTAGCGACCGGACAGATAGGATCTAAACCATCTTAGAACCTGCCCTTGAATACCTGTATAGTTTTGTAGAGTTTGTCATGAGCTAGGGTGTCGAATGCAGCACTAAGATCAAGTAAAACTAGCAATTTAGAGGACAATGCAGCCTTGGTCTGATTTGAATTTTATTGAATGATTGAATTTTAACAAGTATAGTTTCTGTTAAAATTTATGTTCTACAATGTTTCTGTTAAAAGACTGGGGCTAGTTGTCACACTTTTTTACACAGGTGATTTTCTCTACGTATATTTATTTTTTAAATCCAATTTCTGTATAAACCATAAAATCTTGACTATATAAGTCACTGAATGAAATTTAAACAGTAACATTTATGAAAGTTATGAAATACAACATCTTATGCATAAATGTAAAACTGTTATATACAAATATTGTAATTCTGTATAAATGTATAACATTTAAAATGTGTGGAAATCTGATGCAATATGAATGAAAACTATTGATGTTGTTGTTGTTTTCTGTTCAGTTAATATGTGAATGTTTTCCTTTGTGGAATCTCAGATATTTTCTGGAAGAACAGTACAAAAGCACATCAGTCATTATGAGATGTGTCACTTCTGATTTCAGCCTCATTCTGCACATTGACAAACGAGACAAATGTTATCATCACTGTTTGGCGTCAACATCAATGGCTACACGTAGTGAAATGGCTAATGCGGTGGCTCCAGATTTGCTCATGTAAGATGCTCTGGCAGGCTGTCTGGAGCTGGCATCAGCATCACACATCAGTCTTTGATCCCCGTCGCAGCGGGAGTTTGTGACAGTTTTTTGGTATCAAAAGAAGTAAACACAGAACTTATCAATTGAAGCTAGACAAAAATGAAATAAATAGAAACACATACACAACATTTCACTGACATCCCTGATAGACAGCACACTTTCTGGCTGGAAAGGACCATTGGCATCTGTGCATAAGTGGGATTTAGGGCCAGTGAACCACTAAATTACTCAACATGTCTTTAATTACTGGAATGCTCATGAGCGACAACATAATTAAGCTCAGAAACTGATGGGTAGGCTAGTGATTGGCAAGCATCATACTTTAATTTTATACATCAATGCTCTTTGTAAATAATAATTATTCAATAAGTTCTTTCAATCTGAAGATAAATTGATTTTGATTAATAAATTGTACTTTAATTTCATGATTAGAAGATCTTTTTCTCTAACATCCCAAGGCTTGCATCACCTTAAGAAAAAGAAAAAGAAAAAAACATGCAATTTACATTAGGATTTATTTTTTAATACTTGGATTTTGAATTATAGTATATCAAATAATAAATTATAACTATTTAATATATATATTTATATATATTATATATAATTTTTGTTTGTATTAATTCATTATTAATATAATAATCATAAAAAAATTATATTATCGTCATTGCCCAATATATTATTTTTTAATTACTAATAAATATATAAATATTCATTAATAATGTATTCATTATAATAATTTAACAATTAATACTTAATAATTATAATTCATACTATTAATCTATTCAGTATTATTGTAAAAGGTCACAATAAAGATAAATTAGTCTTGCTATTATAAATACAGTATTGAAGCGTGTAACTTCTCTGCAGTTGTCATAGAGATGCTCCTCAAGAAAAGCCAGAGTTTTCTGCCAGAACTCGACTGTGAGGAACCGTCTCTCCACTACAATCCAAATACAGAGTCATTTCAACTTCCTGAAATACAGCACACATGCCAACAACAGCACATTCATCTATCCGTCTATGTATATGCCATCTCACTTACCATTTAAAAGCATATTGGTGGGGAAAATAAAAATAAAATTATAGATAAATCTTAGTCTAGCCTTTATATTAATAGTGGGAAATACGGGTCAGCCTAGGATGTTTTTCTTGAATTTGTGAAATTATTTCTCATTTAGGGTCATGAACATGCCTGCAATGTTTTGACATTAAAAAAAAAATCACTGAATCGGACATGAGGGCTGTCGGGAGGCTCAATAAAGTGACCCGTTCCAAGATACCCTCTCAATCAACATCTTCATCTGCGGAGCAGGAAATGAGATTGGCTAAATCTCTGGCCTGAGATTAAATTCAAGTGCTGAAGATGAACATTTTAATGTATTAAACCGATCTACTCACATCCGCTGCAGACTCTGAAGCAACTAATAATACAGAGCATTTGATTTCACCCATCTGGTAAAAACAAAACCTACCGTATGAATTCCAAGCACATGACTCTTTATAGTGCAAAGCTGAATTGTATGCACCAATTACACATAAATGTATCATTTTCATAACTTTATTTGGAAAGGTCATTTGATATTGGCAGCAACAGATCCCGCCAAATTATTCTCATGTTTTCATCCTTGGTATTGACAGAATGACGGACATTATTAGTATATAGTTTGTGCTGTATAATGTAATGTGTTTTAATCATGCCTTTTATGGGAAAACAGTGTTTCTCACTCTTGCAGTGCTGCAGACATTAGCCAAAGATGTGATTCCCACTGACACAAACCACACAGCTGGGCTGGGAAGTTGCCATCAAAGAGCAGAAAAAGACATTGCATCACTGAATCTGCATCAAATCTCCACTGTACTGATGCAAATGAGAACATATGACATATTTACTTCTACAGTTTCTGAGTATGCTGTCAAACCCAGCATTACACCAAATGACATCCCCATCACTGCCACTCTGTCAGGACGAACTGTGGGGTGTTTTTGTAGAAATGTGAAACATATATGTGTTGTGCTGTAAATACTTTCAAGGTACTGTACATGATGAATGTACCAGTGTTGTAGTCGAGACCAGCTCATTCGAGTCTGAGTCAAGATTGAGTTCAGAGAGGGTTGAGTTCGAGTCAAGACCGAGAACAGAGAGGGTTGAGTTCGAGTCAAGACCGAGACCAGAGAGGGTTGAGTCCGAGTCAAGACCGAGACCAGAGAGGGTAAAGTCAGAGTCAAGACCGAGACCAGAGAGGGTAGAGTACGAGTCAAGACCGAGACCAGAGAGGGTTGAGTCCGAGTCAAGACCGAGACCAGAGAGGGTTGAGTCAGGTTCAAGACCAAGACCAGAGAGGGTTGAGTCAGGTTCAAGACTGAGACCAGAGAGGGTTGAGTCCGAGTCAAGACCGAGACCAGAGAGGGTTGAGTCCGAGTCAAGACCGAGACCAGAGAGGGTTGAGTCCGAGTCAAGACCGAAACCAGAGAGATTGGGTCCGAGTCAAGATCGAGACCAGAGAGGGTTGAGTCAGGTTCAAGACCAAGACCAGAGAGGGTTGAGTCCAAGTCAAGACCGAGACCAGAGAGGGTTGAGTCAGGTTCAAGACCAAGACCAGAGAGGGTTGAGTCCAAGTCAAGACCGAGACCAGAGAGGGTTGAGTCCGAGTCAAGACCGAGACCAGAGAGGGTTGAGTCCGAGTCAAGACCGAGACCAGAGAGATTGGGTCCGTGTCAAGACCGAGACCAGAGAGGGTTGAGTCCGAGTCAAGACCGAGACCAGAGAGATTGGGTCCGAGTCAAGACCAAGACCAGAGAGGGTTGAGTCCGAGTCAAGATCGAGACCAGAGAGGGTTGAGTCCGAGTCAAGACCGAGACCAGAGAGGGTTGAGTCCGAGTCAAGATCGAGACCAGAGAGGGTTGAGTCCGAGTCAAGACCGAGACCAGAGAGGGTTGAGTCCGAGTCAAGATCGAGACCAGAGAGGGTTGAGTCCGAGTCAAGACCGAGACCAGAGAGGGTTGAGTCCGAGTCAAGACCGAGACCAGAGAGGGTTGAGTCCGAGTCAAGACCGAGACCAGAGAGATTGGGTCTGAGTCAAGACCGAGACCAGAGAGGGTTGAGTCCGAGTCAAGACCGAGACCAGAGAGAGTTGAGTCCGAGTCAAGACCGAGACCAGAGAGGGTTGAGTCCGAGTCAAGACCGAGACCAGAGAGATTGGGTCCGTGTCAAGACCGAGACCAGAGAGGGTTGAGTCCGAGTCAAGACCGAGACCAGAGAGGGTTGAGTCCGAGTCAAGACCAAGACCAGAGAGGGTTGAGTCCGAGTCAAGATCGAGACCAGAGAGGGTTGAGTCCGAGTCAAGACTGAGACCAGAGAGGGTTGAGTCCGAGTCAAGATCGAGACCAGAGAGGGTTGAGTCCGAGTCAAAACTGAGACCAGAGAGATTGGGTCCAAGACAAGACCTAAAGAAATCTTCAAGAGTATGTCAAATGTTTGGTGGAAACAATAAAATTGGTGCCATACTCAAACAGTATATAAAATATAACATGGCATGTACACTGTATTTTACTTAACTTGATATAGGTTTAAAAAAATATCAGTTAAGGGTAAAAAGGCCACATGTCAAGGAATGTTTCTTTTTTAAGAGTCTTACTGCACACAAACTCTTTTTGCCTTTTATATGCAAACTGAATAATAGATGATGTTACAGACGTTTTAAAAATGTAATGTGTTAAGTTCATGAGACATCCTGACCTGAGTCCTGCTGCGGCTGCCTCACATTACGCTAACATCTCACGACACAAGAAAATCACCAATCATTGAACATGTCAATCATATATCAAATATTAACATACAGTAATTATCATGAAATATTTTGACTGGGACTCGAGTGGACTCGGGAATAAGTCTGATTCCTAATATGTTCAAGTCCAAGTCAATACCGAGTCAAAATGCACACAAGCCCATGACAAGACCAAGGCCATTAAAATACGGTCTCAAGACCGAGTCAGAGTCTCGAGTACTCAACACTGGTATATACATTTTTCCCCTCTCTAATGTGTGAATCAAATTGTGGGGAAATATTAATCATTTTATTATATAGAATTTTTTTGTTTTTTTGTTTTTTTGTTTACCTTTTTTAGCCAAACGCTTCCCAGTCATTTCCAACTTCAGAGTGACTCAAAAGAATCAGAATGAGCTTCATTGACAGGTATGTTTACACATACAAAGAATTTTCATGACAGAAACTTCTGCAGTGTAACAGAATGACAGCAACAGGACAAAAACAGTAAACAAAAAAAAGACAGCCTGCTCTTTAACCTCCTGTCTGTAAGCAGACTCATCACCGTCCTGAATGAGGCCAATGAGTGTGGTGTCATCTGCAAACTTCAGGAGCTTGACAGAGGGGTCTTTAGATGTGCAATCGTTGGTGTAGAGGGAGAAGAGCAGCGGGGAGAGATCACAGCCCTGAGGAGCTCCAGTGCTGATCATAAAGGTGCTGGATGTGAGTTTTCCCAGCCTTACTAGCTGCTGCCTGTCTGTCAGGAAGCTGTTGATCCGCTGACAGACGGAGGTGGGCACAGAGAGTTAGTTTGGACAGGAGGAGGTTTGGGATGATTGTGTTAAAGGCCGAGCTGAAGTCCACAAACAGGTTGCTGGTATGTCTAGATGTTGCAGAATGTAATGCACTCCCATGTTGACTGTATCGTCCACAGACCTGTTTGCTCTGTAGGCAAACTGAAGAGAATCCAGTAAGGGTCCAGTAATGTCCTGCAGGTGGCCCATTGCCAGTTTTTCAAATGACTTCATGATCACAGACGTTAGAGCCACAGGCCCGTAGTTATTTAGTCCTTTAATTGTGGATTTAGTCCAGTGCATGAAGAGCAAATTTAGAATCAGTGGGCAAGTGTTTCACTTCTACTTTTTCATCAACCAAGCAACTTGAAAGATGAACAGAAGTTATAAGGCCATGTTATATCACAAAAATGGACACTGAAATCACTAGAAAAGGTCTAAATGACAAATTGCGGCAAAGGCTTTTATAAGATGTTTGACCTGGTCATTGTCCTATAGAGTGTCCTATATCATTTGGACCTGAAGTTCATGAATAAACAACCCCATAAAAACATAACAGGTTATTGATACTGATGATAAAAGGCACATATAGATAGTTTGTTGTTTACCAATTAATTATTTAGCCTACTATTGTTTATACACAAAGCAAATAAACTGCAATCAAATCTTGTAGTAAATGCAAACTATCACTGCTTGCTTCCAAGAATATAGAAAGTATACATTTTAGTTAAAATTTAGTTTGGATATTTATTTTGCTGAAGTTGATTTTATGCACTAATTTCCATTTGAAAAGCTGTCACCTTCACCGTAACAAAGTCTATTGTTTCACTGGAAGATCAAGCTAGAGTGTGACATTTTAATTAAAAATCAGGAGGTCAAAATAAATTAAATATAACAATCGTAGATGAATCATTAAGATGCATTTGGAAAACAGAGAGGGGGATCTTCCACTTCATGCGAAGTTTAATCCTTGTACACAACTACAGAGCAACAAAATTTATGGTTTTTATCAAAGATTTTATATCCATGACAAAATAAAACTAAACAATGATTGTCTGAACATTTTACTTTACAGAGCTGAACATTGTATATCAACACAGCAGAAGTAATATATTTTAAAGTGGGCCCTAAACAGCTGATAGCACTGCATTTAGTGTACATATCTAAAAAAATAAAAGACAAATATGCATTTAAAAATAACTCAAATAGGTAGTTCAAGTATTGAATGTGTAGTGGTAAATCAAATGCCTTGGTTGTAACATCACAATAACGATTTACTTCAGAGAAGTGATTGGTGCGCCTCCGGCGAATATGAGCTCCAGGCCCGCTTGGATGTCTCCGCCGGTGGCCTGCAGGGCTCTCAGGATGAGCTCCTCATCACGGATGCCCATGTCCCGCAGCTGCTGGAGCTGCGACTGCCACTGATTCGACACATTATCAAACAGAGACACTCCAGAATCAGTAATGCCACTTTAATAAAGAAAATTATATTGTGATCAGACTTTGCTGCATATAAAAAGGAACAGGATGCATGCAAATCAAGCTGTGCTACCTGTCATAGGAAGAATGCACGCATTTTCTGCGACATCTCTATTTGAGATGTTTGAAGGGCTGATGACGGAAACTATAAAGATGATTCTGTTTTTCGGGTGGTTACTCACATGCAGGCTGGACATGCTGGACACCTGCAGGGCCTGCTGCAGTGCCTGGTTAAACAGATCGTTGGTTATAGGAGTGCCTGCAGGGACTGTGGACACTCCTGAAGAGGGAGCCTGTCACAAAGATTTTAGTTTTTTAAATTAGTGTATGCAAATCGAAAAAATTATTACAATTTAACTGATGTTTAAATTCCAGGTGATAACAATTATTATTATTATATAATTTATGTATTAATTATTATGTTAACTAGTTCTGAATTTAATGGGTCACGACATAATTTTCAACTAAAAACTGAAAACTCTGCTGAGTTTGGATGTTTTACAAGACAACAGAGTTTTAGGGGGCTGAAAAATGGAAACTTTAAAAAATGGGTTTTAAAGGGCAAGTTTTTGAAAATGATACCATTACCATCCCAGTATAAACTACAAAACCATGTGATGTCACGCACTTGTGTATTAAATGTGACCCTGGACCTCAAAACCAGTCTTAAGTCGCTGGGGTATATTTGTAGCAATAACCAAAAATACATTGTATGGGTCAGAATTATTGATTTTTCTTTTACGCCAAAAATAATTTGGATATTAAGTAAAGATCATGTTCCATGAAGATATTTTGTAAATTTCCTAATGTAAATATATTAAAAGTTAATTTTTGATTAGTAATATGCTTTTCTAAGAACTTCATTTGGATAACTTCAAAGGCGATTTTCTCAATATTTATATATTTTTTTCACCTTCAGATTCCAGATTTTCAAATAGTTGTATCTCGGCCAAATATTGTCTGATACATTGATGCTAATAAACCATACATCAATGGAAAGCTGTTAAATATTACATGTACAGGAAGTATTTTTAAATTCATGGTTTTAAAATGTAACTTAATTTTGGGGTCAGAAAGATAAAGGAAATTAATACTTTTATTTATTAAAGATGCATGAAATTGATAAAAAAGTGAGAGTAAAGACATTTATAATGCTACAAAAGATATGGGGGGATTAATCATGATATTCATGAATGATTTCGATGAAGGATCATGTGACACTGAAGACTGGAGGAATGATGCTGGAAATTCAGCTTTGATCACAGGAATAAATGTCATTTTAAAATATATTCAAACAGAAAACACTTATTGTAAATTTGTCATAATATTTCACAATATTACTGTTTTTACTGTATTTTTTGATCCAATGAATGCAGCCTTGGCGAGCAGAAGAGACTTCAAAAACATAAATACAATTATTTTACACCAAACATTTACCATCTATAAATAGTTTTTACAACCATGAAACGTAGTCTTTTAAATTTGATAAAGTACAAACATTGATAATCTATATATAGATATAGATATATATACTTATATACTTATATATATATATATCTTGTACATTGATACTCTGGGTGGACAGTCATGTGCAGTGTACTCTGCTGAAGTGTCCTCTACCTGGTTTCCTGTAGCTGGTGTAGCAGCGCTGCTCTCAGGGGTGCTGGCGAGGGCCAGAGCGGTGGCCAGCTCACTTTGAGTGATGGGTCTGGGGCCCACAGCGCCGTTATAGCCGAGCGAAGCTGGCCTCATGCCACCCAAACCACTAGCAATAGTGGACGGCCCACCGCGATTCCCCTACAGATGATAAACTGGCTTAGGATCCAATACTGTTAATGCACTATTCCTAATGAAGAACAGTAAATCATCACAAACCAACTGGAAGTCCTCCTCATCATCAGACATGCCTTCAAAGAGGAAACCTCCTGGGAAAAAAAAAAAAAAGTTATGCATGAAAACTACTATGGATCTCCAAAATAACCCATCACATTATGTAAATGGTTTGCAATTTTTCACTTAAATTGTGTTTTAATGGACACCCACCTGGCATGTCACTAAAAGAGCTAGAAGACACATTTCTAGAGGAGCTGGCGCTCTGTTGGGGCGGCACGCTGCCAGCCACCGAGTGCAGCACCAGGATGATGGCATTTACCAGCGCCGGGTGGGAATTGGCCAATCTGGTGAGACAGTTAAGCTCAGGGTATCATTTGCTTTAATCCAAAGTGCACCACGTGATTCAAATGTCACATTCGGAGACAATTAAACCTCGGATTCAATGGAAGTCAAAACAATATTGTGTTCACAACACATCGTTTTAAAAATGATGATTAATTATTATGAAGACACACAGTACCAGACAAACGTGACTGCTCATGATTAAAGGTGCCATAGATTTGATACCATATTTTAAATTATTCTCTGATGTCCCTAGAGAGTGTATGTGAAGTTTTATCTCAAAATACCCCACAGATTATCTTTTATAGCTTGTTGGAATTGCCACTTTTGGGTATGAGCCAAAACGGGCTGTATTTTGTGCTTGTCCCCTTTGAAAATGAGCTGATGCTCCCGCCTCACTTCTCAGACGAGTGTGGAGCTTCAAGAGCACATGCTCGCAGACATACCACAGATGTTACGATTTAACTGTTGGTGACCGTGTTACTGACCTCACATTGCTTCCAAACGCAATTTTTAACTACCACATTCCTACTCGCCATCATTCTGGTAGCACGTGAAGGCAGCATTAGTGAAAACAGGCAGAGACAATGGTAGCTTTAGCCACATTAGCCTTACAGTGAGACAAGAAGCTCTTTTGGAAAACAAAATATGATACATGATGCTTACTTTGTCTGGAGTCTGGATGTTTGCGCACGAAGCGTTGGTATCTATCCCTCTTTCAGAAGCAAATGACCCTTGTTTGTTAGGCATTCGAGTACGGTATGAAATGTTAGCACAAACGTATAGGACTATTCCATTTTTTATTTTATTTTTTCTGGACATTTCCTTCGAAAATGAAATTTAACCACCGTGTCCTCAGCGGTCTATGGAGACTCCTTTATCCATAGGTTCATCCCAACACATGACACCTTTAATGGCTTTTTGATGCTGACATTGTATCTCCAGCAACTACAGCAAGAGAACAGTAATGGCGGACCGCTGCTTTTCACTCAGGGCTGTGTATATGCTAACAGGGCGGAGAGCGTCACAAATGGATGGGACTTACACCGACTATGATGTCATAAACGTGAGAAACCTGGAACTGCTCGTGTGGAGAGACTGTTTCTGATTTTTTGGAATTATAAAACAATGAGTGGGTGGATTTTTACCATTATAGGCTGGTTGTTTTCACACACTGCGGCCACACAACTGTGCTCAAGCACCTTATAAAAGTGATTTTTGCATTCTGTGTCACCTTTAAATCTTAAATTAGACAAATATAAATTCTACCTAAATATAAATGATTAAAATAATTTATTGTATTAGTATTAGTATTATTTCAACATCGATTAATAATAATAACATTAAAACATTAACATAAAAGCATCACTATTATTAGAAGTAGTAGCAGTAGTGGTAGTAGTAGTTGTAATATTAAGTATAATTAAATAATGTTACTGATTAATTAATAATAAAAACATTCATGTATTTATTATTATTATTTTACTGTTATATATTATTATTTTATACTTATTTTTATTATTAAATTACAAAATGTATTTATTTATTATTTATATTAGTTGATAAATTACTGTTATTACATAATTACCAGTTAATAATAACATTATTGATTTTTTATTATTATTATTATTATTATTATTATTATTATTATTTTACTATTATTATTTTACATATAACATGATGATGATCACATGATTGTTAATTATGTTTATTAATTGCTATATATATTAATATTGATTCATAAATAAACAATAACATGACTGGTTTATGACTATTGATGGTGTTTTTCTTAATGATAGTAATATTAACATCTATTATTATTAAAATTACTAATAAGAAAAAACTAATATAATAATTATTATAACAATTGCTAATTATTATTATTATTATATTACTATTATTAGTTCATTAATAATAAAAATGACTGATTTATGAATGTTGTTTTGCTTTGTTTTTATATAACACATTATTTATTATTTTTGTTGTTGTTGTTGTTTTATTATTAATACTACTAATAATAATAATCATTATTATTTGTTTGTTTGTTTATTCATTCATTTATTTATTTATGGATGAGCTGGAGCAGCTCATGAAGGAAAAGCAGCTATTTCTTGTTGTATGTAATGATGCTCACTTACGTGTCAAGCATGTTTGGGTCCGTGAATTGCATGAAGAGGTCTTTGTCTTGAAGAACCCCTAAAAATGTAGACAATAAAGTTGAAGTTTTCAAAACGCCTCACACACATCACATATCACTTCTGCCTGTAAACATACCTAGAGCCACAGGATCGCTGCTCAGCCCAGGTGTCGCCACGATGATCTGGTAGAGGGATTCCTCAAAGTTCAGCATCTTGAACACCTGGAATGAGTAAACAGCTACTTGAATATGTTCCCAGGGATCCAGCAGTGAATCTGTATGCTGGTCTAATTCTACTGAGTCTCTGTATGCATTGCTGGTGTGAAGAGCTGCCTGCAAGACACGAAACTCCCTCATAGCTGCAACCTTGTCCACTGGCTCTATAGAAGAACATTGAGGAAGAAATAATGGACTGTATTCAGGGTGCATTTTTGTCTTTTTGGAGCTTGCCAGTGTCCATCTGTACATCATTTCATTTGTATGGAAAAAAGAGCAGCATGAACATTCTGCCTGATGTCTCTTTTTGTGTTCCACTGCAGAACGTAAACACGACTCACCGGGATGGATCTCAGGTTCTGGCCGGGACTTTCTCAGGATGTGCACAGTGGATCCCGACTGAATCCCATAGGACTCCAGAGTCAAGTCATCCTTTAACTTTCTTTCACAGTACACTAATTCTGTAATACATGAAGATAATGGGAAAACCGTTTGCAAACTTGTCAAGATTCCTCAAGGGGTTATTCCTAGAAATTTGATGCATTTGAAATTTGGTAATGATTATTTATGAAAGGATGTAATGCATTGTAACCAGTGGCATAGACAGGGGAGGGGCCATGGGGACTTCCCAGTGTTCCAGCACCTTCTATGTGTCTGTCACTCAAAAAAAGTCTTTCAGCTTAGATTTGAATAATACTTACACTAGCTCCGCCCACCATCGTGTGAATCAGCTATTAAAAACTTCAAAAGACAACCAAATTTTGTCATCCTCAGTGGTGAAGATGGTAAAACCTCTGTCATGTTCTTTTTGATGTGATCGACCCGGGTTTGAATCTGCCTAATGGCGAACTTTTTTCTCCCTTTTCAAATTACATCAGAAATGCATTTATTTTCAATGAAAATGAAAGAAATAATCAAAAAGTTGACAATAAACCATCGGTTAGGGTAGGTGTAGGAGGGCTTTATTTGTTGAGATTTTTACTTGTAGTCCAATGGTTGTGAGTTCGAGTCTCAGGCTGGCAGGAATTGTAGTTGGGGGTAAGGAATGTACAGCGCTCTCTCCCGCCTTCAATACCACGACTTAGGTGCCCTTGAGCAAGGCACCGAACCCCCAACTGCTCCCCGGGCGCCGCAGCATAAATGACTGCCCATTGCTCTGTGTGTGTGCACTTTGGATGGGTTAAATGAAGAGCAATAATTCTGTGTATGGGTCACCATACTTGGCTGTATGTCATGTCACGTCAATAAGGTGGCATAAACATATAAACACGTCGAAATGGACCGTATTCATAAAAAGAAATTTGGTGTAGTAGGCCTGCACAAATCACAACCCGAACATGACCACCGCGACCTCAAACTTCATTCATTGCATCTTGCAGTTGATGGAGATTTGTGCGATGCACATCCAAGGGCACGAAGCTCCCGTTCCACCACATCCCAAAGCTGATCTATTGGGTTGAGATCTGGTGATTGTGGGGGCCATTTTAGTACAGTGAACTCATTGTCATGTTCAAGAAACCAATTTGAAATGATTTGAGCTTTGTGACATGGTGCATTATCCTGCTGGAAGTAGCCATCAGAGGATGGGTACATGGTGGTCATGAAGGGATGGAGATGGTCAGAAACAATGCTCAGGTTGGCCGTGGCATTTAAACGATGCCCAATTGGCACTAAGGGACCTAAAGTGTGCCAAGAAAACATCCCCCACACCATTACACCACCACCACCAGCCTAATGGATCCATGTTCTCATTCTGTTTACGCCAAATTCTGACTCTACCGTCTGAATGTCTCAACAGAAATCGAGAATCTTCAGACCAGGCAAGTGAGGCAACATTTTCCAGTCTTCAACTGTCCAAATTTGGTGAGCTCATACAAATTGTAGCCTCTTTTTGCTATTTGTAGTGGAGATGAGTGGTACCCGGTGGGGTTTTCTGCTGTTGTAGCCCATCCGCCTCAAGGTTGTGCGTGTTGTGGCTTCACAAATGCTTTGCTGCATACCTCTGTTGTAACTAGTGGTTATTTCAGTCAAAGTTGCTCTTCTATCAGCTTGAATCAGTCGGCCCATTCTCCTCTGACCTCTAGCATCAACAAGGCTTTTTCGCCCACAAGAACGCCGCATACTGGATGTTTTTCCCTTTTCACACCATTCTTTATAAACCCTAGAAATGGTTGTGCGTGAAAATCCCAGTAACTGAGCAGATTGTGAAATACTCAGACCGGACCATCTGGCACCAACAACCATGCCACGCTCAAGATTGCTTAAATCACCTTTCTTTCCCATTCTGACATTCAGTTTGGAGTTCAGGAGATTGTCTTGACCATGACCACACCCCTAAATGCATTGAAGCCACTGCCATGTGATTGGTTGGTTAGATAATTGCATTGATGAGAAATTTAACAGGTGTTCCCAATAATCCTTTAGGCGAGTGTATATTAGAACACAAACTAGTATAACACAAACAGATCCCAAGGAAATCCAAGTATACAGTATATTGATATAACAACGGAATACTTACCTTTGATTATGAACTATTAGTACAAAAATAAATAAGTACTACAGTCTAATCAATAGATATTGAAATTAAAAAGATAGTCACCAAATAAATATAATAACTAATAAGCACTAATAAAATAATCATAAAATGATTCATGTTTAATGGCTCTAATCAGTTTATCAATACTGTAATAATCTGAAGTGTGACAGTATTAATGCCAAGCTGTCATTATATGTTACCTATGAGCTCAGGATCTGGTATGGCATCTGGGATCTGAGCTGAGACCAGCTGCTTGAGAGTGGAGACCCGATACTCTCCGGGAGGAACATCTCCAGGCTCATCAGTGTCGGGGAACTGCAGCACGGATTTGGGAAGAGAAGGCTGATCCAGTAGCTTGAGAGACAGACGCCACTCTGAGAACGCCATCGGTCTTATGCACGCACTGGAGATGATGTGCTGTCTTTGGCAACGCACAGAAATTACCACTATACCTGTCAATCTTGTAAACGCAATCTGTCTTTGAAATAAATAGTATTAGTATCATGCGGCTGTTTTCGGCTGTGGCCATGACGTCACGCAGGAAAGATTGCGGTTCTGGGAATTTGGGAGTTTTCTTGATGTGTGTACAGATTGTAGTAGTCGCTTATGAACAGAGAGGGCAGTGCACTAATTTAGATAGGTGTCAAGGCAACTCTTCTCATCTCTATTTATTTTAACTTAAAAATAGTTTTTACTGACATAAAAAAGAAACTAAAATGTATAAATATGTTTATATATATATATATATATATATATATATATATATATATATATATATATATAAAACAAATAATACAAATATAATAAAATGCAAACAATTTTAATTTTAAACAAAATTACTTAATATTTGAATTAACATGATCATTACTTGAAATAAAATAAACATTACCAGCAATTAAAAAGAAATGACATATATATAAAAAACCCATAAGCATATTTTATTTCAGCTATAGTTTAAAGTAAAATTACAAACACACAACAAGATGACCAAACATGGAAAATAATATTTAATAATAATAATTTCAGTCAAGTTATTTAAAGCCATTTAAGTATTTACTTCGAAGTAAATACTTAGCAAATACTTAGCAGTTTGTCATTTTTGCTCGTCAACACTTGTGTAGTTACGTCATCTACCAGTGTTGGCTAACTAAAACATACTGACTAGCCAAATGTTAACTTTTTGCTAGTAAATCAAGCTGTTCAACAATCTAATAATGATAAATTAGCAGTTCGGATCAGCTAGATATCAAATAATACCATTTACCACCTAATTACTTGGTATTTCAAAGATAGCATTATAGTAATAATCTTGTATCAATGATTGTTTGTTTTATTCATTCAATCCTTTCCACTATGATCAGTTCTTTCAATTCCAAGCTCTCGTATCCATCAGTTCCCATTTTTACTAGTCAGGGTTTTAGTGAGGTAGGACTGTGTTTGTGCTGTCACGCTGTTATTCGCTATGACAGATGGTCTCTTGGCTGGATATGCTTCTCTTCACTGAGCTCCTCCACTCGGTGCAGCACGCCTGACAGCGCCTGAGGGGATCAGGACACACCAGTTATGACAGGGATAGAGGAAGCGTCCAGACATTTCACACCCTGCGAAGAGACGCCCTGTTCAGCCAGAGCCGGTGGAACATGGCTCCGCTACAAAGGGACATCACTTTGGGCTTGTTTAAAGATCAAGACAAGTCTGAAAGTCTGTGCCGTGTAGATTAGAGGATCGGTGCCTGCTTCCAAACAGTGAGTGACCACTCAGACTTTAGTCATTCTGAAGTGGAAATCAGACGTCCCCATTGTAACAGGAGACGTTTTTTACATTTTACTTCTGAATAATGTCTATATCCTCTGGTTTGACAAGCCATACTCTAATTACAACGTTTGATGAATATCATGCACACAGGTTTTATTAGCTTGTGGAAATTAAAAGACTCATGGAACATGCATAAACACACACAAAATAAATAAATAAAATTATTATTAATAATAATAATAATTAAACCACAGGATGTTTTCAATTAAACTAGTCGTAGAACAAAGGTAACCAGTTATGATATACATAATACATATCAGTGCATGTCAATTTTAATGTAAAAATAAATGTGCATGAAAAAGCTCATGTCATTTGCTCTCATACAAATCTGCTTTCCTTATTTGATAATAAAAAATAAAATAAAAAAAAACTGGAATACGCAAGAAAGTGATGCTTGCTAATTTTTTGAGAAAAGCTGGATCATAATTTTCTGCATCAGAATGAATCATAAAAATCTGTCTCAGAGAAAATTTTATGAATCAAAAGGAGTTGTTTATTGTATTTGGCATCTTTATGGAGTTGCAAGTCATTTTTAAAGATATTTTACCTAATAGATAGATAATTTACCATTTTTATGTTTTTGAAAAAAAGCCTCATATATTATTTCAATTTAAAAGACAAATTAAAATGGTTCATATTAAAAAGTACATACATATACAGTACATATAGTTTTGATGACAATTTTTTTGTTATCTTGTCAAATGTGAGAATTTTGTACATATTGGTTGTTGTCTCAAGAGAAAATCCTGAAATGCAGAAGATTTAAGAGAAAAAGTATCTGTATAATAATCTGTTCTTCGCATAATCTCATAGCTGTTGACTGTTGCGTTCTTTTTGAAGCTTGGATGTTGCCATCCTTGAAACTAGCCCTTTTCTCAGTCACAGTACTGTATGGAAAGTATAAGAGGCTGAGGAATGGATTCTTTAATTAGATTAATTCGGCTAAAGACGGTGTCTGCAGATGTCTGATGAGAATTGAATATAAGCATTCTAAAGAGCCTAGAAACCCACATTAAGGGATGGTTATTTATGGAATGAATTAACATTAGGTGTCAATCAGGAAACCCAATGAATAAGGGAGAAGCTAATGGGTTTGATTACAAGCGACCCATTAAAACTTTTGTCCCAGTCTGGCCCCATGTGCATGAAGAGATTAGTGACTGGGATTCAACTAATGCAATGTCATTATCTTCATAAGCAAGCTTAATATCATGAGGGGCCTTGCCCAATGATGCCACAGTTATCATTATTAACCTAACACAGGGTTAGGTTATAGGAAAGTTTCTGTTTTAGTAAGTTTCTATACAACCAATTTAGCTTTATAACATGGTACATTACATTTCATAGCTCAAGTTCTTGTAACTGAACTATGGAAGTCAGTCTACGCCATGAGAAAAAATAAAAATAAATAAAAAAGTCATTCTATTATAATATAAAAAAGGTAGTTCTCACTATTGTGAGTATAGTATCTCATGGTCCTGAATTTTGTCTCACAATTGCAATTATATATCTCACAATTCTGACTTTTTTCTCACAACTGCAATTTTATATCTCACAATTTTCCTTGCAGTTGTGAATTTATATCTCAAAATTCCAACTTCTTTCCACACAATTTTGAATTTATATCTGAAAATTCCGACTTGTTTCCTTGCAATTTCAAAAGCATATTTCCCAATTCCTACTTTTTTGCACAGAAAAATTATTATATTAAAAAAAGTGAAAAATAAGGTCAAGAAAAGTTAAAAATATGGATGAATAAATTAGAAAGATCAACAGCATTTTGAAAATAGATGAATTTTCATTTCATGCTGACTCTATTCCAAAGCCTAATTTTCAATTTATCAAATGTTCTCTGTGCTTTTTTCCCATTCAAACTACTGAGATCAGCAAGGTCAGTGTGGGTGTAAAGATGTTTACACCATGTCAGCATGTAGTCTGAAACAGCTGTCTTGTAGAGCTCCATGTTCTGTCACAGGACTGACTCTCACAGAGCAGGTCTCAGCTCAAACAGTTTCAGGAGCAGAGCCACATTGAGCCGCGTTGAAAGACCTTGCCATGGAAGCAACTTCTGCAGTCTACCAAATATAATTACTATTGTGTGCAACCATTTTAATAGCAACTTCAATAATCCAGTATCAGTAGAAAGGAACCCCTAGTGGAAGGAAATATGACAAAAGCAGCATGAACAGGAGGCTGGTTATAATGTATTTTGGTTCAAAAGGGAAGACTCTGTAAGCAATATGCAAAATTATTAAACAACAATTGCTATTTCTGTCTGAGCTGACCATAAAATAAAAATACTGCAGCATTACCTAACACACACACAGACACACACACGCATATACATATATATATATATATATATATATATATATGCATATTCTGATTAAAAAAAAATGAATCTAAAAATTCTAAAAATAAAATAATTCGGGTTTTTTACAGACACACACACATACAGTATATATATATATATATATATATATATATATATATATATATATATATATATATATATATATATATATATAATACAAAATCTAATTTAATAAAAATCTTAACAAAAACTATCATTTCTAATACTAAAAAAAGACTATAGATACTTAAATAACAGTGTAAAGAAATGTAGTCAGGTTGATTAAATAAGATTAGTAAAATGAATAAACAAAAAAACATTATTATTCAATATATATATATATATATATATTAATTCCAGTTCATTGTTACCACATGAATACATTTTTTTTTAATGACATTGGTAAATGACAATTGTCCTGTAAGGCTCTTATCTTTAACCTTGTGATGAAGATAATTGGTCTCCTCTTGTATAGAGGATTAAAAGGTATTCCATAAAAAGATCTGCACAGTGTCCCTTGAAGGCAGTTTCAATGATTGGCTTTTTATTATAGATGATTGCATAACTGCCATCTCCAGTTGAAATGGGCCTGAGGTAAAGCTTTATGATTTAGACTCCATTTAAACTGCCTCACTCACACTGACGGATGAACTCAGATCACGGCCTTGTGAGGTCTTTTGAAGCAATGAGCCCGCAATGTCAAAGTTCAGATACGGCACGGCTAATGTGTTTGACATTATGGATAGTGAATCTTGCCTCTTAATTAATTTCCTCTGTCTGATCCCCTGTACTGACTCGACACAATGATTACAGTCATTGCTGAGCATTTTATCCTTATAAAATATGTCTTAAAGGGACAGTACACCCAAAAATGAAAATTCTGTCGTCATTTATTTAGCTGTCTCTTATCAAAATGTTATTTCTTTCTTCAGAAGAACACATAAGGGGTTATTTATAGCTGATAAAAAATAATACAATTTATAAATTTTGTGAAGAAAATGTGAGTGGTGGTTGCCTAGATGTTGTTATTTGGTCGTTCAATGTTCTGAGAGGGCTTCAGCATGTTCCTATGCAGTTCTGGCTGGACCTCCAAGAATTTTTTTATTTATTTATTTTTTATAAAATAAGTATACAAATGTTTTACTAGTTATACCATTCACAATGCAAGAATCATAAGTCTGAGTGACTTAGAAGAGTAATAGCACACTACTAGAGGCATGATGTTTGTAGTACAGACCTTGCAGTATGAGCTGCACAGCAAAATCTAACACAGTTTGAGGATTCTTCAAATCATTAACCCTAATTACGGCAGTAATGATCCTATATGAGCCTTATATGCAAATATGAGCTTTAAAAATCACAACTTATAAATGGGTCTTCTTTAAACACTTTGTGAAGCTTTTCTGTCATTATGTTAACTTCTATTTTAGTGACAATGGCTATGCTGCAGTATTATCATACGTATAGTTTCTATGGTAAATCTTTGCATACTACATCATTGGAAAAACAGTTTAATTAATGACCTGGTGAGAGAAAGACGGTTCAGAATGAAGTGTCTGCCAGAAACTTGCATTCATCATTTTATTCAGAAATAACAGCTTAATATAAAGCACATTCTTTGGGGAAGTGTACCACTCGCTTAATTTAACTCTGTCTATTTTCTGCGCAGTGTGGGTGTGACTGAAACCAATTCTCACTCTTTAGGGGGCTTTGGACTGGGGTTAATGTTCTGCCGAGATGCATGATTGTTTCGATATTGGCATAATCCCTCATAATGAATCCAAATGATGTTTAAATTGTTCTTTGCAAACTCCATGAGAACAGAGGTTTTTCCATGGCAGTAATTCATTATCATTAAGCATCGACCTAAACATTTCATAAATACAGATGACACACTTCACAAACATTTCAAACTTATTTAAATAATTAGTTCACCCCGAAATGAAAATTCTGTTCATTTATTCACACTCATGTCTTTTTGCTGACATTTTTATCATTCAGTGGAACACAAAGAGAGATTTCAATCACACTTTTTCATGATTTAAGCCTTAAAAAGACAAAAGCAACATGAAAATATTGTTGAAATATCATAAAAGTGCAGTAGCTCTGATTTATGAACGAATCATTCAGACTGGTTTTGTGAACCTCAGAAGATTTCAAATGTAGTAATTGAGTCACATGGACTATTTTTATGTTGTTGTTGTTGTTTTTGTCATATTTCAGCTTCACTTGCCTTCCGCCGAAAAAAGGAAAGTCATATGGTTTCAGAGAAGCATGAGGGTGAGAAATTAATGACAGATGTTTCAATTAGGGGCGCTTGCAGAACGTTTCAGTTCTTGTAGTCACTTGAAGCTCTTTGTTTGGCTGGAATGTATGGGAGGTGTGTTTGTGTGCTTTTATCGGAAACAGTTTGCGTACTGCAGCTACGGAGAGCTATTTTCTTCGAGTCCGGGCTGGAGTAAGTTTTACGATTACATCTGGGCGTCAGAAACCTCGGAGGTGAAGATGAAAACACAGAATCGGTGGACGACAGCCTTGATGATCTCATTCCCCCTCGATCTTCTTTGTAATCATCATCGTCACAGCACAACGCGTGATATAGCGTCTTGTCATAGTAATGGAGCCGTCCTCCAGATCCAAAGAGCCAGGAGGCTTTAGGGCTATTTGCGGCCTTTAATGGTCCATTGAGGGCAGGCAAGTCTCCACAGCTCCTGTGGTAGAGCTCTTGTTTCTTGGCTGTGGTTGGGTTACACACCGTGTCTAGCAGAGGGATGTGTAGTAAGTGGTTGTCGGATAATGTCTCATTGTGCAAGAGGTCACCACAGTCCTCGTTGCAACACACTAGTGTCAGGTCATCGTCTGAGTCGAGGTCGATATCTGATGTTAACTTGTCAATCTGTGCAACAACCTGAATGGAAGAAAAAGAGAAGATTTAGTACATGTCTGGAAAAATCGGAATCTTAGTTCAGCCACAAATGAAAATTCTATCATCATTTACTGACTGTACAAAAACGTAGGAATAAACCCATTTGGATTCATTCAAATTAGCCACTAGTTCACCAAAGTATTATAGAAATATATATATAATAGAATAGAATTGCCATGTGCTGTAGAAATCCAGTATTTTATAAGTAGGAACGTACAGTATGCCATATCTATTGACCATAACATTATAGAGATTTTGGGGTGCACTCTTTTAACAATTGCCAGTAAACCACCAGCAGAAAGCCAGAACACTACACTCTTTGTACATATATCCTTTCTATCGTTATGTTTTCCATCTCACCCCATTTCACCCAGTGGCATTGGAATATTTAGTATCTGTTTGTGCTGAAGGGAATTTGTCCTGCTGTGCTAGTAGCTGCATCTTATATAAGACCTCAACCATACGCTTATCAATATTCCTTTGCTTGCTTTGCCCAACTCTTTTCCGAGCAGGGTCTCAAGGCTAGTGCTCACAATTCAAAACAAAACAATGCACAGGTGTAAAGGCATAAAGATTTTAATCAAGATTATAACATGCATAAATGGTTATCACAGGATATTTTTCAAAATAAAATCATATGACTGAAAAGACATTATGTTGACTCTTGTCAATGTTAAGCAGCTTAGTACATGATTTATGACACAGTTATGTTTGATTTCTCAGGATTGTGATGATAGAGCACTGCTTGAATTGAAATATCAGAGGTGGTAATGACAGCTTGTTCTGTAATTCGCTGCTTTTGAGTTCAATGAGCTCAGTGCTTTGCTGTTGCCAAACTTTCTCATCGCATTCATTCGCAGGATGTGGAGTTCATGATATAGCAGACCAGCTATTCAGCAGCAAGCCGC
Organism: Carassius gibelio; assembly: GCF_023724105.1. NCBI lineage: Eukaryota > Metazoa > Chordata > Actinopteri > Cypriniformes > Cyprinidae > Carassius > Carassius gibelio. Next base: position 12,499,241 of record NC_068395.1, on the reverse strand, counting down.
GGGCTTTTGCCTGTTGGGATTCATTAATGAGCAGTCAAACATAAACAGGAAGAACCCAAATGACAACCATTCAACAACTCGAATATCTATTCACACCACACCTGCTTCTCGAAGTGCAAGCAATATGCAAACAATGCCATGACTTTTTGCCATGCATACAAGCAAGGGCTATACGAACATTATGTATTGGTATTTGCAAATATGTACTGTATCGAACTCTGCCAAGTACAATAAGCCATTATCAGATAAACACATTTTGGGGACTTCACTGAAAGTGGAGTTGTGCCCTGTGCGCTACTGTCAGACAGTTCATGTTTAATGCATTCCTGCCAACTGCACACGAACTGATTGGAGATCAGAGTGCTGCTCGATTGGGACCAGCTGAAACAGTTGCTTCCTTGAACGGTGGTTTGACTTATGGAGCCTTGCACACCTTGCAAAGCAGAAATGGTCATCTATAGAAATCCTCATGTGGTGTGAATGTTGTAGAAGGCACTGCTTATAACAAGTGGCTAGTGCTCTTGCTGTATGCTTTGCACTTGTACACATGCAAATGACACACATTCCAGTAGCTCGGTAACTGCGTATGCAACACCAGTGTTGGGGAGTAACCAGTTACATGTAATGGCATTAAGTAATTTTAATTACAATAAATATAACTGTTATCTGTGTACAAAAAAATAGGATATCTTGAATAATATTAATTTGATGTTTTGATGTGCACGATGCCTCCTGCAATTTAAAGGCCATTTAGTAAGGCAATGCTATTGTAATGCTTTTTTGAATTTGCAGTGGACCACATCTGCCAATTACATCAATCCACATCGCCGCATCCTAAAAGTTAGAGCCCATACCGTTTTTTATCTGATTTGTCTCACATTAATCTTCCTGCAGAACCCCTGGTCTTAGAGTCAGATCATTGCCAAAAGATGAGTGTGAGTCAGAACAAAGTGATTGACTAATTTTGAGAGAAAGCCTGATTTGAAAGCAGTAGGAAACAAACCCATCACCACCACTGGGCTTCTTGTGCAATTGATTTTTACCTGGAGTCTGGCTGGAAACTCCAAAACATCTGACAGAAACCATTAGTTTCTAAACTCATACATTTTTCATCATGCATCACTGCCTTCCCTATATTTTTGCTCTGAAAGTAATCTCCATATACACTATCATAAATATTTTCTTATCGTGTATATTTATGCATTTGACAACCTTTTTAATCCAAATCCATTTCCATAGCATTCAAGGTACAGTATATGTTTTATAAGCTAATGTTGCCTTAGTTTTGTTAGCAGCAAGTTCTACAGTTTGAGCTACAGAAAAGCTGTTTACCAAAAGAGCTCTTGTAGAAATGTCTTTCTACATTTATAGTAGCCATGCATTCTGATGAAATAAAGTCCTTTTAACTTAGTTCTACTCACTATATTCTTGACTCATAAAGATACAGTGACGTAAGTGTTTTTTTAAATGCTAATTACTCATTTTGATTATTACAGAGTTGATTACTGATTGTCTTGTCACGTCATTTAAAATAAAGCAACCTCTTAAGTTGTTTAAATGGATTTTAAAGTAGTGTGTGAGCTACCTTAGAACTCAAGCACTTTTGAAAAAGCAACACTACAAAACTTACTAAAAAAAACTTTTTTAAAAAAAGTGTAGCTTGGCAACTTTCTAGAAACTTTTGAATTGTTGATATATTCCATGTATACAATAGAATATAAAGAAGGCCCATATCGGATCTGAGAATGTGCTGTTTTTGTCAAGAATTATGTATTATCTACAGAATTGGTTAAAACATGATTAAATGTGTGAAACCGAGCTGAAAGTACTACACATTTTTATTGCTAGCTGAAAGCATGATCAAATTATTGAATTACACAAATGCAAATAAAAAAACATATGACATCATAACTCTGTGTGTTGATTAAGCAAGTTTCTGTAAGGGAGCAGTGTACTGGTTACACTTGACAGTAAAGAATTCAGAATCTTGACAAATGTTTGGCTGTTATCCGTGGAATAAGAGACAGCTGAAAGACAGATGAGCGTGTGGCAAAACTAATAACCATAACAAGATGTCAGTAGTAACAAGAAGGCTCTGCTGCAAGGTGTGAGTGACAGATGGAGGTGTTAACTCAGGCAAGAGCGGCAGAGCTACCGGTGACGCCTGAACTTGGCCAAGGAGACGAATGAGACAAATCCAGTGGAGCTGTGACTGAGATGACGAGACAGATTCCAGTCTTGGACACTTACAGACTCATAGACCGTAATGAGGCAGATAGCTATCCACCCGAGGAAAGAGATTAATTAAGGAGATGTCATCTCAAATAATGCTGAAAGCAGTCCCCCAGCACAGAGGGAGATAACTGCGAAAGAGATGAGATGCTGACAGGTGAGAAGATGAGAAAATCAGATGCGCTCCCATGCAAACTTGCCTATTGTCTGATTCGTCTGGTGATAATTAGGCATCACAGATGACGTCTTGCTTGTATGGGGTGTCGTCCTGCAAGTCTTTCTCCTTGTTAATCTATCTGTTGGTTGCTGTTTGGTTGATAATCTGTCCAGTCAACAGCCCCTAGGTGGACGTATCACAGGGGCATGAAAGTGTGAAACATGCCCACTGTGGTTGTGTCTATTGGTTTTTGTACAGTCAGGAAATAGCCAGAAAACAAACTCTATGAAAGTACAGTATGCATTATTGTGTGGCCTAAACATTAACGTGAATGCTTGCCAGTACATTGCAATATCACAGTCCCATCATTGCTGGGTTAATCATATGGTAACAAATTCCAGTACACAAGGCAGTGATAGAGTTAACAACCGGGTGTTTAGGTAACTTCGGGTGTCATTTTTACAATGGTACAGCAACTTTAAGAATGATAATGGAGACTTGCGTTGCGCTATGAATTGCTTTTTTTAAACAAATTTCATAATGCAATGTGCTGTATGAAATTATAGCTAGAAACATATCCATACTTGGATATATTTCAGGTCTTACCCGGCAGAATGTAGGGATCAGTGCCTTGTTTAGGTGCACAATGGTGGTAGCTTTCTTTTATAGTGCCCCTTGAGCCCCTTTCACACTGCCATTCCGGCAAATACAGGGGTAAAGTGTTCCTGTAATTGTTCCCTGGTCGCTAGATTTGGCACTTTCACACTGCCAGTGATAACCCGGTATATGTGCGTGCTTTCACACACAACCCGTGAAGATCCCGTAACGACACGTGACATCAGCACGTGACGTGTAATGTATGAGTCGACAACGCTTGGCACGTTATACTTTCACTGAAGCAAGCGAACGAATCTGCTTTATTACAGTTTGCACATATTTTTTCAGATCTTCCTTCAAAACAGCCAATAAAAGAGTCGCGCAATGGTACTATGTCCCCGACCCGGGTTCAATGCTGGAATCAATCCCGGACGTGGTTGCTTTCACACAGAAGGCGACCCGGCAATGTTCCGGCAATATGCCGGGTCAGACGTGCAGTGTGAAAGGGGCTTTGTGGGGTTAAAAAAAAAAGAGTTTGTCCTTTCAGAGCCGAAAACCTTCTGGGGATTGCTCAGACATGTTATGCAGTTACACTTTGAGTGACCCAAGTTCAAGTCCAACCTATGGATCTTTTTTATTTATTTACTTTTTGGATCCCGTCCCCAGCTCTCTCCCAGTTTGCTTCCGTGAATACTTTCAGTGAATAATTTCCTTTCTAAATAAAGGCAAAAAGATAATCCAGCTCCTAGACGACCACCAACCTGCAGCGATAACCAATCCTAATACAACACCAGAACCAGCAAATCAAGGTCTAAAGAATTACAAGAAACTTCCAGGCAAGTGTGTTTGGGGTAGGTTGGAGCCAAACTCTGCAAGACATCGGCCCTCCAGGAGCAGGATTGGACATCCTTGGGTTATAGCCTACAATCTTTCACAAACTAAATCTCCCTGTCAGTCCATGCCTTTTAACAAATCACTAATTTAACCTTCAAAGTGGGCTTGTAATGTGTGCCTTACCTCCCGGAGCTCTTTTGCCACGTTCTTGAGCTCAGCAAGAACTTCCTCCAGCTGTTCCATGACCATCTTAATGTGCCTGCGGATCTCTGCTCTCCGGTCAGGGCTCTGGCTCGGTTCAAGTGGTCCTAGCACAGTGCCGTGAAACATCCTTCACATAGGGACGACAGCAGCAGCGGCAGCCAGGAGGGGACTGGACACTGGTCTTCATGTCTGAAGCCCACCACAGTGTTGTTTGACCCTATCTGAATGAAAGGCCCATTCTCTGCTCCAAACATCTTAGCATAGTTTTTTATTTTTATTTTTGCTGATGTTAGGAAACTTTAAAATCAGTCAAGGAATATCTAGTATTTCTCAGTAAATTCAAAAGGAAAACTTTCAAAAAGAAAGAGCACCAAGAAAATTGGAATAGTTTCAGCACTGAAACAAATAGTTCCCGGCAAAGCTTTGATCTTTTCCGTATGATGTTGAAATGAAATCAAATGGAATCATTTTTGGCATGAAAGAAGCTTTGTTCTTAAGACAGCTAGCAAATAAATAAATAAATAAAACACCCTTTTGAGCTTCTATTTTGAGAGGTGTGTGACATCCCGAAAGTCAGTCTGCTTCCTTATGTGGGACGTCTGTCAATCGTTTTACCGATTCTCCACATCCACATATGCATCCTCTGTTGCAACTCCACTTTCTCAAAAACGTATACCATAAAGTGTGTTTTCTGTTGACGACAAAGCCTTCAGTGCAGGAGCCATCAGTATTTGATGTAAACAATATGTGTATCCAAAAAGTGCACTAAGAATGGTAAGAACAAGTCACATTGCCAATCGAGCTGGCAGAAAAAGATCACATCCGATTTGAATGGCACCTGGGAGGACGAGCCAAAGATTGTTTCTCTCAGAGGCAATCCTGACAGATACTGCTATGAAGAACCATCTCCCTGAGACAAAGAGAGTACCGAACATCCAGTTCAGCTAACCCACACCAAAATTTCAGTATCTTGTCTTCTCTTGGCTTTTGAGGCTTTGTCCAGAATGTATGTCGTTGGGATTTATTGCTGCTCCATATGTCTATAAAAAGCTTCCACAGAGTTGCCAGGCTTTCCCACTGTGCCCTCGTACCGTGCAGCGTATCTCCTACCCCATCTGAGCACGCTCAGATAACACTAGAGACGGATGCATGCTTAACACCTCTCTTGCAATGTTGTCCTCTATCAGTCACTGATGCACAAGCACTTAGGAAACCTCCCCCTTCTCTCTCTCTCTCCCTCATTCACTCTCCCTAAAACACTCACATTCGTTCTCTATGATCTCCCTTCCATAACTCTTCCCACCTTTTTCATTCTTGCTACCGTACACACACTACTCTTTAGTCCCACTCACCCTTGTCCTGTCCCTTGTCCTACTTCCGAAAGACACATCAATTCATGTACACTTTCAAGCTTGCTCTCTGCTCAAATCTTTTCAGTCACTTGCAACCTCAGTTGGGGAAGCAAATTAATTCAATTCAGTGTTGCAGTGCAGGCTCGTGAATCCTGAATGTGCCGGCTCTGCAGCAATAGAAGCAGACCAGATTATCCCATTTAGATCGGTAATGAATCAAAAACAGATGCAAGTACATAAGGAAACCGCTCACCCTAACCATAATTATGTGCAAGAGATGCTTCAGTCTCCTGTATTCAGTTTCATTTTAGTCTCCTCAAATCACGAATCGACCAGGGGGCTGTGTCAGCAAGTTTGAAATTCTAATTTACCTTTCTATAATGATTCTTCAAAACATCCTGCGAGGCTTGTCCCAAACAAAGGCTCTCATTATTTTGTAGGTAGGAACTCAAGAACAAGAACTACTGTATAATAATGAGAAATATTGGGGGGAAAACTAAATGGTTTAACACAAAACAAGCAGTTGTTTTGAAAAGTGTATTCAGGCATACAGTGCCAAATGGTCATCTAGAATATCAGATAAAATTTGAGATGACGGTAGGGAGGAAAAGTAACGCAACCTTTTGTGCTGTGAACATTAATCATACCTCAGATAGTGAGACTTGCTGGGGAGAGGGGTGCTATTACTTTTTGGAGTGTTTGGGCAATTTTAGCCTTGCAGATGGTAAGACAGCCAAGGAAAAGAGTCATTTCTAGAGACAAAGTTATAAGAAAAAAAAGTGACGTGACATACAGCCAAGAATGGTGACCCATACTTAGAATTCGTATTGAACCGTTCGGTACGAGGCTTTCGGTTCGGTGCGCATTATGTACCGAACGGTTCGTTGGACTAATTAATTATATTTGAAAAAAAAAACAAAAAAAGTTAAATATAATGATATGCGTTCAACAAGGTAGTCCAATAACCCAAACGACGTAACAGGCAACGCCCCTGACACCCCAAAGAAGAAAAAAACACCAACTTATATGTTTATGTTAGGCTACTCAGCAGGCGCTCGCTCACTCAGTACGCGCTGAAGGCCAATGCGTTTAACAGTCCAGAAATAGAAGATCCTCCAATAACCAACAGGTCTGATGTTTGGGTGCACTTTGGATTCCCAGTAAGCTATAATGGTGATGGCAAGAGAGTGGTGGACAAAAAAAACAACGGTATGTCGCATCTGCAACATGACAATAGGGTACACCAGTGGGAATACAAAAAAAAAAATAAAAACACCAGCGGGAATACTAGAAACATGTCAACTCATTTACGCCGACATCACCTTGAAAAGTTGAGATGTTTTTAATTTTTGCTGTATCTAAAATGTAACGAACCGTACCGAACCGAACCGTGACATCAGTGTATCGTATCGAACCGAACCGTGAATTTTGTGAACCGTTACACCCCTAATTTTTAGGCTAATAAGCACCCACCTAAACACCCTTGCCAAGCATGAAATGCTCGAAACACTCTAGCAACCACAGAGACAACTCAATGAAACGCTCAGAACACCCTAGCAATCGGTAAGTAACACAATTAAAAATATAGAACAAAGAAATGCTCAAGACACCCTAGCAATCGCAAAAAGTAACGTAATGAAACATTCTGAATAACATAGCAATCACAAAACAATGCAATGAAACATTCAGAACACCCTAGCAATCACAAAGAAATGAAATAAAACATTCAGAACACCCTAGCAATCACAAAGAAATGAAATAAAACATTCAGAACACACTAGCAATCACAAAGCAACGCAATTAAATGCTCAGAACATCCTAGTAATCGCAAAGCAATGGAACAAAATGTTCAGAATACTCTAGCAATTGCAAAGCAACGAGATTAAACATTCAGAACACCCTAGCAACCACAAAGCAATTAAATGAAATCTTCAGAACACCCCAGCAAATGCTAGGTAACGCAATAAAACTTTTAGAACACCAGAGCAACCACAAAGCAACACAATTAAATGTTTAGAACCCCTGAGCAACCACAAAGCAACGCAATAGCAATAGCAATTGCAAAGCAATGCAATCAAAAGATCAAAACCTGCAAAATAAATGAATAAAAAATAGCCACACCTTTGCAACTACCCTAGCATTGCAGTGCACAGAATTTTCATGTTCATGCACTACTCACATTTGCTTTAGAAAATGTTCTTAGTTGTTTTGCAGTTGCTGTTTAAATGCTTGACACTTTGAATCACAGGATGTTCACAGGCATAAAAAATTATTAAAGTGCTACATTTTAATAAAAGTTGGAACTGAGCTTTTGAGATTTGCTGAAAGCTAATGTAATCCTAATTGCTTGTGTGCCAATTTATGTACACATTTAGGGCTAAGAACTAGCTGTTGGAGGAAACGTATTTCAATACCCCAAAATGGTGCTGTAAATGGTTTTGTTTCCATTCACTACTGAAAAAAAGAATACCAGCTCAGAAGATTTTTGTAATATTTTGTCTCTTAGTTAAATGTACTTCTTTCTGAAAAGACTGATACAAAAATAGTTCCCGATTTATCTTTTCACTGAATTCACCTTCAGTGTGTTCAGTGAATTGCTATAACAAGGCCTTTCATTCAGTAAGATACGCTGCTTCAGTAAAATCGTTTACAAATGATAATATGTCGTATTTATGTTTAATTCAATGAGTAGCACTGTAGCATCTCATATTTAAATATGGTTTGATTTTGCATTTTTATTAAAGTTTGTATACACTGATTCTTACATCAGTTTAGTCAATGAGTCAAGATGCAGTTGTCAAAAATGACAGGTGACATTACAGTCTTTGAGATACTAACCATCACATCCAAAGCCCTTCATAAACTTTTTCCTTCATATGTATCTGAATTACTTCAACCTTTTTGTAAATTTAGTAAGTCGTGCAGTATACATACACAATAAGTAATGCTGAGTATTCATACTATTAACTGTAAATAGGCCAGTGTTGTAGTATGGTAGTATACTTTCCTCATTAAGTAGAGAGCAGATGCAATCCACCCTGGCTTTTAGTGCCATCTACTGGTGTATGTGCAATATAAAACAGAAATATTCATAACAAGGTGCAGTGTTATTTTAGAAGCATTAAGATACCATGTTTTTTATGAATATTTTAAATTAGTTTTAATTTAATATTAGCCCATTTTAATATTTTGTTTTCATTTTAATGCTAATTAAGCTAATTTTTATTAGATTTTTCTAAATATGTATAAAAAAATAAGTTTCATTTTATTTATTTTAGTACATAAAGTTGAAGAAATTGAATTGGCAATTAGCTAAAATAAAATAAGTTTTCTTTTTACCTATGTATTATTTCAGCTAACTCCAAAAAATGTAAGTACATTATATGATTTTGATTTTAGTTTTAGCAGACTATTAAAGTTTCATGACCCTGAATGGATTTGGACACAGAATTCAAACCAGGTCTCGGGGAGAGACAAAATAATATAAAAGTTATACAAAATGAACCAAAAAATAATTAATCTCAAACTTCAAAACCAACCACTTTTAGAAATCATAACTATTGGGCTTCATGTTTGCATCATTGATTGATTCTGAAGAATAGCTTTTCTCAAGAAACATGTTTGGTTTAACATTGCATTAAATACAAATTAAGTACCCTACATATAGTAGCTAAGGGGAAAATGTGGCTAAATTGACATTAGTGCAAAGTAATTTAAATGTTTGATGCTCGTAAGTCAAGAAAAAGATCAAAGAATAAAAAGAGAAGTAAATAAAAATGGAAACCTGTAAAATGTACTGGACAGTAGTTCTTGTCTTCAAGTAAACAATACATTCCACTTTAAACTTGACAAAATAATGAACATCTACACACATACAGAGTGCCTTTGTACACATGGCACAAGGTTTGGTTCAATTCACAAATTTACCAAGCACCACACACAACTCACTATACAAAGACAACTATCTTTTACTCTACTGGCATCGTTCCACTCATTTAAGTTTACAGTATGAACAAGGTTTCATCTACTTCTGGGAGATCAGGGCACAGGAAAACATGTTGGATCTTGGAAAGGACAGTGACCTTAGCTTTTGCTGGTGCGGCTGAAATATAACATTCACACATGTTGATGTGATCAAATCATGCATGACAGATACCGATATTGCTTCTGTCAATGTTTTCTTATTAGGCTACAGCCAGAAAACAAACAGGTACATTTTATACATCCAGTCCACTAGAGGACACTATGGGTATCAGTTAGGAATGAAACCTCAGCCAAAGCTTTGCACAGGAAGTCCTGTCTTACCAAGCCTCACAATAGTGCACTAAACATCACATTGTGGAACAAGATACGTTCAAAACATCCAAATACACACATTATCGAAATTTCAACAAAAAGACCTTTACAGAAACAAAAAAGCACATAGGAAAAACTCCCCAAACATCATTAATGGTATCACACATGGGCGTATTGATGCTTCACAGTTCCTGAAAGTATTTTACAAGCCTTGATAGAGACATTGAGATGACATATTACATATACTGTACACTATTATTTTAAACTATTTCATACTTTATTTTCATATAACTATGACCCACTTTCACAGTCAAGCATCTATTCATCACTTACCAACTCCTCAGACTGTCAATTCAACAAATCTAAATAAATTCTCTACTTTATATTACAAATCCACAATTTTCAATAGATATCTGTAATTCAGGAATTTCACACAGAAATTGCTTGTCGATGCATAATTGAGAAAATATTTTTCAGAAAATGTCAAGAAAATTTTGTTAGACGTGGACATAACTTTGTTTGGGGAGATGTGAAGGACTACGGTACATCACTATGATAGTAATTAATAACTAATATGATACCATATTTAGTACTTTAGACAATATTACTTCATAATACGCTTTACTTGTAAAGTTTAAACAAGTGGGGAATAAACCACCCAGAAGTCATATTTTACAGAAATTACTGAAATTCAATCTGAGATTATACGCAAACCAACAGATACGATTTCTGCCTCCATCGCAGATTCAGATAATAATGGACTGTGATATATATAACAAGTCTGTAGCTAAGAGCAGATTAAATACTAAGTCTATTCGAGAGCATTTAAGTCAACTAATGTACAAACGTACAACATGTACATGTACAATATTTCGTCCAATCAATTTCGTTAGCCGAACCTCAGCGACAGTACATCAGCAGTAAAATGAGACGATTAAATCCTGAGGTAAAGAAAACAATGTTAATAAAAACAACTACATTCACTAAGACATCAACAACCTTTAACACAAACGAAAATACGTAACAACTAAAACAACGTAAGAAAATGGCTTTCCTCGCACCTTCACAGAAAATGAAAACTAACTTTCTTTGTACTTGCACTCGATGTTAAGTGCTCAAAAGAAACAAAGTAATGTTTATAAACTTCCCAGGTTAAAACAATTTCTAAGAACGTTTTGCTAACATTCCCGTTAAGTTGTGAAAACGTTATTTCTGAATGTTCTCTAAATGTTCAAAATTGTTTTTTTTTTATGTTTTGAAAATATTTCTTAGTGATACAAAACTGAACATTTTGCTTACATTATGGGAATGTGTTCCCTGAAAAGTACTAAAAAAAAAAAAACATTAAACGAATGTCCAACTGAAACGTTTTATAAGAAAAACGTTCCATGAATGGTGTATGAATAACATTGTGCTAACATTTGAGAACATTGTTAAAGACCAGATAACTTTGAATGGACATTGAACATTACTAGAAGAACGTTTGTTCAGAACTTTGAGAGAACATTGCCAGAGTTCTCAGAACGTTCCGTTAACTGGGTTCATACTTTTTCAACTGCAAAACAGCCAGTCAATTTACTTCCAAAAGCTGATAATTTCTTCTCTTTGTGCATAAAACATACACTTATTTGTAAGACGTGAGAGTAAAGATGTGTTTGCTAAATAGTGGAAATGTGTTCTTGAATACTAACACCTAAACAAAAATATAGAAGTGGTTTGCAACTACCACAGAGAAGAATCTGAGAATCTAGTAACTCTGGAAACATAGTGAGCTTTGGAATGTTTCCTTACTGGTGCTCCAGTTCAGCCATGTTTGAAATACTGTTTGAAGTAACTGTTCATAAAACCTGCCGACATACCCAAACTATCACACACTTGTAAAACAGTTTAAGCAAAAGCTTATCTATTGTTGTACTGGTGGAAACTTATTTGAATTGTCTAATCTTTACTTTCTCCCTTCCCCCGTTTCAACCACTGACTTTATCCCTCTGGAACCCCCCTCCAAATACCCTGTTTCTGTCCCCTCCCCCCATTGTGGATGAATAGGATCTACATTGGCTCATCATAGTTGTAGGTTGGGGCAGCTGAGTACTGTTGACCCTGCACGGCCCCCTGCGCAGCCCCCATAGCTGCCTGCTGTGCTGCCTGCTGGACGTGAGGGTTCTTCCAAGCGCCGCTGGTCCATTCTTCCTGAGCCTTGCTCATGCTGCCCCCGCTGCCGCGGTACATGTTGTGAACCTGAGACAGAAGACAGTTTTATTGCTCAGCAGATCACTTGTTCTAACCAGGCGACAAGTAATTTATACAGTTATATCCAGAATGTATTTGATGTTTAATATACAGACTTTCACCATTGAAAAAGTCTGTACAAAATATCTATTTTGCTCAGGAACCCTAAGAAAAATAGCCCAAAAATTAGATAATTGTCAGCATTAAGAGTATAGAGTATAAAGTAATTTTCATAGAGCCAATAACCCCCCAAAAAAATTGCAAATATTTAATAATAATAATAATAATAATAATAATAATAACAGCAACAACAATTGTCAATAATAATCTATAGACACTTATTAAAGACTACTGTTTTACTAGTGTTTTCAAAGATTAAAAAAAGTATCTGATACAGTATGTAAGCCAATTATTAACTGTTAAAGGCAGATATTATTCTATAATATTTAGTCTAAAATAATAATAAAAACACTTACTAAAATCAAATGTTTTAAAGTGAATTTGGGCATCACAACATTATAATGTATAGTATAAAAATGGTTATTAATTTCCAATACTTGTATTAATTAATGTTATTAGATTATTAGTGTTTTTAAACATTAAAAATAGTGGCTAAAATGTGTCAATATTTTTTTTCATAGAACCAATAACCGGTAAATGGAGAATATTAAATAAATAATAATACAAAAAATAATAAAACAACATGACTTTATAATATTTTGTATAAAATAACAAAAAACAAAGTTAAATGTTGTAAAGCAATATTACTTATGACAACATTATAATGTACAGTATAAAAATGTATAATAATTTTAATAATTGTTAACGATTACGTTACTAAATTGTGTATAATTACATAATGTAGCCGATATGCCAGTCATTATTTTTATACAACCAATAATGAATAAATTGCAGAACTTTTTTTTTTTTTTATCTGAGCACAAGACCCTCTTCAGAAACTCTGCTGGAAAAACAATATTGTTGATATTAAGGCATAACCATACATTAGTAATTTCTTGACTTTCAGGAAACATCATGAGACCTGTGTATATTCAAAACAATAATGATGGCGGAACAGGAACAGGTACCTTGGTGAGCGCAGTGAACGAGAGAACAGCCACGGCGGTGAACATTATGGTTGGAATCAGCATAACAACAGCAGAGCCAATGTTAGTGCTGAAAAAAGTGATGGTGGCCAGCCAGCCACTGCAATTCAAGCACATAAAGAAGACACATTCTCCTCATTAACATGGTAGTTAGAAACTAAACTACCAGAGAAGACTGCATAAATTCAGAATATGACATAACATCCTAATATAATCTAAACAGACTATAATATATGTGTGCTAAAAATACTATGTGACGCAAGTGAGTACATGACTCATTTGAGTTTCTATAGGGTTACTCAACTAGAACTGACCCAGATTTGCTGTATCTATCTACACTACTGCTGGGTTGGAAATAACCCAGTTTGGGTTGTTTTGCAAACTCATGCTGAGTTAAATATGGACACACCCAACCGTGGGTTATTTTGACCTAGCATATCTATCTATCTATCTATCTATCTATCTATCTATCTATGAGCAGTTCTTACCACACTCCCCATCCTGGGATTCCAACAGTCTGGATGATACTGATCACCACTTGCGCCATGAAGACAAAAAAGAACGCCATGAAGTTGAAAGAACTGTCTGTCCTGTGAAAGAAAAGGTGAACTGCATTAGGGCTGTGCACAGTGATAACAACAAAGACTATTTTAAAATATCTCCTAAGCAACAGCTCCACATTAATTGAACTCACTTGAAGGCCTTGTAGATGGGCCTAAACCAGCACACGTATGAGCATGGGGTGAACAGTATCAGCCATAGAATGGACATCCCAAAATTGGTTGCCCCGCCCCCTCCACACATCCATGCTAGACAGCCAATCAGGTTCGCTGCTAGGGTGGCACTATTCACTGTGAGGGGGGGAAATAGAAAGAATTTCATTAAAAAACATAATTTAATTTCATTATAATGACTGTCTAAATACCATATATGTGTCAATATTGTATTTGTTTCATAATTTGGTGTTGTAGGTGGATACATTACAAGGAAAACTGAAATTATTACATCTACTGGAACAGGGCAGATACCAAATAAATGAGCACAAATGTATGACATACAATGACTTAAATGGAATTGCTAAGTAGTAATCTGACTCAAATCTAGAATTCAGTTTAGATACTAACACAAATATTAATTCATCTCAACAAACACTTACTTTCTCAACTCCCGTTTCAAAATAGTTCCTGTTAGTGTGCTAATAAATGGAAGGAATTTTGTGAATATACTACACTGCTCTTCTCATTAAAGCATAGTAAGCTGGACATTAACACAAGAGTAATATGACACCCCCACGTATTTACATATGGACTGACATCAACAAGTTTTTGTGCGTCTGTGTCTCTCAATGTCTACACTGAAAACATAGGAGACACTGTGATGGCAAATAAACCCACCAGATTGTAATCTACTCAGTGCAGACACCAAAATGAACATAAAATGGCAATGAGAATATCACACACACACACACACACACATATATATATATACATATATATAAAATGCTGAATTTGTTTTATCAACGTACATATCCACAGGTAATACAGTCGTTTGCACATTGTACGATGGTGGTCTGGGATCTCGTTGAAGTCTTGGTAAAAGCATGGTTTCAGTGGAATGAACCGTGGAAGAGGAGGGAAATTGTTTTCTGTGGGGGAAAAAACACAAATTAAAGTCCTGGTTCACTCATAAAACATACCATATAGTGTACTTTGGCCATGTACCGTGATAGGACCATGCAATTCTTTGAAATACCGTACAGTAATACCATGCTAGTCGAATATGTTAACAATTCAGCTTGGTTTAAGAAAGTTATACGCTCTCACCTGCCATGGAGATTCTTTTTCAGATCACCAACGTCAAACTTTAATATTTTAAAACCTGTAAAAACACAACAAATTCACACACTTCAATGAAACACTGTAAGGAGTGCTCATAATATATTCCAATGTGAAAGTGAAACTTGTCTTTGGTTAGTAAAACAGCTTGGTAATAATTAAATAACTTGAGTAAACACAATTTAGCACACAAGCTAGATCCAGCATCCGGAATAAAGGAAATTAATTCTTATTCAGTATTACAAACTTGAAACTTATACACCTTAAACAGCCTGCAACACTTGATTAATGCAAATGATTAATATTCTGAAAATACAATTATTTTTATTATTTGGCTTGAGAAATCTTTTTCAAGTATTAATTTGTGTTCTTAGAAAAAAGGGTAAGATGAATTTATAAATCCAAAGCTAGCAACTAAAACTATTTATAAAAAAACCCACAGGAAATCCCCAAGCTGGCATGAATATTTTTTACATTCACATAATACATTAAATCACTGTGAACATTCCATTCATTCCAGATTAATATTACAAGTTCTGGTTAGTAAAATGTTTATAAAACACCGTTTTATGACAATCAGATTTATGCACAAAAAAAATTCAATATTGCTCAATTTTGAGTAATATTGAAATATTTTCAAACATGAGAAATCGTGATTTTCACACTGTAACTGTGGATTGTTATTATCATAACCTCTCATTTGCTCCTCGAAATGAATAAGGAATACAGGTTTATGAGGCCTGGTAACTGAATCATCCATCGTTTGACCAGATACATCTGTCAGGAAGACACGATTAGAGTTAACAGAATGAAGAACGTTTCGAACAACTCGAACATTTAACGAGTCGTTTGGTAGCGGTTATTATAAACCGTATGTAGCGAATATTCACAAATATTTATTCGTAGCAACTACACTTTTAACCAATTAGGCCTATTTATAAGGTAGCGTTTATTTGCAGCGATTAATAACGATCATTAATTCGTAGCGATTATTATCAAACATTTATTTGTCGTGATTATTATCAACCGATTGCTCGGTTGAACCGGTTTTTCTCGCTCGGATCTAGCCAAACCCGGTTGCAACGTGAAGGGCATGTCGCCAGAGTGGTATATGTGAAATAATAATCTAGTTGCCATAACGTTATATCCCATTCATCCAAATGGGAGGTATCGTTATAAAAAGCAAGACTATAATGAGAAAACAATAGCGATATAATATTTAGCAAAACCTTTTGACTCACTTCAGAGCGGATCGAGGTCGAGCGCCCTTCAGGAGAGAAGATGGTGCTGAACGGGGAGGCGTTTAATTCAACAGTGCAAGCTAAGATCGCACGGATTTCTGATGCTCTCTGCATGTAAGACACACTACATCTGATCTGACTGCATACATGTGAAAAACACTGGTGAGAGAGTGAAAAGCATGGGTGAAAACCGTCCCTTACCTTGTTCTCGCGCGTTCACCCAAGAGAATGTTACCGATGCACGTGCCCGGTCGCAAGTAATAAACCACTTTCAGTTCAGTGATCGATGCACTTGCGATGGTAATGTTTTCCAAAATCCGTTATGATGTTTCCCAAATCCGTATGAGACGATATTGGGAAGATGGGAGTGAAAACAGTCACGTCACGGCACTCCTATACACGCACGCGCGGCGACGAGCATCTGTGCCGCGAGAGATGAGTGTGAGTATTGTTGTGAGTGTGTGTGATGCTGCATACATGAGATCGTGAGGCCGCTAGACTCGCGATACTTCATGCCTTCACTCTCACTAACCTCACCGGGAGAGACCGGGAGGCCGCTCTCCACGGTACTGAAGCATATATCTAAATAATAATAATAATAATAATAAATAAATAAATAATTTTTGAGGTAATACCTGAAAACCTAAAAAAATTGTACAGTTTAATTCTTACACTTATCACATATAGTTCATAAAATATAAAGGAGTATCAAACACATTCGTCAGGAGGAAATAATGGGAGTGATGATAAAACACTGTAAGATATTATAGTCTGCCTCGACCCAGCTCCACTCCACAATATTTGATTATGCTCATTTCCTAAAATGGCTTAATTATTATAGAGAAGAAGAAAGTCAACAGTTATGTTTTTTGTAGACCATTTGGGATGATCACATCCTGAGCAAATGGTGACCAATTGTAGAATGGGATTGGTGTGGGACACTGAGAACCACATCAGACAAAGGGGTGTCAGAACTCAATTAACATAGAGACTACAGTTGTTACAGGAGCTTCATTTACATGAAGGGTAGTAAACTGAAAATGTATAAAGGGTTTGAACTTAGGATGTTCTGGGTTCATTCTGACTCCGTTGAACCCAAGGTACTACATGTACTTTGTTACTGCTATGCTACAATAAACATCTTCATCGAGATCTTCAACATCCACTTCACTTTTTCTTACATAAAACACATTAAGATACATATCCTAAATAAGACAGTTCTTATTACATTTACAGGCCATTTTTACACAAAGGAAACATACACAGGAAAATTCTTGCTTAGCTATAGAGAAGCTTACAACTTACTGTAATTTGTGCATATATATATATTGAATTATTTATATATTAATACACATACATTATATATTTTGAAAATGTTTATACATTTATAAATGTATATTATTCAATTTTATATTATATATAAATACGTATATTTTATATATGGAGGAGTCACGTGACCTTGACCGGCGATGTGGCTGTACATTTTTAGGCTCGTCCTCAAATCCCCATAAAGTTAACATATTGGAGAATTCCGTGCTAAGAATCCTACTCATCTGGTTACTAATGTCGTCTATCAAATCTGCAACAAAAAGGGAATGTACAAAATCCCCGATTAAGAAGAGACTGAAAGAAATCCTAGGCCTATCAACCGAGGAACTCGACAACGCCATTCTTAGAGCTGTTAAACAGGCCTCGATAGAGCAACAACAGCACTTCGATAAGGCAGTGCAGGCAGCGGTCAAAGCAGCTGTAGGGTGATATCATACCATGCAGCTTTCTGGTGCAGTCTTGATAAGAATTATTGCCTCACCCACCGTAGCAACCATAAACCAATCAAATCACCTGTTACTTGTCAAGCACACTTATGACAACAGTTTGAAATCCTTTTTAGCCATTGGTTGTAAATTCCAGAGGGGCTGGGACCCCCAAACATTAAATGGCCAATTTTACCTGATATCACCCTAGATAATTTGGTGAAACCACAACTAACAGATCTGAAATGTCAAGCAGGCGAACGAATCTGTCAGCGGTCTCGACCATGACATTGAAGAACTGGGTAAGAATCTTCTCAAAAGGCGAACTGTCAATTTGATTCCCTCCTGGACGCTACGAGAATTCGGTCTGGTTACTTGTGTAAATCTATTTGAGTTGCTATATATGTGGGCAGTATTCAAACATCTGGTGTTCAGTCCAAGATTTTTATCTATGATACAAATTCTATACGAAACTCTCCTGGTCTCTGTTATCACAGGCACAGGTCTGTCCTCATCCTTTCCATTGCAGAGGAGAACACGACAAGGCTGCCCTCTCACCATTATTATTTGCTGAAGCCATAAAAGAGCACAAATCTATATATCCCAACATTCTATATCACTTTATACAGACGACATTCTTTGGTTCCTCTCCAACGTCAAGATCTCACACGTTAGCCCTGTTCAGTGAATTTAAGAATTTAGCAGGTTATAAAATAAATTGGCATCAATCCACACTACTCCCTCTAAATTCACCTGCCACTAATGTTCAATATCCTCCCTCCATTCCTGTTAGCAATGTTATCTCCTATGTAGGAATTAAAATATACGCAAAGTTATTAGAAATCACTCGCATAAAATATTATATGCAAATCTATCAATAGGTGACCTAAGATTTACAGCGATGGAATACTCTCCAAATTTCTGCACAAGGAATAATTTCTTTCATTAAGATGAACGTTCTTCCACGTCTTAATTAGTTTTTTCATGATTTCAATTTCTCCTCCTAAGTTTCTTGAGCAAATTCGATCTTTGATTTCCAAATTTACATGGAACAACAAACAAACTAGAGTTAAGTCTTCTACTTGGCAGCATCCTAAATTGATGGGAGGGTTGTCTCTCCCTAATTTAACATTTTATTACTGGGCATTACAACGATATATATTCTGCATTTTTTCTGAAGCCTATCCCTCAGCAAAACACTGACCTAATTTTTTTCATACATAATTGATCTCTACAATTCTTCTGGCAATAATATTAAGTGCTCTGTAACTTTACAGCGAAATGAGAACAACAGCACTCAGCCACTTTTGGTAACACAAGGCTTGACCTAAAATGCTTCTCCCATCATCTCAAGTATCACTTTCTCAGTGGTGGACGAAGTACACAAATCAAGTACTTGAGTAAAAGTACAGATACATATGGTAAAATATTACTCCAGTAAAAGTAAAAGTACTCCTTTTTCAATTTTACTCAAGTGAAAGTACAAAAGTACTAAATTTTTTATGTACTTAAGTAAAAAAGTACTGCAAGATAGATGTTTGCAATTTTATATAGGCTACTTAATTTAATTTTATATTAGCACATTTTTTTATAATCCTACTGCTCAAAATACCTGGGATTTTTTCAAAATAACCACTATATGGAGTCAAGATATATTTTTGTTGTTGATATGGACTACGCTGATGAGAGTAATGTTCACTGTGAAGCTTACACTGTGATTTACCTGAGAGAAAACAGAGCTGACCATCTGATCTTTACCAGTAAGAACAAAGTATTTTAAAGTTAGTTGTTTTACAGAACATCAAAGTTACAGTACAGACCAAAAGTTTGGACACACCTTCTCATTCAAAGAGTTTTCTTTATTTTCATGACTATGTAAATTGTAGAGTCACACTGAAGGCATCAAGGGCTATTTGACCAAGAAGGAGAGTGATGGGGTGCTGCTCCAGATGACCTGACCTCCACAGTCACCGGACCTGAACCCAATGGAGATGGTTTAGGGGTGAGCTGGACCGCAGACAGAAGGCAAAAGGGCCAACAAGTGCTAAGCATCTCTCGGGGAACTCCTTCAAGACTGTTGGAAGACCATTTCAGCTGACTACCTCTTGAAGCTCATCAAGAGAATGACAAGAGTGTGCAAAGCAGTAATCAAAGCAAAAGGTGGCTACTTTGAAGAACCTACAATATGACATATTTTCAGTTGTTTCACACTTTTTTGTTATGTATATAATTCCACATGTGTTAATTCATAGTTTTGATGCCTTCAGTGTGACTCTACCATTTTCATAGTCATGAAAAAAAAGAAAACTCTTTGAATGAGAAGGTGTGTCCAAACTTTTGGTCTGTACTGTAAATATGACATGATAATAAGGCCTGAAGTTAGAAAGAAAATTTTAAGGAAAAAAATAATAAAATAATTTTCATAATGATTTTTTCCTACTCAAATCTTGTCTGTGGTTTAAAAACACCTATGGCCAAATGGGGTGCATCTCTTCCCACTGATAATTACTGTAGTTACCATGTTCTGAACATCACATCCTTTCTTTTCTAACCATATATATATATATATATGTGGCTGAATAAAAATATTTGGACATTATTTATAAAAATTACATCAACTTAGCACCAACAATCTTGTTAGCTAGACAGTTAGCATCAGCTAACAATATTTACTTATTTTCAGTACGATTAACATTCATGTCTGTCTTCTCGTCTAGTTAATCCAAACAATATACATATGTATAATGTTACTGTCGATAAACAATATAAAAACAGACGCCACAAAGGACATTTTAATTAAACTGTTAACATTATGGCAGCAGTGAATTTGAACGTGCACAAATTATTGTATTTAATCTGTGTTATTTTATGGGGTTTTTTGTTGTTGTTGTTTTTTTAACCTAGAATTGATGTGTCTGCATCGTCTGCACTCGAGCATTTCAGTGGGCTTAAATAGATCACTCTTTACAATGGATTTAGTTCCCAAACAACTGACAGTTTTGACCGAAATACGATTTTCAGTTGCAATAATTAATCCAAAATTTCGATATTAATAACTTACTTTTAGCAACATCAGATGGAAGCGCGCTCACAAGATCTCCCGGTTCTTACTTCTGGGGACTCGCACTAAACGGTTCATTTGAATCAGTGAGTGGTAGACTCCAGAACAGCTGCAATCGGATCATTCTAATTCCTAAACGAATCGTTTGGTGTGATTCGCGATCCGATTTAAAAGTTTATTTTGAAAAGATTCAGTTCGTTCATGATGAATCAGACACCGCTTCTGCGTGTCGGAGCACGTGATATATTATAGGGAGTAACGATATGTTTTATGAAATGTAGTGAAGTAAAAAGTACGATTTTATGCTTTGGAATGTAGTGAAGTAAAAGTAAAAGTTGCTCAAAATAAAACTACTCCAGTAAAGTACAGATACTTGAAAAATGTACTTAAGTACAGTAACGAAGTAAAGCTACTCCGTTACTGTCCACCACTGCACTTTCTTGATAGCAAAAGAAAAAACCAGACAGGTAGATCGATTTAGATCAAGTAGTAAAACAATACATGTGTGAATCATTTTCACATAGAAATCAGATTAAATATTGTTTGATTATATTTATATTTAGGAAGGTTGTGGCATCACAAAAAAAACTATATATTTGGTGCTTCATGAATCACTGACCAACCTTCTCATAGTTCAGCCCGCTCGTTTCCATTGGCGTTCAGTGTTTAGCGCCCTCTGCTGGTGCTATCAGGCGCATGCGCAGCAGCAGCTGGACACGTTTAGCTTCCGGTGACTGTCAGATGCCTGAGCTTCAGGCACATAAGGTAAAATTTATAAGTGTTAGCCAAATTTTTGATAATGTATAATATAAGGACAAGTATAGTGACGAGTACTGTGCTTTCAAATCGTTTGTGTGCTGAAGCTTGAGTGAGTTTCGTCAGTGAGACGGTAGCTAAGCTAACCAGCTAACATGCTTAACATGTAAACAAACCCAGCAGAGATGAACAACCCGACTTTTAAACGAACTATTGAATTAAATCAGCCAAATATCGGAGCGGTAGAAGACTTAGAGCACATGAGTGATGAGTTTATATTATATTATTCATCTGCAGCAGAGCTGCTATTGTTCTCACTGAAAACAGGTTCAAGAGTTTACAGTCTACTGAAATCATGCGTCAGCGTCCACTAAATCATGTCTTCATTTAAATCTTTAAGCACTTAAATCTGATAAAAAAATAAAAAGGTCTGTTAGATTCTTTGTCCTTTATTTACTAAAGGCAAATGTGTCCTGTTTATTATTGTAAATTTAGCTGTAATATATTATAAACTGTATAGCATTTTTGAAATAATAAATGTATTGTACTTTATGAATTATTTAACAAACTTAATTTTTAGAATTAACAAGATGGTAAGTAAGCAAACTAATTAATGGGAATATTGTTATATTGTATTGAATTTATGAATGCATGTCAATGATAATATATAGTATTATTATCTCTTACTATATATAGAAAATATAATTAAATTATCATATATTAGCTAATATGTGACTTAAGTGTAAATTTCTTGAAATTGAGATTTATACATCATCTGAAAGCTTGGATCAGACAATATTTGGCCTAGATACAACTATTTGAAAATCTGTGATCTGAGGGTGCAAAATAATCGAAATACTGAGAAAATCGCCTTTAAAGTTTTCTAAATTGCCTTGCATATTACTAATGAAAAATTAAGTTTTGGATAAATTTAAGGTAGGAAATTTACAAAATATCTTCATGGAACATGATCTTTACTTAATATCCTAATGATGTTTTGCATGAAATTATTATTGATCATTTTGACCCATACAATGTTTTTTTGGCTATTGCTACAAATATACCTCAGCAACTTAAGACTGGTTTTGTGCTCCAGGGTCACAAATATAATATATAATATCACGATTACATTTATACCATATAAAATACATGTAAAAAAAAAAAAAAAATATATATATATATATATATATATATATATATATATATATGCATTTTATATACATACTCTGTGTATATACAGTGACTCTGCATATATTTTATATACATAGATGCCTATACTATATTTTGTTTGCTACTAGACTCACATTCTACATTCTACATTAATGAACATCACTTATTATTATTATTATTATATCTAATTATTAAATAATATATAAATATGTATATAGTACAATAGTATATATATATATATATATATTTATTTTGCATGAATGAAAATAGTTTGTTATTGTCTATTATTGATGTTGTATCTGCTGTGTGTGTTTTAGTGTTGGGAATGCAGCCTCCTCTCCCGACAGCTGCGGTCAGAGAGCTGGTTTGTTCCTGTCTGCATCGAGACCCTGTAGCCGCAGATCTGCGCTGCAGCCTCTTCGTAGCCGCCGTCCAGAGCTACAGACGTGATTCAGCGCTCAGACCCTTCCCTCCTCACTACCTCACAGGAGAGGTCAAGGACTTTGAGGAGCTGGTAAGACGTTTGCAGAAATAGAGCTCTCCGTGTTGTTAGTCTTCCAAAACAGACATCCGTTATAGTTTTGATTCTACTGTGTCCCTCACAGCAAAAGGACGTGGATACTTTGCCAAACGTGAGAGATCTTGTGCGTCTGGGACATGGGGATGGAGATCATCATCTGGCTCTTGTGCACTGGGTTCTGTCCTCCAAGAGTTTTGCTGTAAAGACCCTGCAGAAAGAGGAGGTATTGCTGAACTTCATTTAGATCTGTGCATTACACAGATGAATCTTAATGATTCTATAAACAGTTCTTGTAATGCAAAGAAAGGTTGTAAAGTAAAAAAAGAAAGCAATGTGGTTTGCGGGCTGCAAATGTAGCAATCAATGTTTCTAAATCACTTTGTTTACTGATTACTTGTTTAACTGGTTCACTAATAAGATTCATTTTAGTGTGATGTTTCATTGCATTGGCAGAATAACTTAAAAACTGAATGTTAAAAGAACAGAATACCATATAAATCATTTGGTTTTGGTATTCTGCGCACTCTTAGTTCGCTTGTGTTCAATCTCCTTCCACTAGTTTGCCAGACTCAGCCAGCTGACTCAAAGCGAGGGCGTTTCGGCTCCGGCTCCAGACTTCCTCTTCGAACTGCAGTACTGTGATTTGCTCGACTCCAAGTTCGAGCGGACGCGGGCCGGACGAGAGCTCATCTATGCGTTCCACGGCAGCAGACTGGAGAACTTCCACTCCATCATACACAACGGATTACACTGCCATCTCAATAAGGTCAGAAGGTGCCGTGTAGTGTCCGCTGCACTCCTTTAGACCTGCTCTGGATGTTATAGAGGACTGCAAATAAACATGTTTGATTATCCCCTATCAGTTCATGTTTAGATGATATGTGTGAAAATGATCATCAGAACTCCAGTGTCATCAGCAGGTTCACTGTAATGATGAAAGCCACTTATCTTTGGTTATGACTTGAGATTTCAGACCTCACTGTTTGGGGAGGGCACATACCTGACCAGTGACCTCAGCATGGCCATCCTTTACAGTCCCCACGGGAACGGATGGAGGGAAAGCGTTCTCGGACCTTTGATCAGCTGCGTTGCCTTGTGTGAAATCATCGATCATCCTGACGTGAAGTGTCAGGTGAAGAAGAAAGGTAATGTGTCAGGTGACCAGCTTCATACAATAACAGTCCAAAGCTGTGATTATTTAAAAAAAAGTCTCTTATGCTCTCCAAAGCTGCATTTATTTGATTTAAAATGTGTTAAAAACAGTCATATTGTGAAATATTATTACAATTTAATAGAACTGTTTGTCTATTTGAATATCAGTTGAAATGTAATTTCTAATTGAATTTTCAGCATCACTACTCCAGTTGAAAAGTTGTTGTGCTGCTTATTTTTTGTGAAAACTGATACTTTTATATTTTTCAAGATTGTTTAAATGTAAAGTTTAGCAGCATTTATAAAAATTTGTCCGAAATCTTTTGTAACATTCTACATTACTTGATAAGTTTAATGCATCCTTACTAATTTCAGTGCTAATTTCAAAAAAAAAAAAAAAAAAAATACCGTATTTTTCGGACTATAAGTCGCACCTGAGTATAAGTCGCATCAGTCCAAGAAAACATTATCATCTACAGCCGCGAGAGGGCGCTCTGTTTTCAGTGTGAACTACAGGAGCACTGAGCAGCACAGAGCGCCCTCTTGTGGCTGGAGACGGTAATGTTTTCTCTTGGTTCATTTCTCTTGGTTCATTTCAAAATAATTTTGATAAATAAGGCGCACCAGACTATAAGTCGCAGGACCAGCCAAACTATGAAAAAAAGTGGGACTTATAGTGCGGAAAATACGGTAGTGCAAATTAAGCTTTTGATGTGTTCATTGTCCGCGACAATCTTTCCAACAGTTATATGCTACATAATTTTTAACAAAATAAAACCAAACAAACATTGATTTGATTTTTATTCCAATTTTGTGTAAAAGCAGACATCTAAATTCATCTCTTGTTGTGTGTTTCAGACTCTGAGAGCATTGACCGTAAGCGTCTAAGGGCCAGGAACAGTGAAGGAGGTGAGGTGCCCGAGAAATACTTTGTGGTGACCAACAACGAGCTTCTGAGAGTGAAGTACCTGCTGGTGTATTCTCAGAGACGCTACCGATCACGGTGAGACCGGTGATGCCGGCATCCTTATTCACCTGATTCTTGCATTTCAACTGATGTCATGACTGTCTTTGTATTACTTTCAAAACATTTACAAGTACAAAATACAAAAAAATTCACTCAGAATACATTTCCTGTCGACATTCTGTTTTCTGTGTTTTGAGTAATGTACCACTCATACTTTTCCGTACAGCTACACTGATTCACTGAAAAACTCTGACTTGAAAGAATGAGTCGTGGATGGATATCAGGATTTCCAGTCAATAACGGCTTAAACTTTCATCTGTTTCTCACACAACGCTATCATATGACTGCAACCACTTAGGATTTAGTATTTTGGTGAAATGGGCTGCTATTAATATAATATTATGGTCATTTCTTTTTCATCCCAAAATGAAAATGTGCTTAAATCAAAGACGTAGATGAATTAGTGTCTTTGTCTGAATTAGTTTTTTTTTTTTTGAGAAATCTATCATTCTGTCACTTGTTCACCAGTGGATGCTCTGGGGTGAAAGGGTGCCGTCAGAATGAGAGTCAAACAGCTGATAAAAACTTCACCGTAATCCACACCACTCCAGTCCATCATTTAATAATGTCTTGAGAAGTGAACAGCTGCATGCTTGTAAGAAACATATCCATTATTCCTGCATTTTTTTAATATATATGCTAGGGGTGCTCCGATCACGATCGGCCGATCGTTAATGCGCATCTCGTCAGTAAAGCCGGTTCTCTAATCAGCT
The DNA here is from genome assembly GCF_023724105.1 of Carassius gibelio. Lineage (NCBI taxonomy): Eukaryota > Metazoa > Chordata > Actinopteri > Cypriniformes > Cyprinidae > Carassius > Carassius gibelio. The sequence continues at coordinate 12,473,005 of NC_068395.1, read as the reverse complement.
GTTAATTCCATCAGGTGCGTGATTTCACATAGAGCAGCTGTTAGTACACAGAGCCGTTGTTAATAGAGAAGATGCGCCAATAAACGCTGAAAATTAACGTGATTTGCGCAACTTCTCTATTAACAACGGCTCTGTGTAGTAATAGCTGCTCTATGTGAAATCACGCACCTGATGGAATTAACAGCTGATTAGAGAACCGGCTTTACTGACGAGATGCGCATAACGATCGGCCGATCGTGATCGGAGCACCCCTAATATATGCATTATCTGGTGAAAAAGTTGTCTACTTAATCAGGAGAGAAATATGCATAGATCTAAAACCGTTTATGAGCAAAAACAGTCTAAAGCACATTTAAACAAGTATGTTGGTAAATTTTTATGTTGAGAGGAGGACAGAGGATGGACTTTATTATAGAATCATATTTTAGCCGGAAGAAAAGGTTTTAAGTTAAAAACGTCTTGATGGATTAGAAACGCAAGCTTTTCATTTCACAGCACTTTAACTGATGGACTGGAGTGGTGTGGATTACTTGTGGTTTATTGTGATGTTTTTATCAGCTGTTTGGACTCTCATTCTGACGGCACCCATTCACTTCAGAGCATCCACTGGTTAGCAAGTGATGTACTGCTACATTTCTCCAAATCTGTTCATATGAAGAAATAACCTAATGTGCATCTTGGATGGCCCGAGGCAGAATTTTCATGTTTTTCTAGCTTGCTGTATAAAACGATGTTCTGTTCTGATTCCAGACACGCTCAAAGGACATCGTGGCTCGCCAGACATCACTTTGCCATCATGATGGGCCTGTATCTCCTGCTCCTCATATTCATCGGTGCCTTCAACTCGTCCACTTTTCAGTCGTTCTGGCACAGAATGTTCCGGTGACTCTGACCGCTTCACACAAATCCGCATCACGTCCAAAGTGCCTTTTACTCACAAAGACTATCATGAAAGAGGGAAAAAAATCTACTCAGGAACGATTTGCTTCGGGCTCAACATGACATTCCTTGATTTTTATTTACATTACTTAGATTTGCATAAACACTGTGCATCTGTCAGAGGTAGAGCATCTTGCTGGTGCGGATGCTGCCGAGCACCAAGAATGTTACATGATAGCATGTAGCGTAGTTTTACTTTTTGAATAATGGGGACACTACATTAGCTACCAAATGGTGAAGACAAAGCGCTGTCTTAACCTGCCTTTTCAACCTAGTCGTTGGCAAAATTGCTTAAAAATAATCATGTAGGGAGATCGGTGTGCTTTTATATTGGATATTTTTCAGTTTTCATGTCTAGATCAAGTCAACTATGCAGAAGACTCATGCTATGGTGGTCAGTATCCTTAAAACTGTAATGAAAATGAGTCTTGATATCGCATACATGTCTCTAATTTGAATAATCCAGAGGATCTGAATTGTGCAAATATTTTAAATAAATAAATGCAACAATGCTACATTGTGTTTCTTAAGGCAGAAAACCTCACTTAAGGCAATATCGCACTTAAGAGTGACATATTGGCTGTTGTTGAAGTTTATGGCTCTTGGCGCGCTGAACGTTTTGTCTGGCCCTTGTTTTTATCAGTCGTAAAAACAAAAGCAGGTGTATGTGCCTGATAACAAACGCGGTGTGTTTTTCATCTTGAGAAATGGACACTTGATTAGCTCTGTTTTTGAATACATTTTTTACATTTTGAATTTAGTGGCGGCCTTATAATAACTTACTTTCATGCATAAAGTTAAACGCATTTAAGCATATATTTAAATCACTGTTGGTATAATTAAGAAAAAGTTATTCACTATTGAAAAATTAATAAAGTGCATTTCTCTTACATGTTTGAAAGCATATATATGTGTGATCTCCGAAATGAAAATAGTTTTATTCATTTAACATTCGCACATACAAATATTAGAATACATCATTTAAAAAACGGACATGATTATATGACAAAAATATTAATGGTAGGCATCGAAATGCAGTTTTAACATGTTTTAATGATAAAAACACTGTTTTAGATTGTACGACAAAAGCTGTACAAGAATAATGCAAATAATTTCACAGCATTCTTTTTTTTTTTTTTATAGTAATGAAATGCATTATTAAAAAATAGCTGCCTTTTATGCTACAATTTACAACTGGATTACATTATTTGGATTCTTCTTAAAATGCAGAATCAGTTGGCTGCAGTTGGACAGGTAGGGGCCAAGCACACAAAGAATCCCTCAGAGTTATTCTGTTGGGGGGGGAAAAAAATATTAATTTTAAATAATTTTAACCAACACATAAATAAGCAAAAATAGATAAAAATAATGATAAAGCATAATGAAATTGACCTGTAGGTTCTGGTGGCAGATGGGTGGATGTGTTTCTTGGGTCAGGTGTCCTTGCACACACCTGCCGAAGCGATGCAGGCACACGTGATCTGTTGGAGAACAGGACTGAGGACACGATGGAGGTCTGAGAACCAAGCAGCTGGAGCAGGTGGTGTGCTGGCAGTGACCTCCACACTCACGCTTCTCCAACAATACAGACCTGCAGCCGAGAAGGGGTCACTCATCAGAGACACTGAATCAAAGATCAATCCGAATCAAGACTTCAAGCAGAAGTTACCTGGCTGAGCATATTTCATTGGGATTTGCCTTGCAGAACTCCCATGTGCACTCCGGTCTGCAAGTGTCTGCTTTGAGAACCTCCAGCACTGTTTGGAAATACAAATCCAAAATCAACAAAAGAGCCATGCAAAAAGTGCCAAATAATACACTATATTGTGAAATACTGTTCTGCTGCTCAAAGAAAAAAACAGACAATAAAACTGATGGAATCCCGTTACAATACGGATGCAGTTCTTCAGGAAAGATTGGGGATTTCATCAGCGTCTAGATAAGAACAATCAGAGCTTAGCCTTTATGGGAAAGTGCACTGAGATCAAAGGAATCCTTGACTGCCGTATCTCTTTTCACAGTTCATAAATTAGATTAACCTTGATGGTGCCATTTTTAAGAGTGTGAACATGAACATAAAGTTAATTCATGAGCAGGTGCGCACACTCTGCATGAATCGATTGTACCACAGGGGTTGTCATACTTTTAGATGGAAAGAGAATCTTTAGTAAACATTTGTAAAAATGTATTTATTTTTTTAATTTTCAGCAGACACTCTCCGGTGGGTCCCTGGACTCCAGTTTGAAAACTCCTGTTGTGTTATATATTAAAATAAATCATTAAAAATATTATTTTTGCTGCATAATTCACAGGGTTCCCACTATTATTATTAACATTGCTAAGACTGTTTCACTCATTCACAGGGCTGTCGCTAGTGGGGTGAAATGTGGTGACGATTATAGGGGCCCACGGCCAAGGGGGGCCCCCGGTGATCTCGAACGTCTGGCTGTGGCCAGTCCAAAAAGACGCTCAGGACAGTTGACAGAACGCTGCAGTGTGTCGTCACGAAAGCGCGTCATTTTCACGTGTTATTAAGCCTTGCCACTTGCCAATTTAACCATTCAAAAGACTTTAAAGCATTTAAACACAAATGCGGAAAAGCTGGCCTGAGTAGCTGGTTACTAGGTGTGCTCTCCTTTACAAAGTTCTCATTTGAGTTGCCACTGCACCTGAACGAACAAAAGGATGTGTAAGAGCCCACTTCAGCACCGCGGTGTTCTGGTGCTCAGGCTCACGCAGAGAGAGGCGTCTTAAAACACACCGAATTTGTCTGTTTTTGCTCTTGTACTGACAAATACATTTTAAAAAAATGTGAAAATACCCGTCTTGGATAGTATGTTAGAAAAAAAAATTGGTTATGTCTTAAGTGAAAGTAAAGAGTTGAGTGGAAAAAATCGTATGTGTATTATATTGGATTCGTTCAATGTCTCTTAAAGTGACCGCGCCTAATTTGGCTACTAGCTGCTGTAATGTCAATCCAATGCAAGAAAAATGAAAAAAATAAAACGAAAGAAAGAAATATTGATTTTTTTTTAACTAGTACGTGCAGGACACTATTAATTAATGTATGTAAGTGAGTATAGCAAAATAAGAGAGGCAGCTGTGGCCAAATAGTTAGAGAGTTGGACTACTGTAGTTACCGGAAACTTTGACCATGTTTTGCTTACGTGTTTTTTTTTTTGTTTGTTTGTTTTTTTTTTTTTTTTTTTTTGGAATTGCTAATGCAACCTTTTCACACAACAGACTGCACAAAATTAATCATTGCGTGGTAACTGGTCAACGAAGTATTGACAGTTGTCTGAAGTTTTGTTTGATTGTAATCCATTACATATCTTTCTATCAAAGTTATCTGATATTATCAAGATTAATTTGTTCTGACAGTTTAACTCTGAGTTCTTGTCATATTTTATTACCATTTTCTAAACTATAGCAAATAAACTGATAATGTCAGAAATGTTGATGTATATTTAATTTTTACAGTGCTATTTTACATTTAATTATTCGGTTTCTGTACCTGGACACTTACAAACTTGAAAAAACGTAAACACTGTGTAATAGCACAAACGAATAAACAGATTGAACATACAAAATAAACACTTTCGAACAGGGCCCACTGGTACAACCTGCACCGGGCCCTGCTGACCCCTGCTAGGCCCTGCTCATTCATGACTTGAAGCATTTTAAAACACAAAAAGGTAGGTGGGGGAGTCTAAAACAATAATTAAAAAAAGTTGATTTTTTTTTTTTATTCAATTCAATTAAATATTGAATTCAGAAATTTGTTAGTGAAATCTTCATGATTTTTCTTGAAAATGTCTTCATTTCCATGACTTTTCAAACCTGGAATTTCCTGATATTCCCATGTTTTTTCAACATCATATGAACTCTGAATTCAAAAAAACAATTCGACACTCTTAAAAATAAAGATTCCACTGTGATTCCATAGAAAAACCATTTTTGGTTTCTCAAAAACCCCTTCAGTGCTTATAATTAAAAAAATAATAATAAAATAAAAAAAAGGTTCTTTGTGTGAAGTACATTTTAGTAACATTTTGTAAATAACCATTTTCCACTATTAATAACCTTTTGTGCAACAGAAAGATTCCAAGGTTCTTCATGGAACCACAGAAGCCAATAAAGATCCATTATTTTTAAGAGTGTAGACTTGCAGGTTTCTATGTAACCTCTAGACAGATGAACTCGACATCTCCAGCGCCAGTGGTACCTGATTTGCAGGTTCCCTTGAGTTCTGCCTCTGGTTTTCCATCAGTTTCTTCTGGGTAAATGCAAACCAGCCCTTCATCACATTTCCCCAGGTAGTCCCAGGTGCCTCCACAGCTTTCTCCCGCAAGCTTGGCACAGGCTGGACAGCAACCGCAGATCCCAGTGGTGATTCCACCCTTACACTGGAGCTTCAGCGCTCGGCGAGGGGAACAATGGATGCGTTCGCAAGGTGGACAGTGCAAGGTTTCGAGGATCTGCTTGCCCTCCAAGGTGAACGTCTCCACAGCCATTACCGGCCACAAAATCACCAACATTGAGAAGACGCATGGACTCATGGTTGCACTTCACATTACTGAGATGGGTCACCTTTTATATAATGGTCCTCACAACCGAGACCACATTTTACAACCACACACACTCAAAGAAATCATTCAACTTCACACCAAACAACCTCCTCCCTTCTTCACAAACAATGGATGATAAAGTGTTACGTTTGTTTAGTCTGGATTTGCTGTTAATTATCCCCAAGTCTTATCTTTACAATCGCTCTGTTGTTTTCTTTTTGTCTGAAAACCAAGAAGTTGGACCAAGGGAAGAAGACTGGACCCTTTGTGCGCAGGTCACGTGACCAATAGCTGTTGGTGCAATTCACGGTGTGATCGAGATAATCGTCCATGAGCGACAAGGACAAGATTAGGACATTGGCAGGTTATCTGAGAAGACCTGTGTGCAACTTTTTCATAAGCTGGAAAGCAATAAAACGCCGCTTTCAGTCTGGCGTACAGTTTTCAGAACAGAACGGTTCTTCAAACAGTCTCAAAGGTCATGCCCTTGACCGCTTTATACTTAAACAACTACTGTAGATAAAATTATTAGACGATAACATTTTGCATTAATGCAATTTTTTTTCCAGGTTTTTTTTTTTTTTTTTTGGTTAAATTAATGCAAAGTACAATAAAGATGACCCTATTTACTTTCTTAATACAAATTCCTAGTCTTGTCAGTGATTTATCATTGATAAATTCTTGCAAAGAATAAAAGACTCAATCAAATGATTCAAAATTACATTTAAAAAATTAAAAAATCTGTCATTATTTACCCCCCCCCCCCCCCTTAAGTTGACGGTAGCCATTGAATTCCATAGTATGGAAAAACATTGTTTGGTTGCCAACATCTTTCAAAATACCTTGTGTACTCAACAGAAAAACAAAAACAAATGCAGTTTTGAAGCAACTAAAGGGTGACTAAATTATTAGTTTTAATTTTTGGGTCAACTATAGCTTTAGGTCTGATGAACAGCATTTTATTCTGTCAATTACCACATAATTATGATCCATTCCTCAGCTAAGATAAAAAGACAATATAAGAAGCAAAAAAGACAAGCGATGGATTTTAAGCAACTTTTATTAAATTAGATCTTTATAAAACAGTGCAGTCTATCATCGGCTTCACTGATCATAAGTCTCTATGATTCATGTCTATCACTGTAAGTTGTCAAAAAAATGGAAAGTCAAACAACACCTGAAAAGACCCCATGTCAATGTTCGATCCCTTATACATTAGCAGATCACACTCATTCATTGCTGGCATAGTTGAGGTCAAATGAGTAACTGCATAATGTGCTGCACTGAAAACGTGTTGTATTTGTAAATATTCACATATTTCGCTCTGCAAAATTTAGGTAATGCTAATAACACTGCAATATATCTTCCAAATGGTTCAGGGGTGATACTTGTGGTCTTAGACTTTTCATGGAATGCTTTACGAGCTACAAACAAAAAGGTGTTATTTTCAAAGCATTCTGCTTCAATTAGGTACGCTACACTATAAATTTACTTATCTAAACAAATGAGCTCACTGTAGTCTATGAACAAAAAATGAAACTCTGATTGTAGACATGATTTATAAACCAGGTGACTACCATATCACCACTGTAGGTTATATAGGTTGAGTTAATCGACTTGGTTTACGAAAGGAACATCCCATTCATAAAGGAAACCGACTGAAGCGGATACGACGATAGATCAATCCGGACTGAAATTTGCATAGAATGTCATTTATTTCCAGGACATAGCAGTCACCGAACAATAACACTCTTTGTTGCCTGGACTGTGATCATTAATTGATGCTGCAGATTCACATTTGTGAAAAGGGCCCCATTTTATCAGGTTTATTATACCGACAAACATTGACCTGAATTCACAAATTAAAGACAAATACTGCAGTTAATTGATTCTCTGCATAAACCACTTTGAAGGGAGAGTGTGCATTGCGTGGGATGGTGTTCAGAGTATTCTAGCATGGTTCTGGTAGTGGGCTTGACTGAGGGGTAAGGTCATGCTGTTAAGGTGTGTGGTTCAGCAATCGGCAAACACTAGCAATGGCTTAAGCCTTGGTCACATGAAATCCTCGTAGTCTTGTGCATAGCCTCCGCCGAACTCCCCGTAGTCTGCGAGATCATCTCTCTTTGTGGCTTTTAAACCTCCTCCTGGTAAAACTCCCTTCTTTTTCTTTTTACCTTTGTTTGCCTATCGAACAAAAAATATATAAAAAAATTAAAATTACAATACAAATAGTACATATGGTATGGTATATAGGAGTAAACAAAACATTTTACATAAAAAGGATAAAGCATTGAAAAATATAATAATTCCTAGTTAGTAATTGTTTGATATTGAATGAATAGTTTGCCCAAAAATAATCATTTGCAAAAAATGTACTCCGATCTGGTGAAATCTATAATTCCATCCTTTGTTCACCAGTGGATGTTCTGCAGTGAATGGGTGCCATCAGAATGGGAGTCCAAACAGCTGATAAAAACATCAAAGTAACCCACACCACTCCAGTCCATCAGTTAAAGTGTTGCGAAGCAAAAAGCTGTGTTTGTAAGAAACAAATGCATCGTTAAGATGTTTTTAATTTTCAAACTGTCACTCCTGGCCAAAATAGGAGTCAATAATCAATAATAACACTTCCTAGAGTGAGGAAGGCCATCTGCTGTTGTTGTCTCACATCAGAAACCACCAACACATTTGTTTAGTTTTTGTTTCACATTTCTCTCCTGATTCAGATAAGAGGATTTTTTTTTTTTTACTAGAAAAAGTAACATTATGGATGGAGAAGTCTATTTTAGACAGAAGCAACGGGTTTAAGTTTATGAAAATGATGGATTTTATTCTTACAAGCGCGCAGCTTTTTGTTTCTCAAGACATTAACTGATGGACTGGAGTGTTGTGGATTACTTGTGGATTATTGTGATGTTTTTATCAGCTGTTTGGACTTTCATTCTGACGGCACCCATTCACTGTAGAGGATCCACTGGTGAACAAGTGATATACCGCTACATTTCTCCAAATCTGTTGAAATGAAGAAATAAACACATCTTTATCTTGAAAGGCCAGAGGGTGAATACATTCTCTGCACATTTAAAACATTTTGGGAGAACGATTCCTATAAATAAATTTCATACCTTTTCTTGTCTCTGTTTTTCACTTAGTAACACTGTTAAAGAATTGTTAATTTTCTTCAAGTCATCAACTTCCACTGCAAAACCGAAAAATGTCATGAAGTGATACATAAATCATATTATGACTGACAGAACTATCAAATATAAATATACTTACATGAAAGACACAGGTCCCTAAATAGTGACTCTAAAAAGCTGGAATAGTGTATTGATTTCTCACAGGAAGAAATTTTTTCTTTTAGCAACCGCTCAAACTCTGTGAAGTCTTCTTTTGTAGAGGGACTCATTGCATCAATTCCTGAAACATTATTTGATACTACACCTACAAACAAGAATAAAAGTTAATGATTTGGGCTTATTAGGGGTAAACATGTGGATCTGGAGAGCACTTACCGAATACTTCTTTTGCTAGTTCTAAGTCTGAATCTTCCTGTAGTTTTTTCACTCTAAGTTTTTCTGCCAGCTCCTCTTCTGGTGTGAGTTCTGTGCTGTTTTTTGACTCCTCTAACTATTTAAACATATTACAGTTAGTAAAAGTGTTGGTATATTCTTCTATCACACTTATGATACTAATAAAGGTATGAGTTAACAATCAGACAATACATAGACTACCATTCAGATGTTTGGGGTCTGTAAGATTTTTTTTTAAGTCTGTATTTATTTGATTGAAAATGCAGTAAAAACAGAAATATTACAATTTAAAAGAACTGTTTTCTATTTGACTATATTTTCAAATGTAATATATTCCTGTGTTTTCAGCATTATTACTCCAGTCTTCAGTGTCACATGATCCTTCATACATACATAAATACATACATTCATACATATACACATACATATATACATACATATATATTTTTTATTTTATTTTATGTTATTTTTCTTTCAGAATTCTTTAATGAACAAAAAGTTAAAAAGAATGTTTATTTGAAATGGAAATCTTCTGAAAGTATTGATTTCTTTAAAAAATGTTACTTACCTCCAACGTTTGAACGGTAGCCTATGTATATAAAAAATTAAAAATTACAGTTACAAAATGCTGTAAATATAACAATGCTTTCAATGTTCCTCAATGTACATTAAATATTTAACAATCATAGAAAACATTCAGCATTACTTGTTACTGAGAAACAGGCTTAATTAAATATTGTCCACACTCACTCGTTTTTGGAGCTCCTCTTGTTTTTTTCTTTGTAAATTTTCCTTTTCCTTTATTTTTTCGCTGAGTTTCTTCTTTTCTGTAGGTTTAGTTTCTGTATGCGAGAAAAAAAAAACAGTTAAACCTCAAAGATAACAAACCTCAAAGAACATTACAACTTGAAGTACAGCTGAAAATGTATAAACATATAATGTTAATGTGTGAATAATTTTCAAGCCATTTTAAAATGTTAGTGTTAATTTGGTGTTTAATTAACTATGAACAAATGTAAAGTACAAAATCTATGCTTAAATATTATAAATATAAGTAATTCAGAGAACTAGAAGTCAACTGATAAAAAATAAAATTATAAATACGAGGTTAAAATACATTTTGGGGGAAAAAAAACAACAATGTTCCGTTTGTCAGCTACCAAATTATGTATTTCATGTCACTGTACCTGACTTTTTTTCCTCGTCCTTTTCCTCTTCTTCGTCATCATCCCAATTATCCTAAGTTACATGGAAAAATTGTTTAAACCACAAATTAATGGACCTATATTACGCTAAAATTCATCCTCATCGCTCTGTTTTGACACTCTTGAGTTAGCAAGAGCAGCTAGCAAGAGTTAGCTAACTGTTACTTCTCGACAGATGAGAGACTTTCTCAGCTGTTACAGAGTAAAAACACATTTTGATTTGCGAACGACAAATAAAGCGTTCGCTACTAACTTTGACGTCGTCGTCTTCATCCTCGCCCTCCCATTTGTCACGAACTGCCGCCTTTTTGAGAGGCTCCTCGAGCTCGAAACTATCAGCATCTGGACAATAACAGCGCGTTAAGACAGATTACTTAATGACAGCCGTGATTCATGATGACAGTCTATTGGATAAAACATGTTAATATAAATTCGTAAGGTCAGAAAATAAAATTAACGGTAGACTTTAATGAGATTCTTACCCCAAGAATCTGCGTCCGCCATGATGTCGGACCAGCTGAGGGGCACGAGCGCGTGAAGCACACACACCGCGCGAAGACTAACAGAAATGTCAAAATAAAGGCCCTCAGTCACATATATAAGGCATGGCTCTCTTAAAACCCAGTAACGGTGTAATATAAGAAAAGTGTTAAATACTTAAATCGTATCAGTTTATTAGATTTTTGAAGCTTTTAGTCCATGTGTGTAAGCCTTGTGGTCATACCCTGATAGCAAACGTACATCAATGATACATCTATTTTGGGGTGACCATATTTTGGATTTCCTAAAAGAGGTCAGTGGTGCAGGTGGGGTGTTGAGGTGTGGTTGGTTGGTGGATAAAGTGATACCGAAAGCCACAAAGTAAGTCAATCCCAAATATCAAAACTCAAAATATGTTATTTCCATATATAAAATACATATTTTACAGCTGATCATAAACACAGCTAAAAAGCTTCCTACCGTTTGCCCCTTCTTTACAAAAGTAACTTAGCACAGTTTTATCAAAGGTAGAATCAGGGCTGTAGCTGGGGTTTAGAGCCCTGGTGCAGGTTGCATCCATGTGCCCTTTTTGAAATTGTGGATTAATAGCACTTAAATCAATAGAACAAAGACAGAAATTAAACCATGTTTATTTTTTTCATGTTTGGAGACATTCAGGTACAGAAACCGAATAATCAAATGGAAAATAGCATTGCATAGCCTTCACTGTATAAATTAAATATAGATTAGGCTAGTTCTTGTTAAGATTTCAAAATGAATTCAGCCAAGAGCAGTGAGTGGTCTTGTTTTGATTTCTTGGATTAACATTAAGGGCACAGACATCAGTCATGGGCCCCCATTAATTGTATTTGTCACCACCTTTCTACTAGTGACTTCCCTTGAATGCAATACAAGCATTTCATTCAAATGTAAGGATTTGCTGCTCAACAGATCCTGTGCTCATTGAAAATTATCTGATCTTCCTTCAGAGCACGTGTGATCGCTAAATCAAAAGTGAAACAGTGAACAGTAAGCGCTCATTCAAAAGAGATTTAAATACTCCGCACATTGATAGCGGATCCCTGATGCGCAAAAACAGTGTATAGGTTGAACATCACCTGACAAACCCTGGAAAACAGGTCTTATTGCTTCCACTTGTTGGAGAACGCGCTAACAGCCGAAATAAATAATAGCGATATCTATGGACTGTTAAGATAATCATTTAAACTAGCTAACTGTTTTTGTTGTTGATGTTTTATTCAGTTTTTTATATAGCCTATAAATGATAGTGAAAAGAATAAAACTAGAAAACTTTTAGACATCATTCTGCATATGTGATGGACATTGGTTATGATAATCATTGGTATCTACTTTCAAGGCATCGAGAGTAAAAATGCTTCCAATTTAACGAAAACGCTTGAACCGGTGTTGTGCCCAATTTCGACCCTCTGCCGAATTATTACCCACCTAGGTAATAGGTTCAGGAGTAGGTGTGGGGGAGGGGTTAGGATTAAGGGTGGGGTTAGGATTAGGCAATCAGGTAGCGACTTGAACAAGGGGGTTAATAATTCGTCAGGGGGTCGAAATTGGGCAAAACACCGGAAGCGCAGAGACCAGGTTAACAGAATATGGAAGTCTATTCAAGAGAAACGCTTAGAATGTTTGCAGGAGCACAGGACACAAAAAAATCATGGTAATGGTCAGAAATTCAGCTGGAGCAGGATTAAGAAAACATGAATACATAAATACAAAAATGCACCCAGGTCCAAGAAGGGGACATGTCTATTTGACATCTGCAAGACCTATTTTTTAGGGTTTGCTCTTATCTGGAAAGCATCTGCTGTGTACAAACAGCAGCTAGATGTCTCTAAGATGTCAGTATTACATTCATCCTAAATCATGAACATTTTAAAGACATTTTCTGAACGTCTTTGACATCTGATAGGAAACATCCTATATTGCATATGAAAAAATCCTCGAAAAAAACATCTTGCAAACGTCAAATAGATGTCTCAGTGATGTGTGCTAAAAGGGGTTTTGCTAGTAGCCTACTCTTTGCTATGATGTCTGTCTCTTTAAAAAAAAAAAAAAAAAAAAAAAAAAAACTCATAAAGCGCCTCACTGTCCCGGGATGCTGAGGGTGTGTGTTTAGCTACATCCACGCTCCTCAGCATCTGTGGTGCGTCAAAGACATGTCCTAACATTCGCCCTGTAAATGTCTGAGGAAGACAACGAAATCATATTTGGCTGCGCAACGCCAAACTGGCTCCGGTAAGCACTTCTTTTTTAAAGCTTGTCGTCGGTATTAAATGATATGGCAGCCTCTTCGATTTGAGTCAGTTCTATATTAACTGCACTGAAAGACAAAATGCATATCCTGCTAATTCTCATCGCCACGCTATTGTCGTGTGAGTGAGTGCACAAGCATGTGGCGTCTCAGTGACAGTGAAACGGCGACGTATTGCTATATTCTCTGCGTATGAGACGGCCAAATGTTTCTTGTGATGTTATTATGTGCAGAAACATTTTGTCCTCGCTTTTAAGGATTAGAAGTTTGTATTAATTTGGGTTGAGAGGAGTCCTGGTAGATGTTATGTTGCAGTAATTCCGTCTCGAGAGTCCAGATCACTGGGAGAATGGGTGACGTCAGAACCGCTGGATATTAGGCTTATTTAGTGCTGAAGGAGGGTCACTGAGAAACTTTTCAAAGTATTTAAAATTCTAAATTGAAAGAATGTTGTGTGAAGATGGTACATATGGCAATAGCTGTATAAAAAAACAAAAACAAATCAACAACATTCCTAACCACCAATCTACCATGCTGAAAAGCAACTCAAACCTGCATAAACTGCTTTCATGGTCTTTTCCCTGCTAAAAACAAAACAACAACTACAAAAATAGCTAAACCTAGCCTAAGCTGGTCTTAGCTGGTTTAAACTGGTCTCACAGCCTGGCCAGGCTGGTCAAGCTGGTTTTAGCTGGTTGCTCTAAATGGTCTACCAGCCTGACCATAAGGAAGTGGCAAAAACCCCTTTAAAACAAGCCCGCTGATTACCTTTGACTAGTTATGACCAAACTGGTGGACCACCTAGAACCTCTGCCAATCTTGACTTCTGAGAGGCTCTTTTTATACCCAATCATGTAGCCAAATGACCTAATAAGTTGCAAATTGCTCCTCCAGCTGTTCCTATATATATATATATATATATATATATATATATATATATATATATATATATATATATATATATGTGTGTGTGTATATGTATATGTATATATATATGTACATTTAACTTTTCCGGCCTCTTATTGCTGCCTGTCCCAACTTTTTTGGACTGTGTAACTCTCATGAAATCCAAAATGAGCCAATATTTGGCATGACATTTCAAAATGTCTCTTGACTTTCAACATTTGATATGTTATCTATATACTATTATGAATAAAATATAAGTTTATGAGATTTGTAAATTATTCCAATCCTTTTTTTACTCACAATTTGTACAGTGTCCTAACTTTTTTGGAATCAGGTTTGTAATTTTAAATATGTGGTTTCTAGGCCTGGAAAAGTCTTGGAAATGTAAATTTAAAAATATAAAGATTTTAAATCTTAGAAAGTCATGGGAATTTACGGTGAATCATGAATCATAAATCTCAAAACATAGAAAAGTATTGTTACTAACCTCTGTAAATGGCATGGAAATTTAGTGGGCAAAATATGTGGGAACGATTTTCACATAAATAAGAAATAAAGGCACATTTCTGCAATGCTGTATAAGAAAGCTCTACAATTTAGACCCTATGGAGAAAAGAGACACTGCAAATTCATTGATAGTCACTGAACATAAAGGAACATTGAGGTAAACAGGTATATTGGCCAATTAGAAGTTGCTTGCTGATCTAATAGTGATACTAATGTGTTCGATTTACATGCTTTGACCAAGACTGCATTTTCAGCTTAGACTTGCTGTTTTTTCTTTTAAGGTCTGGGCCAATTTCCATAGTTTATTTATGAGGAATACAAATCTATTTACTTTGCCACAACTACATTAAATGCAGATAGATTAGCAAACTGATCTCAACAACAGCTTGAAAAACATATCTCTATCCCTGAATCTCCATGCTTAAATATTTAGCAATACAATGGCCTGCAAAATATTTTGACACTTAAACCGTGCTTAAAGGTTGTTTCAAACTTTGTTCAGTTGCTTAGTCTAAAACTGAGTTTGATTCCACTGCCCTCATGCTGCTTTTTGGGTCTTATGTAGGTAAGTGTTACCAAGATCACCAGATTTTCCCGATTTTCAGTATGGATAATGATTAAGATTTAAACTAAAATATCATTCCATCTGTGGGTGAAGGAAGCTTTTGTTGTATAAGGGGACAAATTAAGTGAGTCAGAATCAAAAACAGGAGGCTGTATTTCCACTGGGAATCTGATGCTTCTTATCAATAGCGAGGAATCCCTGGAGTGCAGGAAAATATCAGCATGTTTCCTGCTGATGCACCTGCTGAACTGTGCAAATCTGTCTCCCTGATGCTGTGGTGTACTGTGTTTGATTTGGATGAGGTTGTTTTCCTTAGAGGTTTTAATACAGCTCATGAACTACAAAGTCAAGGTGTAGGTGTAAACTGCATATAGAATGATGCTATCTGATCAGTTTGTGGATATTAGCACACTTTATTCCAATGCATAGTGTGTTGTGCCAAATAACAAATGCATACATTTTGAGAATTCCTTGATCTCTACTTGGTTATTGTTAGGCTATATGTTGCACAATTGGTTAGTATGTTATACTAAGGGACCCAAAATAACTTTTGGACCTGTCAAATTCAGAAAATGTATAATTTACTGGCCATGAAATTGTATTTTGAATTGTGTTTATTATACATGTATCTGTCTATATGTATAGGTTTAATATGCACTTTATTTACATGCTTGTAGATTACGGCTCTGTTCACAGTAAATGCTGCTCCACACAAAATAAAATATTTAAACTATTACTACATTAGTTTGCATGTTTTGATGTCCATATGCTTTTTTTTTTTCAAGAAATAACAGTGTCTGTAGCATTTCTGTCATAAAGAATTGGCCAAATATTAAATATTAAGTGGACATTTGAGTAAAATATTGTTCAGTCAATATTAAATGAGCAATAGATTGCACTAAAATGTGTAAAAATAGTTAAATAAAAAACATAAATAATAGTTATGATCATATTGCTTTGTTACATTATGTATTTTAACTGTTTTGTTCAATAAAACCATATGATTACCTGCTTTTTATATTTTGTTTGAACCAATAATTTATTGGCTTATTGCTATTATATGTGTTTTTTAGTCATTTTAAAGTCTATTGTTAACTTAGGTCCATTTTGTTCCAACAAAAAAAAAGATCTGGATACTCAATCATCAGATTAATCGACGTTAGTGACAGCACTAATTTTGATTCTAGAAATTAATTGTAGTGGTTTAATATGTGGAGTATTGATTTCTGGAGAGAGTAGATAAACGTAGTTAGATGATGTTCACTTAGTAGATCGTTTGTATGTCTTTGATTTAAATCGATTCCTGATACTGTCACGAAGTTAATAAATACTCACCAAAACCAATTTCAATCAAATATGCCACTTTTTAACTTACATTTTACATACTTTGTTTCAGGGCTGACAGAATCCCACTTCTGCGAGGCTGATGAAGGCCAGTCATGGCTCTCAGGAGAAGATCGGGGACCGGAGCCATTGTTTCAGAGCTCATCCCGTCAGCCATTAGCAGTGCTCCTGAGGGAAGTGAAAAGCTCTCTGGAGATGGAGTTGATCCAGTTCCTGAGGAAAAGCTGGACATCCAGCCACCCTCACTTGTGACCGCTAGGTTCTGTCTAAGTGATGGGTCTGAGGACGACTCTATCCAAGGCGAAAGCCCTCTTCAACAGGACAGCATGGAGGAGGACTCACTGTCCGAGTATGATAATGTCGTATCAGGGGAAGAGAAAGAAGAAGAGGAGCATGATTACGAGGAAGATGAAGAACTGCAAACCGAAGCAGACAGGATGACCTACTATGTCCACTGTTGTCCTGAAGATGAAAGCTACATGGAAGGAATGGATTGCAATGAAGGCGCGGATGGAGCCGAGTGTCCTGGCACGTCTCGGGATGTCCAGGATATCTCTAAACCAAAGGAGGCTTGGGAACATACAGAGGGCTTTTACAAGGTTCTGCAGGAAGACGCAACAGCAATGGTCTACAAACGTCCAGAGCCTATCACCGAGACAACCTTCGTACAAGCCCCCATGGCTGAGGACGAGGAAGATGAAGAAGAGACAGAGGAAGAAGCAGAAGAGGAGGACAGTGAAGAAGAAGACATTGTTGGGTTTTTTCACTGCGAAGGGAAAGAAGCAGAGTTGAACAACAATGAGATCCAAAATAAAGGTGCTGACAGCTTTCCCAGAGATGGCAGAAGTCGTCCTCAAGATTCCAGTTGTGCTAAATTGGGTCAAGAAAGTGATGCACTTAGTAACTATAGAAGGAATCAGGACATCCCCAAACACGTAAGGGATGTCCCTCGAGGATCAAGTTGTCCTCCTAGAAATCAAATGGAAAGGGTTCGGGAAGAGTGTGCCAGTGACTGTCCAAAAGATTGTGATGTCCCTGTGGTCACAGAAGGTACAGGAGACCCTAGACAAAGTTTCAGATACGGAGCACATCAGTCGAAGAGAGTACACAACACAGACCTCACTAACAATAAAACTAAGTTCGCAGATCCAGAGGACAGAGGCGTTTGGAAAAAAAGACATTTGCTAAAATACTCTACAGAGGATGACAGGGACAGACATGGGAAACTTCCACACAAGCAAAGTAAAAGTCCTGAAGACAGCAAAAACACAGGACAGGACCATCCCGTTTGTAGTCATAAACCAAAGGGTGGAATAGAAAGAAAGATCATTGGGGATGTTGAGCAGATTGAGAACAGAGTTAAGACCAAACTCAAAATTTCTCCAAACAACTCTGGGAGGAACAAAGGTGCATCTGATCCGACCAATAATGGGAAAGAGGCTCCTGATAGTTCCAGGGCCTCTTCAACATCATCAGACATGAGAAGCAGCCAATCCAGAGCCCATGTTAATACACATGTACAGTCTCCAGACAAACGGCTACATGAAGACTTGACCAAACCTGGTGAAAAGGAGAAGACAAAGCCTAATCAGGAACAGGTAACTCTGCAGAATACTTTACTCACTGTCAAGAAGTCTGCTTTCTCCTTGCAGGGGAGCATGTGAATCCATGTGATTGAATCCTTGTTATTGTTCCAGCATTTATTCTAGATTGACCTATGTTTTAACACAAAAAAAAGGTGAATGGTCGTTTTGCATGTTGATTGGACATCCTGTTCTTGTCTTAGCCTGTTCTTGGCTCTTGATAGCATTGCACCAGACTTTTATCAGTGGTCCGGCTTCTTCTAGAGAAGCATAAGACAGTCCTCTCTAATGAGATTTGAAGATTTACATCCATCTTCAAACTGCAGGGCCTCAGGGATGCTGGAGCCTATCCCAGTATCTCGGGCCACCAGTGAGGGAAACACCATGGACAGGTGTCCAGTCAGATTTGAAGATTTGTCTAAATAATAGACTAGATTAATGTTCAGCCACCGAACAGTGGTCCAATAAAGAGTGGAAAAGTGGTTATTGGGAAAACAACACAACATTGCTGTTTTATATATAAACCATTAGCCATTTGGTTCCAAAAACTGAAGCTAATTATGTGTATGCTAAGTCTACCAATTTAGCTCATGTTTGTATACAGGGACACAAAGTTTGTGATTACATTCCTTTTAAATTGAGTTGTCCTGTTTCTGCTTATATGTATACTCCTCAAAATCTGTAAACCTTAATATATCCAAGTATATCCACATCTAAATTATCAATTGTTGGACCCTTGAAAGGTGAAACTGTAACTGCTACAACGGGACTGGCTATGGACAAAATAAAACTGATGTCCACACATTTTTTGTATCATTCCTATGCTTTCAACAATAATTATGTCTTGTCATGTCAATTATAAATTGTACCTATAATCAAAATATAATAATTTTCTGTTTCAATGTTTCTACTGGTTTCTCAGAGTAGTCCAGAGGAAAGTTGTACATGGCCACCATCTGGACAAAAGAGACTGGCACGTTAACTAGTTATATGCTGAACCATAATAATATAATACATGCAATGGGACAAGTTATAACCTGTAACAGGATCTGTAACTTAAACATTGTTTTGCTTTTCAGCAGGCCCAGAGAAATCCCTCTTTCCCAAGCTTTGTGGACAGTAAGTTCTGCTTTATTGACCCAAAACTGAATATTGTGACTCAAACCTTTTTTTAAAGACTTAAAAGATGCATCAGTCTGTTTGTTGATAATTGGAATAGTATTGATATTAGAGTTAGGTTCAGAGTATTAGCTTAAATTTCAGGTGTTTTATTAGCCTAGTTGTTTATCCTGCTCTTTCGTTTATTAGTCCCTGGTCCATGTGAGCCAGAAGACCTCATCAATGGAATAATCTTTGCTGCAAACTACCTCGGCTCGACCCAGCTGCTCTCTGACAGAAACCCGTCCAAAAGCGCGCGCATGAAGCAAGCTCAAGAAGCTGTGGACTGTGTTAAGGTATTTTATAACCAAAATATTGGAATATTTCTGCTGCCTTGGCAAGGCTCTCGTGAACGAACGTTGCTTGAAATGTGCTTTATGGTTTAATGTTTTGTGGGAACAGAACATTGTCAGACGTCCCCTCTCAGTCCACTAGATGACACTGTTATTTTTAGTCTGTAGAGGGTGAAGCTCAGAGCTTGACAGAGATTGACTTGTTCATCTCAACCAAGGCCATCAAGGTGCTCAATGCCGACACACAGGTAGGTATATTTCATTTAACACTGGTAATTATGTGAATATATACAATATTTGGTCAAATGTACTTTCAGAGCTGTGGTGCAGATGTTTTAACACTTTTCACTTTAAAAGAACTGGATTTACAGTAAAGGGCAGTTTAGAGAATTAATGCTTGCGTACATTTCATTGACTGACTCCTGGTCCTTGTTCACAGGAGACGCTGATGGACAACGCCCTCCGGACCATCTCTTACATCGCAGACATCGGTGAGGTGGTGGTCCTGATGGCTCGCAGGCGTCTGTCGAACGCCTCCTCACTCGACTGCACAGATTCAGGCCTCGGCACAGAAAGTCGGAAGCAGTACCGCATGATGTGCTACGTCTTTGAGTCAGAGGATGTGAGATTTATCTTATAATAACAAATAGTGTGAATGATAATGATTGCCATGAATTGGATTTCGAGAGAAAAGATTAAAGCTTAAGTGTTTTGTGTGTGTTTGTTTGTTTGTTTGTTTTCAACTAATGGCCATGGATTTTACATTATTTTTGCAATTGCAAGCTTTTTCATGCAAGTAGCACAGAAACTACACACTTAGGCTTAAATCTAACAATCCAGAACTGCATAATAAATCTGTCCTTATGTCAGTGCTGATTGGTACCTTCTAAATAATATATGTACCCATAATAAAATAATGGAATGATCTTACATTCTTCACATTTATGCAATGATTAAAAAAATTAAATACAGGTTTGCAGGAAATGCAGAATTCTGTGAATTTTAGGTATTTTAACTTGAGTTAATAGATGTAGGCATGGGGAAATTACTTGGCACACATGTTAGTTAAAAGCATTATCAAATTCGCTTAATTATTTAATAAACAACATGTAATATTTAATATTGAATAAGCTGTTTTTAACATTTAATAAACAACCAAACTTTTCTTGTGTGACTGAAATCATTACTGAATCAGCCTAATTACTAAACAAACATATATAATTTAATATCCAGTAAGCAATATTTCATATTAATAATTAATATAAAAAAGTATCTGTAGCTGTATTTATTGTCTTCAAATTTGTATGATTAGCCTAAACAGTTACTAAACAAATGTTTAATATTTAATAGGAATATTAATTTATTAATATTTCCTACATATAAAACAACAACAGTGCTTTCATTGGTGGGAAAAGCATTATCAAATTAGCCCAAATGATTTCAAAACAAATATATAATATGTCACATTTAAATGATTAGTATTAAAATTCAATTAAAAAAAAAATGTTATCAGTAGCCGAAAGCCAAAATAATCACTCAACAAATATATAATATTATTTAATCCTAAATAATAACTAGGCAAATATGTAATATTGAATATTTGATAAGCAATATTTAACATCTGTATTTACTAAACAAGCACTGTTTTTGGTAGCTGAACAAATGGTCAAATTAGCCAAAAAAAATTACTAAACAATATATTGCATTCGATAATAAATATTTAAGATTATTATATAATAAATAAACTCTATTGATGTAAGCTGAAAGCATTATCAAAATAGCCCAAAATCTGACCAAACAAATATATAATATTTAATATTCAATGAGCAATAGTTAACTCAGTATTTAGTAAACAGGCACTATTTTTGGTGGCATTATCAAATTAGCCTAAATAATGACTAAACAGTCAGGCGTGTGTAACTGTGTGAATGTCTGAATGATTCCTGGTGGTTTTGTGTTTGTTCTTCCTTGTGTTCATGTGGTGCTCATGTAACGGCATGTTTTGACTCTTTTCCACCCTCTCGATTTGACTCAAGCACTCTCTCGCTCTGAGATGTCGTCACGTGGTCAAGTATCCTCCTGTCTCTGAGTGCTTGGCCTCTCTCTCCTCCCTCACAGGCCCAGCTCATCGCACAGTCCATCGGTCAGGCGTTCAGCATGGCCTACCAAGAGTTCCTCCGAGCCAATGGGATCAATCCCAAGGACCTCAGCCAGAAAGACTACAGTGATATCCTGAACACTCAGGAGATGTATAATGATGACCTCATCCATTTCTCCAATTCTGAAAATTGTAAAGAGGTGACTATAGCACTGGAAACATCATCCCATAGCTATAATTAGCTGCTTTGTGTCCCAGACATCAAACTCAAATGTGTTTTAATGCTCCTGTAAGTCTGGCCTCTCCTTTTCCAGATCCCACTCTCCCAGTCTTTCCTAAAGCATTCCTATCACTTTCCACTGTCCTGTGTTCAGTGTGTGTTTCAGTGCTGATGGTGATAGAATAGAGATTAGGGGGCCGATATATATATATATATATTTGCTGTTATGAATCGAATGTATTTAACAGGTATGTAACTATAACAATTATATACATAAATATATGTATGTAGATATACAGTGTATCAATGATATTTATACAATTATCTATACTGTATATTTATGTATATATATATATAATGCATATAATTATATAAATTATTTTATATTGGTGATATGATTATATAAAATATGTAAATATATAGAAATTATATATATAGTACATTTACTGTGTGTGTGTGTGTATATATATATATATATATATATATACACACACACACACACACACACACACAGTATGTAGTGTGTATAAAATATTTTTTAATCTTCATATATAAGATGTATTCTTAATGTAATATGTAATATATATTTTTCTATATGTAAATTATTTTATATTAAAATATACATATATTAAATGATAATAAATGGCATATAGCTATGCAAGTAATTATATAGCTATAAAAAATTTATTTAAATATATATTTCATATTTTTATATATTAAAGTATTTTTTAATACTTATGCATTTTATATGTAATTTTTATATTAATTATGAATATATTAAATAATTATTAATTATATAACTATAAATTGTGTGTATATATATATATATATATATATATATATATATATATATATATATATATATATATATTAGGGGTGTAACGATACGCGTATTCGTATTGAACCGTTCGGTACGACGCTTTCGGTTCGGTACGCGGTACGCATTATGTATACCGAACGGTTCGTTGGAGTAATTAATTATATTTGAAAAAAAAAAAAAGAGAGAGAGAGAAATATAATGATATGCGTTCAACAAGGTAGCCCAATAACCCAAACAACGTAACAGGCAACGCCCCTGACACTCCCGAAGAAGAAAAAAACACCATCTTATATGTTTATGTTAGGCTACTCAGCAGGCGCTCGCTCACTCAGTACACGCTGAAGGCTCGTTGCAAAATAGCCAATGCGTTTAACAGACTAGAAATGAGAAGATCCCCCAATAACCAACAGGTCTGGTGTTTGGGTGCACTTTGGATTCCCTTTAAGCTATAATGGTGATGGCAAGAGAGTGGTGGATAAATAAACAACGGTATGTCGCATCTGCAACATGACAGGGTACACCAGCGGGATTACAAAAAAAAAAAAAAAAAAAAACAGCGGGAATATCTGGGATATATGCGTCAGTACTATCTGGGAAAAGACGAAAAAAAGGAGAAACATGCACGCAGCAAACTATCCCTGCAGCATTTAGAAACTATAGCTTACAGGGAATCCAACCCAAACACCAGACCTGTTGGTTATTTTAGGATCTTATATTTCTGGTCTGTTAAATGCATTAGACATTTTGCAACGAGCCTTCAGCGCGTGCTGAGTGAGCGAGCGCCTTAGGGGCCGTTCACATATCGTGCCTAAAAACGCATGGAAAACGCTAAGCGCGTCTTTCTCCTGAGGCGTCTGTCTTTGCTAAGCAACAATGACGTGCTCTCTCCATGAGACGCGGAAATTTCAGCGAAGGATAAATGGATTTGCAGCTCTAAAAATCGCTTGCAGTAGCTCTGCTACTGAATTTATTTCAAAATTGCAATCCATATACAACTATGATCAGCTGTTCCTTCATCTTGGCTGAGCTCTCAACGTTGTTACGGGAAAGGATGAAGCTGATTGGTTGGTTCTTGTCACATGACCCGCGGTGCGCTTGCGGCATTCTGAAAAGTTGAGATGTTTTTACATTTTGCTGTATCTAAAACGTACCGAACCGAACCGAACCGTGACATCAGTGTATCGTATCGAACCGAACCGTGAATTTTGTGAACCGTTACACCCCTAATATATATATATATATATATATGTGAAAACTATTTTGAACAAAAAGATTGTATAAATTTCATATAATATATTTTATTTTTATATGTAAGTATTGTATTATTTCTAATTAATAAAAATTAACAAAAAAATAATTACAAATAATTAATTAATTAATAAAAAAAACACCATATTTGTAAAAAAATGCTCTCAAGGATTTATTCATTCAAATATATCAAAACTCAAATGTGCAAAATTATCAGCTTATGCTGATCACAATGATTAAATGGTTAAATACCATTAAATGGCAGTGATAAATCCTGGTGTGTCACTGGTCCCCTGCAGTAAATTAAAATAATATTTTTTGCTAGGTATTCTGCCACACGCTACGTCACAATGGTGTTAAAATCATACTTCTAACAGCAGTTAACACCTGTCACCCCATATTCGTTTAATAAATGGAGTATTTGGTTCCTTTTTTTACACTGTTTTCTGACTTCTTTAAGTTCTTTCTTTGCTCTTTAGTCGTTATGGATTTGTCCTGATTTTGAATCATATTTCTGCGCTCAGCTTCAGCTAGAGAAGCAGAAGGGTGAGATGCTGGGTGTTGTGATCGTGGAGTCGGGCTGGGGCTCCATCCTGCCCACCGTCATCTTGGCCTGCATGCTGAACAACGGCCCTGCCGCCCGCTCCGGCAAACTCAATGTGGGCGATCAGATCATGGCGGTCAACGACACCAGTCTGGTGGGCCTGCCGCTCGCCGCCTGTCAGGGCATCATCAAGGTTTTGACGTATCTAAGCATGTACTCAACACATACATGTCATTAGACTGCAGTATCACACGTTTCTGTGTCTATGCGTGTGTGTTTCAGAGCCTGAAGAATCACGTTCAGGTGAAACTAAGTGTAGTGAGTTGCCCCCCTGTTACTACTGTCCTCATAAAGAGACCCGACCTGCAATTCCAGCTGGGTTTCAGTGTCCAGAACGGCATAGTAAGTGTCAAGGATCAACACCACTAAAAGAAATTTACGTTTATAAAATAACAAATGTCTAATGCATGACTGTCTGATTACAGTAACTCGGCTTATCTGATCAGCGGATGTGTTTGTGCATTGTTAGGGGATTTTTTTTGGTTGTATCGTGAATAATTTCAGTCTAACGCAGTCATCCTGCTGTTGAATTGCAGATCTGTAGTCTGATGCGTGGAGGTATTGCGGAGAGGGGCGGAGTGCGAGTCGGCCACAGAATAATTGAGATAAACGGACAGAGTGTGGTCGCTATGGCGCATGAGAAAATTGTCCACGCCCTTTCAGTATCTGTAGGAGAGGTACGGCAATATATATATTTTAATTATTAGTAATAGTCCAATTACATGTTTTCAGTTTCAACTGAACTTCAGTACGGTACAAATCCCTCAAAATAATACGCGAATACTGTACAGATAGTACTTAACACTCCTGTCTTTTGCCGTTAGTCAAATAAAACCGACCTTTATTGTAAGCACACGGAGTCATCATCCTTTTCGCATATTTGCACTCATTTTATTTTATTATGTAATGTATTAATGCCACGAATGCTGTTAAAATGATGTTCCTTTCATTTTTTTTTCAACAGATAAACATGAAAACTATGCCTGCCATCATGTTCAGGTTGTTAACTGGCCAAGAGACACCGGTGTACATCTAAGAAATCATAAAACTGGGACTTTTTCCTGCAGCTAAAAAAAGTTTACAGCTCCAAAAAAAAAAAAAAAAAAAAGGGCAGAAAAATATTGAAAAAATAATCTCTGTCTTGCTTCATGTGGCTGTAGACTGCGAAGAAAACACAAAGAAAACCGAATCACATAACAATCTGATCAAAGGAGTGATGTTACTTGCTTATTAATGCAATGATAGTCTTCCATGCCAGAATTATTAGTTTGTATATATTTTAAATGCCTTTTGGTTCAAGCCTTTTTTGAGTTCTTAAACTAACAAAGTACTATTACCACGTGACTGTACTAAAGTTCAATAGATCAATACAGTAGGGCGTATTTTGTAACAATACTCATTTCACAAACTCAAAGATTAACAAGTGGGCTAAAGCATGCTAAAATCCAAAGATAGCTGTTACATTTGCTGAACATGCTTAGTCTTCAGTGTCTCTGTGATAAATGGGTACTGTACACTGTGAACGAACCATTTCAGTAGATTACTTCTTCAGCATGAAGACTGAGAATATACTAATCAGAAAACCTGAGCTGCATTCATGTGTACGTATGCATGATAAAAAATTTAGTATCACTGAGATAGTATTATTATTTTTGAATTCGATATTATTTGTATATTCTCTGTTTTGATTTTAGTTTTTTTAATGTATGTAGAGTTTATACAACTTCAATTTAAGCCTTCTTCATATAGATGTGATTTTCAATTAACATTTATTTCTTTTTTAAGTAATGAAAATATTTGTATTTTTTTTTTTTATTAGCTAATGGTGTGTGTGTGCATATTAATTACTCATAAATTCATTATTTTAGAATTAAAAATCAAATTACCTTTGAACTTCCGAATTCAGATGGATCACACATTGAAAAAAAATCAATGCAGACTGTATTTCAAATGAAACAATGCTCATATGGTTATGAATTCACTCTTGGTATTGCCAAATGTTATCGCATTTGACTAAAAAGAACTGTAACACAAATAATGGAAATAGACAGATTGTAGAATTTGTATTTTAATTTTGTGCATTATATACATATATACAGTACTTATGATTATGCAGTTTTCCCCCAGCAATTCAGTGTGTACGTTTTCAAGTAGTAGTTTTGGATGGCAGCACACAGCCCCTTAGAGTCGCTGTAAAAAAAAAATAATAATAACACTAATATTTAATCAAACAGCAAAGACATTGAATTTTAAACCAATGACACAATTTTGGTGTAAATAGTAATATGCTTTTGTTGTATGGAAAAGAGCAGCATGTATATTCTTCAGAACATCTTTTGTGTTCCACAGAAGAAAGAAACTCATAAAGGTTTGGAATAACATGATTGTGAGTAAATGATGACCAAATCTTTTTTCTTTTCAGATAATGTTAATGCAAATGCATTTCTTTGTGCTTTGAAACGTACTGTTAATGTAGTGATCTGCTGAGACGAGGACACATTTCCTGTCTGTGTGTTGTTATCATAGATCACTCCCTCTAGAAAGCCTGAGTTGAGGTAGCCTTCACCAGTATGGCATTCATCATCCTCGTTGTCCACGCCCACACTGAACGCCTCCCTCATCCTCGCAGAACACAGACAGTCCAGTAGCACCACCACCAAACCAATCACAGCGCACAGCAAACCTGAAAATAATCGAAAAACACACACAAAAAAGATTCTTCATTGGCATTAATGGTTCGATGAAGATCATCCATAGAACCTTGTCATTGCACAAAAGGTTCTTTATAGTGGAGAAATGTTCTTAAAATATTTAAATCTACTTCACAAGGTTCTTTGGGGAATTCAAAAATGGTCCTATGACATCACTGTGAAAGCCACCTTCTGGAACTTTTATTTTTAAAAGCGTGAAATATTCTCCTCAAATAAAGGTTTAAATGGATGCCATAGAAGAACCCTCCCATGAACACTTGTTTTCCTTAAAGCGAAGAACATTAAAAAGTCATCTAAAGAACTTTTTTTTCACTATAAAGAACCTCTGGAATGAACGTTTCCATTGATGTTAAAGGGTCTTCATGGAACCTCGAATGCCAGTAAAGTATATATTGCACATAAGGTTCCTCAGACTGAAAATAAAATGGGTTCTGTTCACCCAAAATGGTTCACCAAAAGTATTGTCACCACAGATTATATCTATATCATTTGATATTGTATTTAACATATGCTTACCAAGTCAAACACTTTTGAAAGTGGTACGCTTTCCCATAAAGATCATTTACCTGTAGCCAAAGCGATCCAGAAGGAATGGCTGTAATCTGTCTTTAAAGACTCTGCACCTATACTGAAGTCACATGGGATCACATTGAATATAGTTGAGAAGGAAGCCATGGAGAAGAAAATGAAAGCGGCCGTGGCTATCATCATATAACCGGCGTAGAGGATGACAGGCATTGAGAAGAGGATATTGGCCACTAGCCAGCAGCAAAAAGCCGTCCTGTGGGAGAAGGCCATTCTGTACTTCAGCTTGCTTTAATTTGTTGAATAGGATGGGGTTTCTTTACACTACAGTAAGACATTGGTGGTGTCTGTGTGTTGGTTTACCACAGATTGGCTGAGGCGAAGCGGCCTGAGTATCTGTACTGGTAGATGAGGCCGCAGGCGCTGTTGCGAGTGAACTTCTCTGCGATGTAAAGGATGGGGTTGGGAAGACCTCGCTCCAGCGCGTCATCGTACTGCTCATCTACGCTGCTCGACCACCTGAAGATCTCGTTGTAGTCAATGGTCTCATTTATCTGCAATACTGGGTCGCCTGTTGGAATGGATATCGAAAACCCATGAAACCTGAATTGGACTAATAATATTCTTGATAAGTGGACCATAAATCTTGATGACTCATGCGGTTTACCTTTGAGTGTGATGTTTATGCCATACAGCCCCACATGAAGTCCCACCTCAGCGGACACCACAGCATTACTGAAGGATTTGTAGCTGGCGTTGGCTTTCACGCTGGCTTCAGCCCAGTCTCCAGTAAAATTCAGCACTGAAATGGACAAGAAGATCACAGAATTAAAATGTAGACTATGTTATACAAGTTCAGCAGCTCTTACTGTATGAAATGACACAAGATAACTGGACTTATTGAGATATTTCATTCTTTTGTTCTAGTTGAATTTTTAGACTCTTAAACTTAAAAATGCATGAATGCAATTGCATTATGTAACAAATATGTCAAACCGAACCAATTAAATTTAATTATCACCTTGACTTTGGTTAAAAGTCATCGAAAAACTTGGCGAGGTTAGAAAAGAGCTCTAGCAATGCAATGTTGTCTAATGCTATGTAGTTCTTGTATTTTAAATTCCAGGTACATAGGAAAATATTTTTGAGGCCAATATTACCATATCTAGCAACAACTTGAGTTCCAGACTAACTTGAAAAAAATACTTGAAATACTCACCTACTAAAACAACTCCAATAAATAAACTAATGATTATCCTGAACGTCCAGAACAGTCTCTGAAAAAGAGGACATTTTTTTGTATATATATTAATCTTCTTTTTCCCCCCACAAACTGGCACAAATCCTTTGTGATATTTTAGACATCTTTGACATAAAGAGCTGATGTAAAAGACTTAACACAAGGTTTGTAAATTAACAAGGGCACTAAAAACGTAAAAGAAAAAAAAACAGAATTTTACTCTAAATGGTGTTACTGACACTGATATTCAACAAAAATAACACATAAATTAGAAAGCTGTAGATAAAGAAAAGCCTTCTAGACAAACTGATCCAACTCACTTACCGATTTGCCACGTATTCCCGGTAGAATGAAGAGGAAACTGACAGCCAGAACCGAGAAAACCAGGATCGCGACCAGCAGGCTGATGTCGACTATGAACGGGCTCCTTTGTAGGGAGTAAAACGGGTAAATGCCATCGTAGAAAGTCATCTTCCCTCCACAGGCGAGAACTATAGCTGAAAGAAGGACAGTGTTGGCCAGAGGCTCAGTTACCTGAAGATTGCAGATTACAGTCTAGTGTGCGAATTATACAGTGATTTCAGGAGGGCCGATATAGCTACTTTTGAAGTGCGCCTACAGCGAAACCCCTACTCGAGCCGATTTTTGCCGATATATCGCGAAGTGAAATTCGCGCTCTAGATTTAGCTTTAGTTCATCCCTGATTTAACAAATGCTTGTAGGTAAAAAATAAAGTTTCCTTTTTAGGCTTTCGAAATTTGTTTCCTTCATAAGAATTAGGCTACAATTCGGAAATAACTAACTCGGCCCATCTCTCACACATCTTCACACTTCAGATCGGTCGTTAAAAATTACTTCGAATAGATCTAGAACACAGAAAGCGCCCCTCATACAGCAGTCCGTTATAATGCAAATGATCCCGCTCAGGTAACCGGTCCAGGTAAGCGCACCTTCAGGTGATTGTTAACGTGAATGAGGATACTTTGATAACCGTACATCAAAGGACATCGGATCTTCCTTCATAGTCTGACAGAACTGGATGTTACTTGATAGACATTTGGAAATCAATACCCAACGACAATGCCGTATTGCAACTCACCTGTGGACGCAACGAGAGCCGCGAAACAACACGGGAAAATATGTGTCCTGGAAATAGGATGATCCTCTCGGCGCTCATCTTTTAAGCGATCGCACTTCCTAATAAAATATTTGATTTGCATTGATTGGTATTCCCAAAGAGAGGTGTGAACCGCTCATGACCAGCCCTTCAAACATAAACCCAATGTGAAACAGGCAGGTGTGGATGTGGGTCGGACTCTTCCTTTGATTTTCGCTACCGTCTGGTCTATTCGCGGACAGGTGAGGTCTGCTATTCTCTAAGACAGGCGTGACTGTATTTTAACTTTAATTTGCTTAATGTTTGCTCTAAAGTCCCGGATTTGTCAGTCTTAAAGGAAGGTTGTGTCTGCTTGAACACACGGCAGTTTTCTGTAGTTCAGGTGAAGAGGTGCTTCATTGGTCTGCAAGAATGGGTTTATGTGAGCTACTCTTGAAGACTTTAACTGCACTGTCTGTTCTCTGTCAAGCTACTGGTGAGTAAAGTCTGTCTATCTGATCTTTCTACACCGACATCTATCTATCTATCTATCTATCTATCTATCTATCTATCTATCTATCTGTCTATCTGTCTGTCTGTCTGTCTGTCTGTCTGTCTGTCTGTCTGTCTGTCTGTCTATCTGTCTATTTATCTATCTATCTATCTATCTATCATTTTGAAATTATAAAAACTATTTTTAATAAATGTGAACCAATGTGCATAACTTTATTATAATTTGTATTATTTTTTAGTTTAACTGTCCTCTAATTTTTTTTTAATGCTATTTTAATTAGAGAAATTACTGTATTTTTTTAGTGGTCTCAGACTTTTGATCCTCACTATGTACATATATATGAATTTCCAGCTGTTTGAATACTCATTCGCCTACACTATTCACTAAATGTGTTAAATACTATGTAACAGGCTAATATGAGTTCTTGTTATTCATGAAAATTACTGAAAAGTGTTTCAATAAACTGTACTTCAGTCAAGGTTATTCAAAATATGTTCCTATATTTTGCAATTAAAAAATTAGTGGCAAAAAAGTGGCTCATTGACACAAAATAGCTTTTTTGATTATTTTTTCTTTAATCTTGCATATTTGTTTATTTTACATCTTAACTATTATTCCATTGATTTTTTTTGAGGGACATTTTAGGATGTAAGTTGGATTTAGAATCCTAGATAAATCTTATTTTAAGCACAGCTGAAATGTGCATGGAATAAATTAAATCATCAATGTACTAACATTATATAAAGATTCACACTAATTTATTATAGTGTTGCCAAAGTTCCTTTGATCTTGAACCAAACAGGTGCCAATTCTGCCATTACCTGGGAAGTTCAAAGGTATGATGGGTGGTACAATAATTTGGCAGATCACGATCGAGGGGCTGCAGGTGAGTGAATTCATACTTCTTTTATGTTTAAAAAAAAAAAAGAAGAAGAAGGGAACATCAGGATATTGTCCCTACAGATGCAGCACTGCTCCGTCTCCTTCCGGCGCAGTACGCAGATGGCGTTTATCTGCCCCGACAGGAACCGCACCTGCCAAACCCCCGCCAGATAAGCAACATAGCGATGAGTGGCCAATCTGGTCTCATGTCCTACAGGAACAGAAGCGTTCTCTCTGTGGCCTTCGGTAGGTGATGCTTTCATTTAAACACGGTGTAACCTGTTGATTGAAGAGCCAGCCCTGTAATAATAGTGTCACATCATTTAAAGAAATGTCCAGAAAAGGCTTATTGAGTGTAATTTACCTTAAAGTGATAGTTCACCCAATAAAAATACAAATTTAAGACACAAATGCATCGATTCACTTCAGAAGGCCATTATTACAATGCAATTCAGGGAACACAAAATTAATGCCAGTGGCTCCTGATGAGAAATTGAGGTCTTATGAAGCGAAACGATTGATCTGTGCAAGAAACTAAATGTTATTTAGCGGTAATCCACAGCATTAGGCAATTTGGAGATTTGATTCTTTTCCGCAAGCTGATTATTTCGGACAGTTGGTTTCAGTTTAAGGTTGTATTTGTTTCCTCAGTTCAGTGACTGTTATGAGTAGTGCTGAATGAGTTGGCAAAACCAGCATCATAGGATCAGATTTGCCGGTATTTTGGTTCATTCTGAGTCAGAGTTACTGTCAGGTGTCTGAAAGTGAGTTTTGCTGCCCAAGCTGTGAACTCTTTCAGATGCTTCAGTCCTATCTATGCACTGTTATTCTATTAAGAATTTTAAAGGATTTCAGTAGGTGTTTTCTTAATAGTGACTAATTTTAATAACGGATCAAGGAGAATTTGATTCCTTATGATGGCCACTCTTTATTATAACACTAGGTTACCATGTGTGGTCTGAGATCTCAGAATCACGAAGGCCTGGTTGTCCACCTGAGTTCATGCATATTAAAGTCCATAAAGAAGATCCTGTCTTTGGCTCTAACTCTTCACAACCGGTCCTGCTTCAGTTCCAGAGAGCAGAGTGGGATCCGAGCACGGGCAAAAGTCCTAACAATCCCCGCACACAGGTGCGTATGTAGCCCCTGTAGACTGTATGGGATTTATAATAGACCTGCTGGGTTTTTGATCTACCCGAATTCATTTCAGGTGAATCACGTGACAGCATGGATAGATGGCAGCTCCATCTATGGATCGTCCAGCTCATGGTGCGATGCCTTGAGAACGTTTTCCAAAGGACTGCTGGCGTCAGGCGCCTCACAGGACATGCCCCGGCGCAGCAGCAGTGGTTACCTCATGTGGAGCGCGCCGGACCCCAGCACCAGCCCCGGCTCACAGGAGCTCTACGGTAACATATGGAGTAATACTTTAAGTTGTAGTACATTTATTTATTTATGACCACATGACCAGTAGTTACATGGCTAATCAATTTTATAACTAAACAATACATAAATGGCTATATAAATAAATAAATAAATGCTCAATAACAAATAAAAATGAATTAATTAATTAGTGATTAAATGCATAATAATAGTAAATATATTGATTAGCATCTTGGTCTGCTCTAGGAGATAACACCGTCATCGAACCTGGTCTGTCTAACACCGAAAGATGTTAATGTTAGTACCAAACACTTCTTGCACTGCAATAACTCGCTAATCGAAAAACATAAGCTATATAAAATAGATCAACTTACCGTGTGCTTTTTTTTCGTTGGAAAACAGCAGCTCGCTATTCTTGGTCCTCGTTGAGAAGCATCGCGATGCAATCATGAGTTATTTACTAAACTGAAAGATTATGATTTGTATTTGTGAGTGACAGACAAGTAGAAGGGTGGGGGCACACTGGGGGGCCAATCAGTTTCCCCAAGGCCCCTCCCCTGGCTATAAGGGATTTAAAACCCACATAATTTCATTTGACAGGCAAAATAAATAAAAAAAGCATAACAGTGAAATGACAAACTGTGTTTTCTAAAAATCGAGCCAAGAGGCAGCATATAGAGAGAGAAAAGCAAAGGAACCAAAATAGAACCCTGAGGAACCCCACAGGGCAAAAAAAACATTACTCGAGTAATGTTCAACCATCTTGACTGAAAAACTCACTGGAGTGTTATTGTTGCAATAATTCCTTTTTCCTCAATCCTTTTGCATGAGCATGTGTTTGCTAAAATGCTCATATGTGACACCAATAGACCATCATTTTTGAAAATAATCTTCAATCTATGTTCCTCTTGTAAATGGCTCCATAGATGGCAAAACATTAAGCAATAAAGTACAAAAGTGCATGATACAGAGCAGAGTGACTTCTCATTTTGCATTATTTTAGTACTTGTATGGAAAAAAAAGTACATTGTTACATTGTTTTCAGCTGCTGGTTTTGTGTTCTCAGAGTTTGGGAATGCCTGGGCCAATGAGAACATCTTTACGGTCACTGAGGGAATTATTTGGTTTCGTTACCACAATTACCTGGCCTCCAAACTGCACGAGGAACACCCCTCTTGGTCAGATGAAGAGCTTTTCCAAAATGCCCGAAAGAGGGTTATTGCCACATTTCAGGTAAAGCAGATGGTGCTCTATTACTGACTCACTTCATGAAACGGGGCAGTTTAGAGGAGTGTAAAGATTCCATTCCTTCCATTAGAATCTCCTTTGAACACTTTGAAAAATATAATGATATATCAGTCTTATTTCTGATTTGATGATCGATCCTTCCTCAGAATATAGCATTCTATGAGTGGCTGCCGGCCTATCTGGGAGCTCCAGTGACTTCCTATCCAGGTGAGACTTGTGTGTGTGTGTGTGTTCTGAATGTGGACATGCTCCAGTAATCTGTAGTTTGGCTCAAACGGCACACCCACTGACCACAGTCCGTTCTCTGACCGTCTGAAGGTCACACTACAATCAGATTTTTCATTCACTTCCACTCATATGCATGTTCGCGCTTATTAATAATAATAATTATTTGATATTTATAATTTCTATTAATATGACCAATTGCATTTTGATACAGGTTTCAACTTCTTTTACTTTTAAAGGTCCTGTAGGGAACTTTTGTAAAAAAAGATTTTTTACATATTTATTAAACCTGTCATTATGTCCTGACAGTAGAATATGAGACAGATAATCTGTGAAAAAATCAAGCTCCTCTGGCTCCTCCCAGTGGTCCTATTGCCATTTGCAGAAACTCCATCGCTCGCGGTAAAAAATAACCAATCAGAGCTGTGGTCCGTAACATTGTTTGTGTTCAAAATGTAGAAAAATGTATATAATAAGCGAGTACACCATGAATCCATTTTCCAAACCGTGTTTTTAGCTTGTCCTGAATCACTAGGGTGCACCTATAATAAGTGTTTATATTCTGACTATTTTAGATTGCTTCGGGGTTACCGCAGCGGAGTAACCCAGTACCTTTGTGATTCTTCATAGACATAAACAGAGAGAAGTAGTTCCGGCTACGATGTTCTTCCGCAAGACGCAAGCAGTTCTGTTTATTAACCGCTAGAGCGTCAAAAGTTCCCTACCGCAGCTTTAAGTAATAAATTACTTATTAAAATAATCTAAATAAATAAAAAAAAAAAATTTTTAGGTTTGAGATGCAAATTTACAATAAAATATTTAATGTAAAATATCTAATGATAATAAACAAATATAAAATTATTTGTCTGTTATTGTGATATATTGAACAAAATGATCTATGTGGGTCAGAGGGTCTCTTCCTGTTTAGGTGGACGATTATATGCAGCTGTGAGCAGACCTTCTGCCACGGGTCAATGATTTGGCAACACGAGACTAATCTGTGGTCTGTTAAAATCTGTCTCATGGCTTGTGTAAAATGCAGTTGGCTTTGCAGTTGACAGCATGTCGTTGGCGTCTACGTGATTGCAGGTTAACAGATGCCAAGTACTGTATGTCCTTTCTGCTGAGGGCAGTACTGTAGGCTTAACAGTGGTTTGTGTAAATATGAGCTGATAACGGAATATATAATATGAGCTGAATCACACAGCGCCGTCTTTTTTGCAGGTTATCAGAAATATGTTGATCCAGGGATCTCTGCTGAGTTTGAAGCTGCTGCTGTGAGGTTTGGACTGACTCTTGCACCACCTGGTGTATATAAAAGGTACACTGCTCAAATCACTTTTGTAAAACTGATACAAATCCCATGACATTGTAACATTAACATTGTACATCTAACATGTTGACATTGTAACATTAACATTAACAACTTTCTGTTCATATAGTAACATGTTTGTGTGTATATATATACATATATATGTTTTGCTGTAGTGTGTCAGTAGGAAATATCAGTTTACATTTCCAAACATTACTTTTGCCTTTAAATGTAATAATCCATTGAGATTTTTGTTTGCATGAGGAGTCTGACAGCAGCCAGTGCTCCACATAGAGATCTGATCTGATCATCATCAGTCTGTCTGGAAGAACATGAAGAAACAGAACAAACTGAGACAGACGCAATCCAGAAGAACTGTGGCAATGTCTCCAAAACGCTTCAAGAGACCTGCAAAGCTACAGTACTGTGCAAAGTTTTAGGCATTTCTGTAAAAATGCTGTGGAGTGGGGATGCCATCAAAAAATAATCATATAAATAGATTTTATTACTAATGAATTTCTATTAACTTAACTAAATTAAATCAACATGACCACACTATGTGTTAAAAAAAACTTTTTTCCTAGAAGGATTTGTGCATTATTTTTCAGGTAGCTTTGCAGGGAGGTTTCGTGTGTTTTGGAGACATTGCCACAGTTCTTCTGGATTGGGTCTAGTATAATACTAGTAGCCTAAGACTTTTGGACAGTATTGTACAGTATTGTATATATATATATCCCAAACTTTCAAATGGTAGTGTACATATAAATTCCTCTATTGTATCTAAAATTGTGTTGAAATGTGATTTTGGGGATTCAGAAACAGGACATGTCACTACAAAAGTGCTGTGAACAGCGACGCAAGTAAATCTCCTGCCCTGCGTTTATGCAACACCTTCTGGAACCGAAATGTGAGTCATGATTTTATTTATTAAATTTCAAACATGGTGGCTTTACTATAATTTTGACTGTTTTTGTCCCAAGAATGTCTTTATTATATATATGTATACACACACAAACACACAGACACATATATAATGAAATGTAGAAATTATTTTAATTTAATCAAATATATATATATAAATGTTTTAGAATCCAAACCTGCAGTCCAGTCAGGATGTGGATGAGCTAATAATGGGCATGGCTTCTCAGATCGCTGAGCGAGAGGACAACGTTATTGTGGAGGATTTGAGAGGTTGCTTTTTCTTTCAATTCGTTTAATGACAATAAGAACATCTGCTGTTTAACACATCTTCTCCATTCCATTTTTCCATTAGACTACATGTACGGCCCCTTGAGGTTCTCGCGCTCTGATGCAGTGGCTTTGACCATCCAGAGGGGGCGTGATTTTGGGCTGCCCAGTTATAACCAGATCAGGGAGAGCCTCAACATGCTGCCTGTCAACAGCTGGGACGAGATCAACCCTAAACTGTATAACACACAGGTGCTGCTACAGCCATCAGCAAGAATCTCTCAATAACAAATATCCAGAATCACCCAACCACTTATTGTTCAGATACTGCACAAATCTAGTTTGTAATGTTCTATCTGTTTCTTTGATCTAGTTGTTAAGGGTGCTTGAAAAGTTGTATGAGAATGATACCTCCAGACTTGAGCTATTTGTGGGCGGCCTGCTAGAATCACAGGAAGGACCCGGTCCAGTGTTTTCCACCATCATCCTGGACCAGTTTGAACGAATAAGGAACGCTGATCGCTTCTGGTT
This sequence comes from Carassius gibelio, assembly GCF_023724105.1. Classification (NCBI taxonomy): domain Eukaryota; kingdom Metazoa; phylum Chordata; class Actinopteri; order Cypriniformes; family Cyprinidae; genus Carassius; species Carassius gibelio. The sequence continues at coordinate 12,435,792 of NC_068395.1, read as the reverse complement.
TGAGAACATACAAAATGGGTGAGAGATTTTTATTTGATGATTACTTAAAAAAACAAACAAAAAAAAACAGCCATGTCAGTTTGGTCAGATGATGAGCACACAGAACACTGAAAGATATCCTTCATCTCAGCTTGTTCACTGAAGAGGAGATCCAAGCCATACGTAACACCACATTTCATGATGTCCTTCTGGACGTTACTAGTGCGGAGGAGGGTGACATTCAAAAGAATGTGTTCTTCTGGGTGAACGGTAAGAAGCAACCAAGATGCACCAACATATTCCACAAAAAATAATATTATAAATCATGATGTGTTTATGTTGGGCTTTTTGTTCAGGTGATCCCTGCCCCCAGCCTCAGCCAATCAGAGCCTCTGATCTACACCCCTGCACAAAGGCTTCCTCTATGAGTTACTTTGACAACAGCAGCAAAGCTGGTTTTGGAGTAACGGTGGTGGTACTCTTCCTGTTTCCAGTTGGTCAGTGTCATTCATACATATATATATATATATATATATATATATATACTCCTATGAATTTCATTCAGTTACTGTTACCTACCCTCTTAAAATACATTAGGTAACTTTTTGAATGAATTAGATTTGCTGCTCTCAACCTTTCCTGAGGATGGTACTCCCATAGTTATGCTTGGAGATTTCAACATCCACTTAGATAAACCTCTGTATGTAAGAGTGTCATCTACTGCAACACACAAATCAGGCCACCAACTGGACCTTATTTATATACGATACTACTCTACTGATCATGTACTGGTTACTCCACTGCACACGTCGGATCACTTCCTCCTCACTCTTAACCTCAACATGGTCCCTGATACATCACTTACCCCTCCACATGTCCACATCTTTCTACGTAACCTACGCTCACTCTCACCCTCCCGGCTATCTGCCATGGTTTCATCTTCACTTCCTTCCCCTAAACTGTTAGCATCTTTTGATCACTTTTTGTTTAAAAAAAAATATTGAAATGGTATTCTTGTATTGAAGTGAAATAATTTATTGGATAATTTATTACAATCGAACACGTCACTTTCAAAGTTTCTTGCTAGTTAAAATAAAGAGTTTTTGTCAGGGTGTATATTCCCCCCAATCATTTATCAACACTCGCCACTGTTACAACTTTCTGATCTCTCAACAGTAAGCTACATAGTAGCTTGTGTAGTTGCTCGTGTCCGGACGGCCAGATACAAACGATTCCAAAAGAAGCTCAGAGGTTCTACCACAGACAAGAAACCTGCACATGAAACTATTGGTCAGTAACATCACCTGCAGTGTCACATTCGTCTGAAATGCCAGTGAAGATGAGTTTATTAACTTCATTTTACTATATTTATTCAGCCAAAGAGTGGTTGGGTCACAATGCAGCACCTCAACAAGTTACACTTGCATTCAATGAGAAGAAAGTATTCCAGACCTTTGATGAAAACGGCTCTCTTCTCAGTTCTCACAGCATGAGCAATCAAGACCACCTGAATGTGTTAATATCAAATGACCATCAGCATCGTGCTTTGCTCTTGAAGATCCCCAAAGAGTATGATATGGTAGGCATTTTGTAGTTTATTCTGATGTTATTATCATTCAACTGATTCTCAATGAGACATTAAGTTGTCAGATTTCTGTCCAAAAGGTTTTGTTCTTTGAGGATGGTGGACAGAGGTCAAAGTTTCTGAGTCACCTGCGCTCTGCGCTGGAGGGCAGAATTCAGAATCTGACCGTGATGGAAATGAGTGAGAAAGAGCTTCTTAGAGATGCAGTGACCAGAACACAGAGGGAAAAGATTGTGGAGACATTTTTCAAGCACGCTTTTTCAAAGGTATGTGTTTCTGTTCTCTCTTTATAATGTATGTCTACACGGTCATTTTGTTTTCATTCCACTGGCAAAGTGTCACAAAGTTAAGAGGTAGCATCTTCCATGTGTTTTTTGACTCCAGGTCTTGGACATTGATAAAAGTGATGCAGGAGACTTGAGCAATAGGACCAGAGAAGCTTTACAGTGTGAGCTCACACGAGCTGAATTCGCCAGTGTGCTCGGTCTGAAGCCTGACTCGCTCTTTGTTGAGTCCATGTTCACACTGGCTGACAAGGATGGTAATGGATACCTTTCGTTTCAGGAGTTCCTGGATGTTATTGTCATTTTCATGAAAGGTGAGGTTGTTAAAATCTTTTTTATTGCTCTTCATTGTTTCAATATATGTTGTTGTCACCATTTAAAAATACTACCAAGTAACAGTGTTACAATGTTGTGATGTTACAGTGCTACAGGTTTACCTTGTTATGTTAGGATTTTACAGTTTTACAGTGTTTCAATGTTAGAATGTTAGAATGCTACAATGTTACACTGCTACAAAGTTACGTTGTAAGGATGTTACAGTTTTACAATTTTAGTATTTCCATGCTAGAATGTTGTGATAGTACAGTGTTAAGATGCTACTAAGTTAACTTCTTACAATTTCAGGATGTTACAGCTTTCAATTTTAGAGTTTTTTTTGTTGTTGATACAACGTTACAGTGTTACGGTTTAATGATGTCACAAGTGCTACAATTATTGCCTTGTTACATTGTTAGGATATTATAAAATGTTATATTGTTTTGTTGTTAGAGGGTTGTTATGTTACAATATTATAATGTTACAATGCTGTAAACTTACCTTATTATATTGTTATAATTTTACAGTTTTACATTTTACAGCGTTACAGTGTTCTGATGTTACATAGTTAAGATGTTACTGTGCTATTAAGTTAACTTAGGATGTTACAGTGTTAGTTTTATGATTTTACAGTGTTACAAAGTTACATTGTTAGAATGTTACAGTTATACAAATATGTGGCATTAACATTTTACAAAGCGACTTTAGAATGTTACAGGTATACATTTTTTGCAGCATTACAATGTTACAAAGTAACCTTATTTTGAATGTTACAGTTGTACAATTTTGTGGCATTACAATGTTACAAAGTAACCTTACGTTGTTAGAATGTTATAGTTGTACAAGTTTGCAGCATTCATAATGTTGCAAAGTAACCTTATATTGTTAGAATTTTACAGTTGTACAATTTTGCGGCATTACAATGTTTCAAAGTTTGCGGCATTACAATGTTGCAAAGTAACCTTACGTTGTTAGAATGTTACAGTTGTACAATTTTGCGGCATTACAATGTTTCAAAGTAAACTTACGTTGTTAAAATGTTACAGTTGTACAAGGTTGCAGCATTACAATGTTTCAAAGTAAACTTACGTTGTTAGAATGTTACAGTTGAACAATTTTGCAGTATTACAATGTTACAAAGTAAACTTATTGTTAGAATGTTACAGTTTTACAGTGTAATGGTGTTAATATTTTGTGTTTTTGCTCTCAAATCCAGGTACTCCTGAAGAGAAGTCTAAGCTTTTGTTTTCAATGCATGACATTAAAGGAGATGGCTTCTTGTCCAAGGAAGAGTTCACTTTCCTACTCAGGTCGTTTCTGATGTTTTTTGAGCTTTGTAGAGAACAAAAGTATTTATATATATACTTTTATAATCAGATTAAATTGTTCTGCTTGTCACATTCCTCATGTCTTGTACAGGTCTTTCATTGATATCTCTGAAAGTGCTCTATCTAAGAGTCAGGCTGATGATGGTATAGCAGCTATGCTTCAGGCAGCTGGTCTTTACAACAAAGATTGCTTCTCCTGGGAGGACTTTCACCTTCTGCTGCGAGACCATTCAGCTCAGCTCAGTATTAAAGGTCATGGTCTAATCCTCCATGTCTATATTTATTAATTCACTCAATACAGTGGCATTTTACTTTGAAACTGTTGTTCCTGTATTCCCAGGCATGGAAGTACTTGGAAAGAAAAAAATAGCCAGAGAACAGCGAGTATCTTTCATTAAGAAAAATAGGTAAAGAAAAAAAATATAACATAAAATCCATTTGGCACTTAAAAAAAGAATAAGAGTAATATAGCTATTATAAGTATTTTTTTATTTCTATTGTAGTCCTTCAGCAGTGGAAGAGCTTACTCACAGGCGTGAGGGGGAGCAAGACCAGGAACTTCGTCAAAGACAGACCAAGAAGTGAGATGTTAATGCAGTGGTTCTCAATTTCAGTCCTCGTGCCACCACCACCCCACCGCGAGCTCTCTTTAATTTAACACACTTGAGAGAATAGAGAGAGAATTCCATTCATGAGCTGTGTTCCGATTGCAATGGTCCGTACACAACATTCACTTTTCCCCACTCCCTAAACACAAGAAGTACGTTGAAGTTTACTTCACTTCGAAACATTCATTCACAGATTTGCGCTACGCCACAGCCTGTAGCGTCTTCACACACAGAAGAAACTTACTAGAGAAGTGTGAATTTACCTCTGTAAAAATACAATTTCAATTCACATCTCGCACAACTTGAATGGAACATACACTCCATTCTTACTGGAATCATGGCGGAATTTCCTATAAAATCCACTTCGTAGTGCACTTATGGTCAACGAGAACAAATGTCTGAAGTGATAAGAGATGCATGCAAAATTATGGAACATGTTCTGACATGTATGGTCACTAGGTGTTAGATTTAAGCCTTTGTGAAACCCATCATTTGTTGGCTATTGAGCAATGTGGCAATCTGTATTTGTGGGAAGTGATGCAATTCTGTGACGTTATATTGGTCAGGTTTCGCTTTGAACGTCATCATTTCTAGTTGACTGTGACAAAATTAAACTGGCTAATAATGCAGAAGCAGAAATAACTTGAAAGTGACCTTTACATATTATGAATGTTGATTGTTGAGGACTTGTGTGTGACGAGTGGGGCGGAGCTAGTGTTGCTCATTATCATTCACTCCACAGGCCTTGCTCCACTTCCACGGCTCTCAGATGGAGATGTTTAGGAAGGATGTTACTATGATACATTACTGATAAATAACTAACTAGACCAGACATGTCCAATCCTCCTCCTGGAGGGCCGGTGTCTTGCAGAGTTCAGTTCCAACCCCAATAAACACACGTGAACCAGCTAATCAAGGTCTTATTAAGTATACTAGAAACTTCCAGGCAAGCTGACCTATCCACCCGTCTGTCTAATTAGTTATCTATTTATTGACATGTCTTTCTGTGTAGTTAGTCAATCTGACTGCCTTTCTATTTAATTTTTCTCACATCTTAGGTTAACTTACTGGCTATTTCTCTGTGTAGTTAGATAATTATCCATTTGTCTGTCTATCCAATTAGTTAAAATGCTCAACCCAAGTTTGAGCAATAAAGGTATGTTATTTCTGTCAAGCCACCCTAATTAAAGCAGAATATGTTCTGTTTCCCTTGTTAGAACTGAACAAAACATCCCTAAAGTGTACGTGAGGCCTCGGAGGGAGCGCTACAACAGGAACGCAGTGCAGCAATGCATCCAGCAGGTCAAACGCTTCATAGAAAACTACAGAAGACATATCATTTGCACAGTCATTATATACGGGATCACCGCTGGACTAGCACTGGAAAGATGCTATTGTAAGTGTCCCATTATTTTCTCTCTTTTCATCTCTGAACATTGTATTGTGCATATTTAATGCCTGATTTGATTTATTGTGATCATGTTGAACTGTCCCTATTTTTTAACACTGGAGATCCTCACTAATAGTTGCAAACCAATAGCAATGTTTGTAGATTATGGTTTACAGGCCCATGCCAGTGGCATCCCAGAGACCTCCATGGTGGGTGTGCTCGTGTCTCGCGGTTCTGCGGCCGCAATCTCCTTCCTGTTTCCCTACATGCTCCTCACTGTGTGCCGTAACCTGATAACCATGTGCAGAGAGACTTTTCTCAACAGATACATCCCGTTCGATTCGGCCATCGACCTTCACCGTCACATGGCTATGACTGCTGTCGTCCTCTCAGGTCAGAAGAGAAACATTCGCTCTACGTACAAAATGCCATCTATTAATACTTGGACTTCTTATGTGCACTCTCAATTTTTTTTTTACTATAGATATGATTCATTAGAATCTTACATCGGCGTGTTTATGTTTTAATACTTTGCATGTCTAAAGATATTTGTGCAGTTTATGACATATGTCAGTTGACGCATTCAATTGCCAGGGTTCAAAGTTCCATTGCATTGTAACATTTCCTCAAAGTGATGTGCTATACAGCAATAATTTCACTTTTTTTTTATTTAAGTTTATTTTTTTATTTTTTTTTTTGGTGCCAGTTGTTCACAGTTTGGGGCATGTGGTCAACGTTTATGTTTTCTGCATCAGTGACCTCAGTATTCTTGCCTGCCTGTTTCCTAGAGTGTTCTCCAACAATGGGTAATTTATACAATTGATCTTGAGATACACACACACACACACAAATATATATATATATATATATATATATATATATATATATATATATATATGTACACATATGGTGATGGTTTCAGGTTCAGAGTAACATTCAAAAGTAACGTTTCCATAATGTTTTACAAAATGATCAAATGTTCATGTAACCAGAACTGGATGTTTTGAATGTTCAGAGAACATCCAGAAATAAAAATTGTCAATCTTAATGGGAACATAAAGCATTCTTAGAGCATATGTTTGTTAGCTGGGAATCTCTGTTAGTGCAGGAGCCTTGTCTAATATTCTGTATGTTGATCAATTGTAGATCTGAGCTTCCAATGAAATGGACCTTCTGGTTTTTCAAGACAGTTCCTGGTATAGATGCTCATTCAATGTTGTTCGGATGTATTCAGTATTACATTTCTAGAGTCGGTATATTACTTTTCTTGATGTGTGTTTGCTGTAGCTTTGTTGTGTTTCTCTTTCAGGTCTCACTGGGGTTCTTTTGCTGTTGATTTTTGCTTTTATGTACGTCTTCGCCTCACGCTATTTCAGATGCATCAGCTTTAGAGGATTCTGGATCACACACCACCTCTATGTGCTCGTCTATGTCCTGGTAAAGGAAAAAAAATACCTATTCATTTATGAGCTTCAGAATTATGTACTACGAAAAACTAATATAGTTGAAATTCAGTTAGTAAGAGAGTGAAAGGAAAAAAAATCCATAAATGATTCATTAGAATACTTCTTTACACTTTTTGTTTAAAAATAAATAAATAATGTTTTCCAATTTTTAAAGTAAAAGAAATGACGAAAAAAATGGCGTTTCTTTTTTTTGATTTTTCCAAAAAAAAACAATATGATTTTTCTCAGCCATTTGTTTAGTTTTTTGTTTAGTTTAGTTTTGTTTTGAAAGTTACATGTCTGGTGAGCACATTGGCCACAGGAACTGTGAATATGGACTTCCTCTCTTGTCTCTCTCATCTCATTTGGCAGACAGTGATCCACGGCAGCTACGCCCTCCTCCAGGAGCCCCGCTTCCACATCTACCTGATCCCCCCGGGCCTCCTCTTCCTCCTGGACAAGCTCATCAGCCTCAACAGGAACAAGGTGGAGATCCCAGTGTTGAAAGCGGAGCTGCTGCCCTCAGGTAGACAATACGCTCAGCAAATCCACCACAACGCTCTTCAAGGGCCTGAGCACACAGTGGTGTCTCATGTGCTGTAAAGTGTTCACTTCTAATTGCTCTAGCTGTAAAATAATACAGCACTTCAGAACAAGAGTATCGAGGCAAATCCAGGAGTCACTTTATTGATTTTAAAATTAAACGTTGTCTAAAATCACCAATAGGGTGACAATTTATTTCAATAGTCCACTTTAGATATTCCACTAAATATAAGTAGTTTTGCAACTACATGTCAACTATGAGTCATTAGAGTATTAGTAGACTGCTAGCACTGATCATTCTACTGACTATAAGCAACGTTGAGGAAAGTTTCTTTTAAAAGTAAAGCATTACGATATTGTGTTACACCATAAAAACGTAACTAATTGTGTTACTTACAGTAGTTGCTTTTGATGGGAAGTAATACATTACGTTAATGTTGCATTACTCTTTGTCACTTGAGCTGGGCTTGCTTGTTTATTTTTAATAACAAAAAAATATATATTTATATATATATAGTTTTGTAAGTTTTGTTTTTGGCAACTGTAAAGGCCCTTTCACACCAAAAGTGAAATTAATAAGCCTCCGGCTGAAGGAAATGCATCTGCCTCTGCACTTAGAGGTGTCTTGCATTACTTTTTTGTAAAAGTAACTAAAATATATTATTGTAAATTTACAAGTAATGTGTTACTTTACTAGTTATTTGAAAAGTAATCTGATTACATAATTTTTGTTACTTGCAATGCATTACCCCCAACAAGTAACTTTGCATGTACATATGAACTTAAAATAACATAACCTTAAAATAACATAAAATAAGCTGTCTACTTAAACTCTAATGAGAGTTAGTTGGCATGCACTGGCAAAGTTATTTATAATAGAATTTCTAAAGTGGACTAGTAGCACTGATAACCCGATTCTCAATTTCTCTGAACTGACAGATGTAACTTACCTGGAGTTTAAGCGTCCTCAAGGTTTTGTCTACCGCTCGGGACAGTGGGTACGTATCGCATGCCTGGCGCTGGGCACAGATGAGTATCACCCTTTCACCCTGACCTCCGCACCACATGAGGAGACCCTCAGCCTTCACATCCGTGCAGTGGGACCCTGGACCAGCAAACTCCGAGAGGCCTACACCCCTGAGAATCTCCAGGAGTTTGGAGGATATCCAAAGGCGAGGATAAACAGTTTGTGTTTGGATCATATAGATGTAGATCAACCTGAATGCATTAATTTATCCTAATATATATTATATATATATATAGCTTTTATGTTCCTTGGCCTGAATGAATGACCCTGCTGTATCTCCACAGTTGTATCTTGATGGGCCGTTTGGGGAGGGTCATCAGGAGTGGACAGACTATGAGGTGTCAGTTTTGGTGGGTGCTGGGATTGGAGTCACACCCTTCGCTTCCATCTTAAAAGACTTGGTGTTCAAATCTTCAGTCAAGTTCAAATTTCACTGCAGAAAGGTACAACACAGCCATTGAAAAATAGTTTTCAATGTCCTATAATTAATGAATACATTTTTAATGACTCTTAACGTGTCCTCTGAATCCAGGTGTACTTTATCTGGGTGACACGGACTCAGCGTCAGTTCGAGTGGGTGTCTGACATCATAAGAGAGGTGGAGGACATGGACGCTCAGGAGCTGGTGTCAGTGCACATCTACATCACACAGCTGGCTGAGAAATTCGATCTCCGCACCACCATGCTGGTAAATCCGTTGTTTATATGAGAATGAAATTAGGTTTTATTGGTTTATATAGTTGCTGTAAATTCCATTGAACTACTGTTATGAAATTAAAAGCAAGTTAACTGATATAAAGTTATGGTTGGGTGTAAAATCAATCACCTCTCTCTCTCTCTGTCTCTCTTTTGTCAAGTATGTCTGTGAGCGGCACTTTCAGAAGGTGTGGAACAGGAGTCTGTTCACCGGCCTGCGCTCCGTCACACACTTCGGACGCCCACCCTTTTTGGCTTTTCTCAGCTCACTACAGGAAGTTCATCCAGAGGTCAGAAGCCAAATAATTAGCATCTATGCATGCAAGCACCAAAAATGCTAACTATAACGATAATTATAACGTTTTTAATAATCATTCTAGTTCTATGAGAATTGGAAAGTTTACACCCCAACAATAACGACACAGAGGAACAATATCGCTGGAATCACTTTTACAATCACTTTTCTCCAGCTGATGAATGATAAAACATTGACAGCCAATCAGAATCCATCGGCTTAAAAAAAAAGCTTGAGCATTTAAACTGGGAGATGACAAGACTGCAGCATGTGCTTATAATAATAGTAGATTATTGTGTGTTGTCGTGGATGCTAATATAGTCATCCGTATAGTGGTCTTTAGTTATATTTTTCATTATAGTTATCTTTTTTTGCGTTGGTTATAATTAGCTTTATTGTTATCGTTATAGTTATCTTTATCGTTATAGTCATTATTATAGTTTTTGTTATCGTTATAGCAATATTTATCATTATAGTCATCTTTATAGTTATCATTATAGTTTTCTTTATTGTTATAGTATAGTTTATTGTTATAATAACTACAACGATAACCACAAAAAGAACTTTAACGATAACTATAACCTATAGTTATCGTTAAAGTTCTTTTTGTGGTTATTGTTATAGTTATCTTTATCGTTATGGTTATCGTTAAAATTATCTTTATCGTTACAGTTGTCCTTATAGTTATATCTATTGTTAGTTATTTTATCAGTTACGTTCCTATTGTTATGGTTATAGTTATTATTTGTTTTTGTTTTTGTTACCGTTGTTGTTATTGTTATAGTTATGGTTATCATGATTAAAGTTATCTTTATCGTTATAGTTATCCCTATAGTTATAGTTATCTTTATCAATATAATTATCTTTATAATTATCATATTTATAGCTATTGCTATAGTTATATTTATTGTCAAAGTTATAGTTAACATTGTAGTTATCTTTATCGTTATGGTTATAGTTAAAGTTATCGTCTTATAGTTATCATTATAGTTATCCTTACTGTTATATTTATCTTTACAGTTGTAGGGCCTTAACTGTTGCATTTTTCTAAATCTTCCTGTATCGGTAAATATTTGTGATTCATATGGGATCTTGTTAAAGGAGTCATTTTGGTAAATGAGTCATTTAATTAGATCATACTGACAGTGATATCAACCTCACGTACACCACTGGTGATGTTTTCTTGTTAAAGGTGGAGAAGATCGGCGTGTTTAGCTGCGGTCCTCCTGGTCTGACCAAGAATGTGGAGAAGGCCTGCCAGCAAATGAACAAACGTGACCAGACACATTTTGTTCACCACTATGAGAACTTCTAGGCTGTACGATTGAATCCAATAAGAAATACTTGACAACAAATCACTGAATCATCAATATTGATTCATTTTTAATTGGCCTGGAGTCCATTATTCAGTCTGAGTTGCCATTACTAGTTGGTAAAGTAAAGAACATGTTGAGGTCATATAGAAGTATAATGCGGTCAACAAATCAGTTATGCTAAATAAATCACTTTTAGTACCAAATATATTAGGAGCAAATTTCATATAAAGAAACAGATTACAGATTAGATTTTTTTTTAGAGGTAATTTTTCCATTGTATTTTTTGTTTGTCTTTTTGAATGTAAAAGTACATATGATGGATATTCTATGTAACAAATGATCAATAAATGAAGTGTTATTCCATTTTTATCTATTATGTAATTGTCATTTGAGTGTTACTGTTGAGGTTTCATAATAATTATCACTAAAAGGACTGATCAAATTCCACCTAAATTTATTTTGTCTAAAAAAGGAACTCTTTCTTCTTTGATGATACTCCTTACGTTCAAAACATAATTCACATTCAGTGCTTGTTATGTTTCTTCTCTAAGGAGATTTATGTTTTGTTTGTTCATTAAAAGCAATGGCCCGTTCACAGCTTTTCATCCAATGTTGGTGTTGTCTGTATTCTGTTTACCACAAACTCCAATAACATGGTATTTGCCGACAAAGCAATAAAACTGCAGGAAATTAGGAACATTGTGCTGGCAGACAATATCACTTTTGGGATTGTGAATATGATCAACACAATAACAACAATTGCCAGTATCCTAGAGAAAAATAAAGTATGAAGAAATGCATGTATAAAATAACTCTGACCACGTACACACTGCAGGTCACAATATTTTGGTGTGTGGCTCATTTCAAAGATAATGCATTATGGTTTGAGTCTTTTATGGGCTTGTTCTTTTTTTCTAGCAAGATCTGTCGACACCGAGTCAAAACATACAAGACACTGATAGACAAACTTTTTCCAAATGTGTATGTGTTTGTACATATATCTGTACATGTACATTAAAATACAAATGCATTTTTAACTTTATATTATTTCATACACCTGTTTATATTTTTTACTCTATAATTTCTTGGACCATTTCAGTCCATGGTAGTGCAACTGAAGCAAACAATCAACTATGGGAGGCAAGACACTGTCCAAAAGATCTCGGGGCTAAAGTTGTTGACAGGCACAAGTCAGGAGATAGATACATAAAACATTTCAAAGGCTTGATCAAACCCTAGAAGCCAGTGAAGTCTATTGTTAAGAAGTAGAAGATATTTGGATACAACACAGACCCTCCCTCGTTTAGGACGTCACTTCTAACTGGATGAAAGATGTGGAGGAAACTGATCAGAGAAGAGACCAAGAGATCTACAGCAACTCTGAAGAAGCTGCAGGATTATATTATATTATATTACATTATATTATATTATAAGTAAACCTGCTCTGTTTACTTCTGTTGCCTAGTTTCCTATGAGTCCTGATTTGTTTCTGTCTTGATGTATTTGTTTCAGATGTGTCTCATTTATTTACCCAGTATTTATGCTCCCTGTTTTAGTCTGTTCTCTGTCGGTTATTCGCTTAACCATTGTGTGTGCTACATTTGCTTCTGAGATTCTTCTGTGTGTATTCTCTGTGGATTTATAACAAAAAAAAATTGGATAATACTCCTTCGTTGTGCACTTTAAATAGCACATTTCATTACGATCAGTTATGTTTTTGCACTGGGGAAAGGAATATCAGGATAAACACAACAATATAAACTTAAGAAGAAGAAAATAGTTTAAAAAGGATATTAATAGCTGTCTCGCTTTACTGTTCAACGTGGCAAACAGATTTCCCATTAAATCAGTTGAGAAACACAGTTAAAGGATATAATTTTTTTATTGATTTCACAGTTGTAGAGTTATTTCGAATTATGTTTTCGGAATAATTCAGATATGAAAGGCTTGGCAAGAGTGATCACTAGATATTATTAGTTCAAAGAATTTATTACTGAGATAGAAAGGAAGTGAACCTGAGTTGAGTTAACAGGTAATCTTTTAGCATTTAAAGATTGAAAATACTTTTACATTGTAAGGTTTCATTATTCATTAGCCAAAATACAGTAACAAACACATTGGGAGTATATTTCATTCAAAAAAACACATTAGCGCTTTATCAGATAATGTCAGACTCTGAATCTTAAATCAGTTACTTATTTTTATTTATGTGTTCTTAGATTATAACTCGATGGGCTGATTTAACAAGAATCTTTGCTGTGAAAACTTGTCATATAGTACAGTAAAGTAGATCACAAGAGTGTGATGTAATATGTTTCCCCCCCACAACAATTCATGTGTGTTTTACTGTAAATGAGTGAATTCAGCTATTTACTAGTTATATTGCTGTTATATATTGACATCCTTTTGTGACTTATTTTTGTAATTTTTCCTCTTGCATTATTCATTTCCATAAAAAGCATCTCAGTTCACTGAAAGAGGAAGTGTGCAGCAATGCCTGAGTTACTGGAAACAAGGCCTTTGATGGCAATGCATAGTTGGATAGTTGCTGCTCAGGTTTCATACCCTTAGATCAATCTTTACAACCACAGATATGAAGTTTAAACAAGGTTACGTGCTGTCTGAGATTGAACCAACACTAAAGTTTCTAATTAGATCAAACTATTAATCATTCCATTAGAACCAAATGTTAGCATAATGATAAACTTAATCTCAACTTCCTTTTCAGAACTGGCCCCGCTGACTCGTCAGACCTGGGATCAGTACAGCATATTTGCATATAAATTCAAAAAGGAAACATGTCTTTTTCAGGATAATGCATTTTAAAGATAATTTAGTAAAATCCAAATAAGCTGTACAGACCTGTCTTTAAACAATATTTTTCATGTCTGTTGAATGACTCATAAACAGTTTTTGCACATGCGCCTGTGAAACAGTCTTTAGCAAGCTTATGGTTTACAGGCAGCAGGTGTTAAGGTCATAGTTGTAATAACTTAGGACATTGAACTGACCTTTTTTTACTAACTCTGAAGAAATATCTTGACTGATATTACTGCAACTTTTGATATTTTTATGGACTCGTTATTCCATTTCTTTTCGTCAAATGCTTGTTCCGTTTATATCTCAGTAGGTGAACTTCATATTTTACTGTAATACACATATTTACACATTTAAGATATATGTTGGAAATTAAAGCAGTAGAATGTGAAAGGACATTAACACACAAACACATACAGGTGCATCTAAATAAGAATGTCATGAAAAAGATTATTTATTTCAGTAATTCAACTCAAATTGTGAAACTTGTGTATTAAATAAATTCAGTGCACATAGACTGAAGTAGTTTAAGTCTTTGTTTTTTTTTAAACTGTGATGATTTTGGCTAACATTTAACAAAAACCCACCAATTCACTATCTCAGCAAATTAGAGTATGGTGACATGCCAATCAGCTAATCAACTCAAAACACCTGCAAAGGTTTCCTGAGCCTTCAAAATTGTCTCTGAGTTTGGTTCTCTATGCTACACCATCACGAGGAAGACTACTGATCTGACAGTTGTCCAGAAGACGATCTTTGACTCCCTTCACAAGGAGCGCAAGTCACGAACATTCATTGCCAAAGAAGCTGGCTGTTCACAGAGTGCTGTATCCAAGCATGTTAACAGAAAATTGAGTGAAAGGAAAAAGTGTGGATGAAAAAGATGCACAAGATGCTCAACCAACTGATTCAAGAATTTGAGTGAACTTCACAATCAGTGGACTGAGGCTGGGGTCAAGGCATCAAGAGCCACCACCACAGATGTGTCAAGGAACCACAGACATTGTCTGAGTCCTCTTACCTGGGCTAAGAAGAAGAAGAAATGAACTGTTGCCATTGGTCCAAAGTCTTCTTTTCAGATGAGAGCAAGTTTTGTATTTCATTTGGAAACCGAGGTCCTAGAGTCTGGAGGAAGTGTGGAGAAGCTCATAGCCCAAGTTTATTGAAGTCCAGTGCTAAGTTTCCACAGTCTGTGATGATTTGGGCAGCAATGTCTTCTGATGGTGTTGATCCATTGTGTTTTCTGAAAACCAAAGTCAATCCACCTGTTTACAAATAAATCTTGGAGCACTTCATGCTTCCATCTGCTGACCAGCTTTTTGAAGATGCTGATTTCATTTTCCAGCAGGATTTGGCACCTGCCCACACTGCTCAAATACCAAAAGTTGGTTAAATGACCATTGTGTTAGTGTGCTTGACTGGCCAGTAAACTCACCAGACCTGAACCCCAGAGAGAATCTATGGGCTATTGTCAAGAGGAAGATGAGAAACAAGAGACCAAACAATGCAGATGAGCTGAAGGCCTCTGTCAAAGAAACCTGGGCTTCCAGACCACCTCAGCAGTGCCACAAACTGATCACCTCCGTGTCAGGCTGAATTGAGGCAGTAATTAAAGCAGAAGGAGCCCCTACCAAGTATTGAGTACATGTACAGTAAATGAACATACTTTCCAGAAGGCCAATAATTCACTAAAAAAATTTTTTTTTATGGGTCTTATGAAGTATTCTAATTTGTTGAGATCGTGAATTGGTGGGTTTTTGTTAAATGTGAGCCAAAATCATTACAATAAAAAGAACCAAATTATTAATCTACTTAAGTCTGTGTGTATTGAATTTATTTAATACATGAGTTTCACAATTTGAGTTACTGAATTACTGAAATAAATGAACTTTTCCACGACATTCTAATTTATTAAGATGCACCTCTACACATAAACATCAATTAAATTTTATACAAGTAATTTTTTGCGCTTTGTAGTCATACTTTTTTTTTAATGAAGTCTCTTCGGTAAGGCTGCATTCATTTAAATACAGTAAAACAATAAAATTTGTTTTCACATTTCAGTTATATTTTTAAAATATATTTTATTCCTGTGATACAAAGCTGGATGTTCAACATCATTACTCCAGTCTTCAGTGTCACATGATCCTTCAGAAATAATCATAATATGCTGATTTAATGATTCACAAGAAACATTTCAGATTGTTATCAATGTTGCAAACAGTGGCAGCTGCTTAATGTTTCTCTGGAATATGGCACGTGTTTACAGGATTCTTTGATGACTAGAAAGTAAAAAAAACAGCATTTCTTTGAAATAAAAATATAGGCCTTTACTGTCAGTTTTGATCAGTTTAATGCCTCCTTTCTAAATCTCATATATATACAGTATACAGTAAACACACACACACACACACACACAAAAGTTTGGCCATAAAAACATAAAGTATACATTAATAAAGTGTTTGCTAAGAAGTTAAAGTTTAATTTAATATTTAATAGGAATCTTAATAAAAGAATCTATTCAAGCACTGATTATAAGTGGGGACTTTTAAGTAAATGTTTCATTGTACTTCAGACTGGTAATAATGTAATGCTAACAAAAGGTAAAATAGTGGAAACTTCCTGATGCTGTAATAAAGGAGGTAAATTTACTGAGAATCAAAGATTTGTCTATGACTCCTTGATTCTGATTATGTGGAATTGATAAGTGAGGGTTGGGTCGGTCACGTATGCATCTGAGAACATTATCCAACTGATTCACGTTCCACTGCAGTGGGAAGATCAGTGCTCATTATGACTATGAGAAATATTATTTTATTACTTGCTTGCTTAGTTTTTCACAAATTAGTGTCTAAGCAACTGTAAATATTTATGAAATTGCTATGTCTGGGCACAGCTATTGTTCCAGCCACCAAAGACAGATTCGTAAATAACCTGCCTGATTCATCTCAACTACTATATGTACCCATAAATACACATAAACTAGACGAAATGACTGGCACTATTTTCCCTAATACATTAGAAGCTGTTGCCCCCATAAAATTTAAAAAGGTTAGAGAACTTGGAAGTTTTTAGAATTGCATGAAAAAATAGTATGTCCAGCTATAGACAGGCTCTATAAACTGCCAGGGCCGAGCATATCCACAAACTCATTGAAAATAACCAAAACAATCCAAGGTTTTTATTTAGCACAGTGGCTAAATTAAAAAAAAAAATTCCAGATGTCAACTGATTCAAATATTCCACCAAAGTTTAATAGTACATAGTAATGACTTTATGAATTTCTTCACTGATAAAATAGATAACATCAGAAATACAATAATAAATGTAGATTCCACAGCGTCTAATACTAGTTTCATCCATGGCACCCAAAGATAAACTGCAGCGCTTTACAAACCGAAGGACAGGAAAAGCTGAAAAAACGTATCACTGTATCTAAACCAACAACATGTTTATTGCATCCTGTACCCACTAAATCCTGAAAGAGCTGTTACCTGTAGCCGAAGAACCTCTTCTCAATATCATTAACTCGTCGTTATCTTTAGGTTACGTCCCAAAACCATTCAAGCTGGCGGTTATTAAGCCTCTTATTAAGAAACCACAACTATAGTGAACTGACAAATTATAGGCCTATTTTAAATCTTCCATTTATGTCAACATTTTTTGAAAAGTTATGTCTGCTCAATTGAGCACCTTCCTGCACAAAATCTGTATGAATAATTTCAGTCAGGTTTCAGGCCCCACCATAGCACAGAAACTGTTCTTGTTAAAATTACAAATGACCTGCTTCTTGCATCAGATCAAGGCTGCATCTCATTGCTAGTTTTATTTGATCTTAGTGCTGCGTCCGATACCATAGATCATGACATACTCATAGATCGAGTACAAAACTATACAGGTATTCAAGGGCAGGCTCTAAGATGGTTTAGATACTCCCTGTCTGATCGCTACCATTTTGTTAACTTAAATGGGGAGTCATCTCATTTATCACCAGTAAAATATGGAGTGCCACAAGGATCTCTCCTAGGTCCTCTTCTATATTCAGTTAATACATGTTGCCCCTTGGTAATATTTTTAGAAAATATGGGATTAATTTCCACTGTTATGCTGATGATACTCAACTATATATTTCAATGAGACCAGATGAAACCTCTAAATTATTTAAGCTAACAGAGTGTGTTAAAAATGTAAAAGATTGGATGACAAATAATTTTCCCCTATTAAATTCAGATAAAATGGAGATATTATTTATTGGACCAAAAAACTACACATAATCTTGTAGATTACAGTTTGCAACTAGACGGATGTACTGTTACTTCCTCTACAGTCAAAAATCTAGGTGTTATATTAGACAACAAATTATCTTTTGAAAACAAAATTTCCCATGTTAAAAAAAAACAGCATTCTTCCATCTTAGAAACATTGCCAAGCTACGAAACATGTTATCTGTTTCTGATGCAGAAAAGCTAGTTCATGCATTTATGACCTCTAGACTGGACTATTGTAATGCACTTCTAGGTGGTTGTCCTGCTTCTTCAATAAACACGCTACAGGTAGTCCAAAATACAGTGGCTAGAGTCCTTGCCAGGTCAAGAAAATATGATCATATTACCCCAATTTTACAGTCTCTGCACTCGCTACCTATTACATTCTGTATTAGTTACAAAATATTATTACTTACCTACTGTATAAGGCCCTAATCCATCACGCTCCCTAAGGTCACAAAACGCTGGACTTTTGGTAGTTCCTAGGATAGCAAAATCCACTAAAGGAGGTAGAGCTTTCTCACATTTGGCTCCCAATCTTTAGAATAGCCTTCCTGATAGTGTTCGGGGTTCAGACACACACTCTCTGTTTAAATCCAGATTAAAAACGCATCTCTTTAGCCAAGCATTTAAATAATCCATCTCATAATTTGTGACTGCAATTGTATCTGATCAAATGTGCATTATTATTATTTAGCTTGGGTTAAACTAATTTATTTTACTTTGTTGGAACAGCAGCTACGCTAATTATGTCTCTTTTTGTTTCTCTGTTTTACATTTACACAAGCTCCAGTCTGGATCCAGAACACTTGAGAAGAGATGATGCTGACCCCTCAGAGGACCTCAGATGATGCTAACCCTGAAATAACATACAGAACTGATGAATATTGCTACTTACTATGCAATCACATGATAATTGTTTTTTTTTTTTCACACAAAAGAGTTCTAAATTCAAATACTTTCTTTACAACAAACAAAGAGATTGGAGTGAATCTGCATATTTAATATTTATTAGGGGCCTAGAAATGAAGGTGTGTAGGCGCTAACTGTATCCATTGGTCTTCTTTTTCTTCTTCCTCCTCTGTTCTCGAGTCTATGGCATCCCAAAGAGCCATTTTGAGGAAAGTTATTAAATTTGGCATACAGATAGAGGACAGTCTCTACATTAACTATAGCAAGTTTGGAGTCTCTAACTTTAACCCTCTAGCGCCACCAACAGCTCAAAGTTGCACTCCTGTTTATACTTACAACTTTTTGAAATGTAGAGCTAAAAAGGTCCTGATCACAAATGATAATTACAAAAATAATTAATTAATAAAAATAAAAATAAAAATAAACGCTTCATTTGAATATTTACTCTCCCTATCAAGTCCTATAAATAATATATTGGTGATTAAAAGTTTCAATAATGTCAAAGACAACTGATGTGGGCCAAACACAGATTAATTAAGATTAACGTCCATTTTACAAATTTAAGTTAACATAACAAAATTAAGAATCTTGAACATTTTAAGTTACGGTTATTTTCCCCCTTTTTGTGTCACTTGCTGCTGTTTGTTCTTGCGTATTGAATTAACACCAGATGTTCTCATCGGAGGAGGTCGCCACCGGCTCAGATGTGACAGAAACACATATTCACTTCATCATTTACGTGCTCAAAAACATAAGGATAATTTCAAACTGTAACTAATGCAGGGTAAATGGCAATGTATTTAGATCTCCAAACTGATCTTAATTTAGCTTGCATCACTTATTCTAATCATTTTGTTTTACAGATACTGTTTTCTAACCAATGAGCAGCTCAGATGAAGTTCATCTCAATATGTTGCCATATTATCTACACATTTGATGTTGTAGTTTAATCTTGTGCTTATTTAAACACTAACTAAGCCTACTAAAATATGTACAGTATGTTATTTTTATTATAAAAAAAAAGGGGCAACAGCTATTTACATGGTACTTAATGATAAATGATAGCTATCATATATATAAAAATTAACATTGGTTCACAGAGTTTTTCTGCAAACCTGGGGAAAATGAACAGAGAGACTGTTCCTGTGCTTCCCTCTACTGGTACATAATCTACTCTTTTGTTGTCAATGCATATATGCTTAGGATTATGAAAAAATCTAATGTCTACGAAATTACTTTAGCTTTTTTTTTTTCAGATCTGATGTGCTGTTTAAAAAAATAAAAGTACAAATTCAATCCTCAGATTTCATGTGCATTTATGTATTCCAGAACTAGCAACAGACAGATCAACCTAACATAGTCTGCTTAACACAAAGCTAATCCTATTACCGTCTGTAAGCAGTATTTTGTCTCTGTCCAGATTGTCCTGCTGTCCCAGACGCTTTGGGTGTCACACAAATACGTGCAGAAGATACAAGCATGATCATCAATTGGTTGTAAAAAAAAATATGCACTTTCCTCTCTTCGATGGAACTGTTCAGGACGTCTTAGTGGGAATCCTCAATGTGAAGATGTTTGGAAGTGGCACTAAAAAGTGGTTTATCAAGACGAATAAAAGACAGAGGACTAAAGGAAGAAAGCCTGTCAACAGGAAGAGAAAGAAATGGGTGGCTAAGGTCCTGAAGCAGCACAGGGAAATGATCCTGAAGGAACTTGAAGTCAACAAGGTGCTGCCGTACCTGGTGTACGACAAAGTGTTTTCTCTCGAGGAATACAAAGAGATACTGGGTCAAGAGTCCAGAGAGAAACGAGCCGAGCTCTTCCTGGATCAGCTGTCTCTGAAGAGCCCGTGTGCGTTCAACGCCTTCTGCTCCGTGCTGGAGGAAGTGTGTCCTCACCTGCTCACCTGCTTCCTGTTGGACTGTGAAGGTAAATCAGACTTCATCGGCTGTCTATTTAGATCAAAGCTGGTCGAACCTCATGAAACAGGTCCCATTTCACTCCAAACAAAACTCAATAATAACTCTAATAAAAATGCTACATAAGGAAAATGTTATATTTTAAAATATTTTATATATATTTTATATATATATATATATATATATATATATATATATATATATATATATATATATGAAGAGTTCAGATGCAAAAGCCTCTAAATGCCATCTGAAATTTTCATCTGAAATTAGGATTTTTATCAGGCTCCTATATCTATGTTCAGTTATTTCACTTTAATAGCCTGGAAAATGACCTGCACATTGCCATTAAAGTAAAATGACTCAACCTAAGCATAGGAGCTTGATAAAAATCCTAATTTAAGATGCAAATACAGTAAAAGCAAATGTGAGAAGACAGTAAGCAAAATAATCATGTTATTTTGCACAAAAAAAAAAAAAAAACTAATCCATATATTTTATTTTTTGTTATTTGATTCATTTACTTTCATGATTTTTTCGCATTTTAGTAAAGAGTATATTGCGAGAAATGTGCTGAATGATTAACAAAATGTCATAAAATGAATGTTAATGCAAAAAAGCATTAATTAACGCTCCTAAATATAATGAAGGTTTCATTATCATTTACAAATGTATATTAATATACATACATACATATATACTGTATATATACATATATATATATATATTTGAACATGAACTGTGAGATCAATAAATCAATAAAAAACACTCCCAAATATAGGTTTAATTTTCATTTAAATAAATAAATAAACTAATATTTCTTATTATTGTCTTCAGATTTTTGGATAAATTATGAACTGAACATGAATTGTTAGATTCTCCAATGCACAAGCCAGTTTTTTACATGATGATAATGACAATATTAAGAGAAATGTGCCTAATAAAGATGAGAATAATACCCTCAAATATTATTAATAAAAAAAGCAATAAATAATACGCCTAAGTATATAGTTACATTTCTTTTTAATTAATTAATTACATTTTTCTGATTGATTTCTTCTGATTTTGAGGTGAAATGTGACCTATAATGACCTATAGTAGGATAATAACTAAAACATCATTATCATTTTATAATTTATTATTAAAAATATGAACATACTGATGTTGCAGTAGGATCCTGCATAAATGCAAAGCCTCAGTACCTTCACAAACACCTTTGCTAATAGCTGAGGTCTGTTATCTTAATCTAATCTTAAAGAGCAGTTAAAGCCCCAGCTGACTAGCAAGGAAGTATAGACACTAACCAGGCCTGTATGGCCCACAAACTCAGTTTAAGCCCGCATGTCCCACTAAGAGCTGGCAGAAAATAGCCATCTTAAATCCGCCCCTCTGAGGAGATTACCAGATAACCCGGGCGACAAACATTTATGGGCAAAACACAGCATATGGCCCCAAACATTAAACTCCTCGGCTAATTTAGCTTAATCTTGCAGTTTGATGTAGAAAGATCAACGTGAGGATGATAAACAGGCCAAGTTTATTTTTTTTTTGTATTATTTTTAAAGTGTTTCCGCTCATCTGCAATACATCTATAAGACGATTCCTATCAGATGTCAAATAGACGTTTATTAGATGACTTTGAGATGCTTATGATTCAGAATGCATGTAAAACTGACATCTTAGAGACGTCTATTTGATGTTTGTACACAGCAGATGCTTTCCAGATGAAGAGATCTTTAACAGACATCTTGCAGACGTACCTGTGGTATCTATGTTTGATGTCTTCTTCAAAAGACTGGATTATCCTTTGATTTGGAAGATGTTTTTTATACTGACCTGTATTAGTGCATTAAACTATTTAGTTTGATATAAATAACCATTTGCAGATAAAAGACACTGATCCGAAACACGTCCTTTCTTTCTGACTTGAATCATTCCAAAACTCTTCAAGTGATTCATTACTGAGTGCCAAATGAATCGTCATTACATTACTATTCAGACACTAAAGTCGAAGGTAACTTTGTGTTTCTCTGTCACAGATGGCTCAGCTGGAGGAAACAAGAAGCAAGGACAAACTAAACCAACGCACAGCCAAGAGAACACGCTGTCCATCGAACGAGACACCGTTCTACCTATGTACACAGACCCACTTTTTGACACGAGGTAAGATTACTCGCTGGAAACGAGAACAGGCAATGTAGGAGTAGTTTCTTGGCATCAACACATTTGGATAGACATAGGTGCCGAGGATGCTGCCGTTTGTCTCAGGCCTGAAGGAATGTCTGCATTTTTGTGCCCTTTCAGTGGCATTTCTTTATTTGTTTAACTGCAGATATTGTATATAAATGCATGCAGTTATTGGTATAATGCAATGTGTATCTGCCGCTGACAGCACCACAGGAAAAGAAATCGTATTTTACACAAGTTGTGAATGTCAGTTTGCAGTCTGAAGTGAGTTTTGATGGGATTAAAAGATGTCTTTAAAATGCATCTTTCTTTTGAGCTGCATGAAAAACACAAAACGAGCAGTGTTGTCAGACTTTATCAGGAACATCTACTGTACATATGAATGAGAATATATATCAGTAAGTACAAGTACAGACTGAAGGAACATCTAATTCGTTATGATATTTTATATTTGCATATATTTACATATTTATAAGGTAAAGTTATATAACCTTTGCAATGTTGTACATGCTGTGAGTGAGCCTCGGTTTACTTTTTTTACTCAAATAGATCTGTTTAAACAAAGTGAGCCTCAATCTGAGCAAACAATGTGCATAAGCGCCTGGGGATTGTCATGTTTTATGAAAATGTGTTTTCGAATAAAGAGTAACCACAGCTTTTAGCTAAACAAAGTCTTTTAGAAATGTTGGAGAATGATGCTAACAGGGCAGTTTGTTTGTTCGAGTAGCCAGCCGTTCTTTTTTTTCTTTTCTTTTTTTGTGGAAGTAGGACACATCCTGCCTCCAGCTCGGCTTCATGACATTTGAATACAAATGTAACTAGTGTGTGTATTTTGTTGTATTGTTTGCATTAAGTATATGTGTGTGTTTGTGTTGCTCATGGTGTGTGCTTATAAACAAATGTAAAATCTAAATTCAACAGCAAAGTTTTCAATTTTAAGTGGCTTACAGTAAAAAAGAACACAAGGGTGAATTACATGATGCACAATTGTTTTGTCATATATATATAGGGCAGCCATTTATGCTGCGGCGCCCAGGGAGCAGTTGGGGGTTCGTGGTATTGCCCGCCCGAGACTCGAACCCACAACCCTAGGGTTAGGAATCAAACTCTCTAACCACTAGGCCACTATTTCCCCAAGACAGACATACAGTAATACACAACGGCTTCAAAGAATTAGGTAAAGACGTGCACTTTGTAGATGCTTTGACCCAAGAGGTCTGTGTTGACTAAAGTTAATGCTACATTTCACTTCAGTCACTTTTTGAGGCTTTAAAAGCAGTTAAAACAAAATAGAGTGAAATATATGTTGAAAGAGGAGGATTTTGTTCATTTTATAGGCTAATGGGTGAGAAACTAACATTTTACAAATGCTCACACTCACTTTACAGATACTCTAATAAAAACTGTCTGCTTTCAGTTTCGATTTCATGCTACATTTCACTCCAAGGCTCTTTTTGAAGTGTTATATCTGCTTGAAGTAAAATAAAATGAAACTGAAGTGAAATATATTTGTTGAAAGTTTTGTAGTCTAATGGCTATAGTTGTACTTTTCTAAGAAACTCTTTATGTCTGTTTTGCGGATGCTTTGATCAAAACGTTCTGAAATATTTCATGCTACATTTCACTTCAAGCCTCTTTTTGAGCTACTGAGACCACCATTAACAATACAGATTAAAATATGCTTGTTGAAAGAGAAAGAATTTGCTTATTTAGGAGGCCAACGGCTAAATGAGCTATATAGCCCCTTTACGGAAATACATATGTTCACGCAGTGTTTTCATAATATCTATATGATGATGGTATTATATGTAACAACAATATATATATTAAGAATTTTTATATTTTCCATACTATAATTCACACTTTTTTTCATAATTTGGCTGCTCCTGCGACTTATAGACATGTGCGTACAGAAGCGGCCATGCATTATAATTTTTTTCATTTTTGTTTTCTCTTTATAATGACTTAATTGTCTCATTATCTCGACATAATGAAAGTCGTTTTCTCTTTATAACGACTTAATTTTCTCATCATCTCGACATAATGAAAGTCGTTTTCTCGTTATAACGACTAAATTTTCTCGTTATCTCGACATAAAGACGTTTTTTCGTTATAACGACTTAATTTTCTCGTTATCTTGACATAATCGTTTTCTCGTTATAACGACTTACTTTTCTCATTATCTCGACATAATGAAAGTCGTTTTCTCGTTATAACGACTTAATTTTCTCATTATCTTGACATAACAATCGTTTTCTCGTTATAACGACTTAATTTTCTCATTATCTCAACATAACAAAAGTCGTTTTCTCATTATAACGACTTAATTTTCTCGTTATCTCGACATAATGAAAGTTGTTTTCTTGTTATAACAACTTAATTTTCTCGTTATCTTGACATAACGAAAGTCGTTTTCTCATTGTAACGACTTAATTTTCTCGTTATCTTGACATAATGAAAGTCGTTTTCTCGTTATAACTATTTAATTTTCTTGTTATCTCGACGTAATGAAAGTCATTGACTTCCATGGTATGCAAAAAATTATGGAAGCCAATGACTGCAGCAACTGGTTGGTTGAAATGAACTATTCCTTTAAGTTTAAGTTTTCATTTAATATTTATATTATACAGTACTAAATTTTGGCTTCATTTCAATTAATAAAATATATTTTCAATTCTTTTATCTATATTTATTTATAACATTTAGTGTTATGTTTTACTTCAAGTCTCTTTCTGAGCTGTTAAAAATATATTATTGGTCAGAAAACAAATTTAGCTTGTTTCGTCGAATAACGAGCAAAAGTGTTTTACAACATGTAACCATTTTACGAACACTCACATGTATTTAGCTGATGCTGTGCTCAAATTGCTAAGCTTTTGGTTGCAAATGTAATGCTACATTTTGCTTGAGGCTGTTTTCCATTGCACGAAATGCAAGACTAAATAAAGGTTTGCTGAATGTGTCAGGTTTTGTTTGTTTAGCAGGCTTAAAGTCGAATATCTTATTTGGCGGCGTAAAATAATATACCATGAAATGTGCGCTTTTAGCATCTCCATTATTCTCTTGCAGAACAGCTCCTACATCCCAGCCGTGGAGAATTCACTTCATTACTGGTTAAAAATAACTTGAGCTGAAGTCCTAGTCTGTCAAGTTAGCAAAGAAAAGAGGAGGAGAGTGAGGAAGATTAAAGCGGATGACTCACCTCACAGCACACTGGGAAAAAGCACTGAAGTGTGACAACAAGTGTGTGTTTAAACAGAAAAAAGAGTGTATGTGTTAGTTTGTGCATGAATAAGTGAATGAAGTGTTGTTATTTAAATATGTTGCTGTGTTAGCACTGTTTGAGTTGAATGGGTGTGTGTATGTGTGTTGGGTCGGGCGAATCACGATGCACTCTTGTGTGAAGGACCGCATTCTTTTTTTATCTCATTTCTCTTCTTTGTTCACTTTTGTTCACCTCCTTGGTGAATGAGCTTTGAATCTCATAACCCATTCCTGGACCCACATTTTTCTGTTTGTGGAAGACCAAAGAAGAAGTGCTCTCCTAACTTGTCCTATTTCATGGACGCGCTCTCCACATCACATGGAGCTGCCGCCATGGGCTTGGGGAAGCAAGGTCCTTGAACAACTTTGGTGGGCGTCCTGAAATAGATCTGTGAATGTTTGAATTTGTGTCCTATATAGAAGGAATAAGACACCGTCCCACACAAAGGAGTGTTGTGAGAAGGCCTGCCTGATATATTGAATATTCATGATGCGTTTTGCCAGCCAATTTGCAATTAAGCGGCATTGTAAATGTTCCTAGATGTTTGTTAATGGCTGTTTATACAGTTTAAATGATTGTTCTAATTCTATGAGAACAGAGACTTCCACAACATAGCTATCCATCTTATTTTTCAACAAAAAAAAGACTACGCTATTTTCTGTGAATGTGCGAGTTTTCCGATTCATTAGCCACTATATGTAAACAACTACTAACTACTATGTAAATAACTACTATCTATCTATCCAATAAAAATGTAAATAATATTTTTGTAAAAGCAATTTAAACAAGTGGTGGATGCAATAATGGATGCTTAAGGTTAAAAAATGTTTACTTGTAAAGTTCTATTTACTTTCATTTTAAGTGAAATATTTTTAAAACAATTTTAAATAAAGCCATTTAGAAATGTGCTATAGTAATTTGTAGTTTATTAGTTATTAGCTTGTCTTCACTGTAGCTTATTTAACTTTTAAAGGAATTGTACATTCATAATTGAAAAAAAGCTTTGATTTGCCCTCATACCATTTCAAACCCATGACATTATGTCTTTAAGGGACTCAAGAATACAAATGTCCATGTTGTCCTTAATGAAAATTAATAATGACTGAAGATGTCAAGCCTTTAAAAGGATGCAAAACAGTAGTCCATATGCTTTTATAAATTCTTCTAAAGCCAACAATTAAACATTGATATCCATCTTATTTTTTGAAAGTTCATTCTGAAAGTAACTGAGACGTTAGAAAAACGTCTGCATTTACACTAGTTCGTTTTCGTTTTAAAATACCTAACTTTTGCTTCAGTTACTCTGCCGTCACTTTCTAAAACGCTGCAGACCCTTTTTTAGTTTGAAAACTCTGAGGTGTTTCAGCGTAAACTTTGCAAAACAGAGACTTTTGAAAATGATGGTGTGGCTGCCCACGTTCACTATGCACATCCTTGTCGACCATATAAACAATAACATCATGCTCATTGTTGTACCTGCATGAATGGTCATGTATGCATTTTCGGTTGTGTAGTGTGGATGGAGGAGACTGTTTCTGAAACGCAGTGAAAACGCCCATTGTGGACTGCATTTAAAATGAAAATGTAAATATAGCCTTAGTTTGCTGAGAGAAAGAAAGTGGCTTGTTTGAATAGTGATTGTGCGAATATGCTCTGGTATGTACAAACAAGGGAACACACAACTGAATCAAACATCTGGAAATAAAGCAAAACAACAGGGAACAAAGTAATTCCAAAAGATGCCACACTTGTTATTTACAGCAATAATCTGACATTAATTTGATCGCATTACACCATCCCTTGTGTGACATCATTAAAAACAATTATACTGTTGAACCAACATTCCTCACAAAAAGAAGTTTATTCAAGCGTGCTATTAGTATACTTCTTTTAAACTAAAAATAGGAAAGTATGTTTTTATTTTACTTCTCAAAAATATGATTAAAATTACATTTAAGTATACTTGACTTACACTTACAAAAAGTCTTAATATATTAGAACTATACCTAGAATCTGTTTTCATTATTATACAGTAGAGGGCGCTAGTACACATCTTCTGTACAGAATTTCCAAAAAAAAAAAACACACACACAAGTGAAGAAGAAAAAAAGAAACAAGATGTAACACGATCATCTGACATGAAACAGCATTAAAACTGTAACGTTATGGAAATTTCGACCGATAAAGATGTAATAATTACAGTCAAGCCTTGGGGTGTTGATCGACTCCATCTGTCTTGATTATCATTCCAATGATAATCGATGAATCTAATTCATAGTCTTTTTTCAACTTTTTATTCAAAATGTTATTTCTTTTTTTCCCCTTTTTTTTATGAAACTTACCCACATTTAAGTGTTTAAAAAATAATAATTGAAGCTAGAATAAAAAAAATAAATTGTTTACAAGCAGATACCCTGTTCTTTCTTTGGATGTTTTGTATGTTCATATATTCATGTATCAAAATATATACAAATTTAAACCTAAATAGGCACATAGTATACTCAAAGTATGATGTTAAGTTCACTTAAAGAAAACTTTTGAGTATACTTGCAGTATAAAACTACAAATCTAGTAGTTTACTGAGACTATACTTCAAAGTGTATAAAGTATTTAATTAGTAAACTCAGTATACCTATAGGTTCACTTTTAGTATAATTGCAGTACAAACTATAAACACAGAGGTATACTAGTTGTGTACTCAAAGTTTGCTACTGTTATACTTAAAGTACACTTAAAAGTATACTGTTATAAACTAGAAAGTGAGCCAATTTAGTCCCAAGGAGTATTGAAACACGACACTTACAAGTATACTACTAGAACACTAAAATATGTATACTTGGTACAGAAAGTATACTTAAAAATATACTTAAACTTTACTTAAGTATACTTAATAAAATCAACTTGAAGTATACTACTTTTTGGTAAGGGACACTTTGAACAACAGATGTGTGACAAAGTTACTACAGTTTCAGAAAACGAGCTAGCTACTTAATTTCTCCAGCAGTGCTTCGTACTAAGAAGCAAATTACATTATTGTAAATCCCAGGTGAGTTTTGAGAAGTCAATTGAATGATTAATTAAAAAGACTTATTGACGAGTAAAATATTAAAGCTCCAAATATTGTAATATATTGCCTGTTTGGCGCCATCTCTGTTTGAAACCTGCAATGGCAGTTATTTGCGGAGTTGTCTTCTTTACATTTGTTGTGCATTGACACTCCCCAGCTTGGATTAATCTAATTTATTGAAGTTTATATGTGGGCTGTCAGTCAAACCACCAGTGTGGATATTCGCTGTACTTCCGAATTACATTTATTACGTCTTGGAATATTGTAAGATATCAACTCAAAATTATGTCACAATTAAGTAAATTATGATAAAAAAAATAATAATAATAATTTGGTGAACTGTCTCTTTAAGCCCACCCCCCAACTCCACACACACACCTACACAAACTCCCCAGACGGACGCGTGGACGCTTCAGCGCGTGCAAAAGAGAGGGAGAGTTCTAAGAAAAGTGGCAGCACGCGCGAGTGGCGGGAAAGAAAGAATCTCGTGAATTATTACGACTGGACTGGCGCGCTTTCAGTTCCGTAGACTGTGGGGTAGTACGAGCAGACTGTCATTGCTGTAGTGATGGGCGGCAGCGGCGTGCTCCCTCGCCGGAGAGTGTTTCTCCTGTCACTGCTGCTGCTGCTGCTTTAAATGGCGCTGCGATGTTCAACACGGAAGACGCAGTTGAAGCCGATGCCAGGGAGTATGAGAAGGAGGAGAGAATAGATTGATATTATTAGTAGTAACGTACCTGCGCTTCTGGTGCAGATTTTTGTGTTTCATAAAAGCGGTGAACAGTACCATGGTGAATTACCAGAAATACATTACTGTAATGCAGCTGGCTCTAGGGGTGACTGCCATCAACAGAAAGCGTAGCCTGCCTCCCAGAAAACACATGTGGTGAGTATTTATATGTGTGTGTGTGTGTGTGTGTGTGTGAAGGGCTGTTCGGTAGTGCAACTTGTTGGGAAGAACGTTTTACTTTATAACCATGTAAATATCTCTTATTTCAGTCTTTTCGGCGGCAGCGCGAGCAAAGTTTGAGTGTAACTTACATAAAACTCTTCACTTTATTTAATTAACGATTCAGTCTACTAGAAACCCAAGCATGTCACATCATTTATATGTGTATGTCTACTATGTGCACTTTCAAATAAAATAAAGTTACAGCATGGACGTGTTTCTATGCAATGATTTGTGTGTTTCCTTCATCGTCTCTGTGTGTGTATCTGTCTGTGTTCTGTAGAAGTTCCTCGTTCATGTCCATTCATAGTGGTGCTCACTCCTCCAGCACTGTTTCTGTGGTTCTCCAATCACTTACTGACTACACTTTATTATTTTCTTTCTCTGTTGGAGCTGGATATAAACACAATTTATTTTCATAATTACCATATTCCACACTCATCCTCGTGCACTTTTTTTTTTTTCATTTTTATTACTTTGCAGGCTTGAAATAAACAGGAAATTGTGGCCTTCAGGGCATACTGTGAGACTCGAATAAAACACCTAGGCCTACTTTAGATTGATAAAATGTTGATTTGTCGTTGGGACTGATGCTTTTTTCTGTAAGTCTCACATGGCATAAAACTTCACCTCACACTGCAATGCTACTATCAGGCTAAAAGGGCAAAATAATTACCTGAAATTACATGCTTTAGCATCAAAGGAAATCGTGCAAGATCAAAAATAGTCTAATGGAGGAAAACGTACAATTAGCATAAACGCCAGGCCTTTGTTTTTGTAATCGCACTGAAGAAAAAGATGAGAAACTGTCAAATGTTGTCCTTAAAGTGCTTTTATAAGAAAAGTTCTGTTTGCAGATGGTTGGCCTGTAATGACTCAACAGCCGTTGGCATTTTATGCCCCTTGGGGTTAGTAAAGGCTGCTAATTTGAGTGTTGCATGCTGGGTAATTCATATGTAACTAATTAGGTGCAAGTTGTGAGAACCCATATGTTTCTATCTAGTTTTCATTGTCATTAAAAGCACCACAGGCACTTGTAGCAGCCAGATAGGTTCATTTTGTAAATTTTCCCCTTAAATGGAGATCAGCTTGTTTTACTTCATGTAAGGAGTAGTGCAATAGTTGACCCTTAAAGTAGAACTGAAGCCACGGTGTTCTGTCCTAATGTGTGCTACAACATCAGAGCAAAAAATCTACCAAACAAGCAACTGTAATTTACTTCTGAGATAAGTAATTAACACGACTGGCTCCAAATAACTAGAAAACTTAACAAATCCTGATAAATCCAAAATGATGATGAGGCATCTTAAACCCTGAGAGACATCCTTGCGATGCAATGTTTGGGTGGTGGTGCTCAGCTCCTTTGAGTGATGATTAATTATTCATGGGTTTTGAAACATGACGTAGCTGCTTTTCACAGGAACGTTCTCACCTCAACTGTAGTGGGATTTGAGGCACATGTTAAACAAAACTCACAGTAAATTAAACAAGAATATGTCAAAAACACATCTAGGTCACATTTCATCCAAGTTTCACTTTCAAAGGAAAAAAATGCATAAATATGTTTTCTTGACAAATCTCATTACTTTAATATGTGCTCATTCTATAATAACATTTACATTTATGCATTTAAGCAGATTCTTTATCTAAAGCAGATTTGTAAAGAGCCAACGATATTCATAATATTCTGAAAATGTACTCAACCTCAAACCAACCAAAATGTGCATGGGTTTGTTTTAAGTGTTTTATTTGAAACAGATTTGAAGAAATGTAGCATTGCATCACCACTTTTTCACCAGTGGATCCTCTGCGGTGAATGGGTGCCATCAGAATGAGTGTCCAAACAGCTGATAAAAACATCACAATAATCCACACCACTCCAGTCCATCAAGACGTTTTTAACTTCAAACCATTGTGTCTGTCGAAGATATGAGTCCTCTATCTATAATATAATTTTCTTCAGTGAAAGTTGTGTCATCTGAATCGGGGGAGAAATCTGCACAGATCAAGCACTTAAGTTTGTTATGTAATTAATGTAAATAACACATATTTTAAGGTCTATTGTAATTAGAATGATTTGAATTTTGCTTGCAAATAAGTGCAATTACAGCAACAACAACAAAAAACTTAGAAACTTATTTCCATTTTCATGTGAGATAACTGTAAATGTCTTCAAATCCCTGTTTTTAAATGTGTTAAATATAACCCAGACACGTTCTTGACAGTTTGACAGTGGATATCACATTATAGTAATAAAAATGTGACTTTTTCCCCTTAAGATAATACAAACTGTGAAAGGAATATGTGCTTAATTTACTTAAAAATAATGTTGTAATGCAATACATCGAATTGGTACTGAAAAAACAAAGGCTTTGTGTTCATTGTTCCTTAGATTTTTGGGGTGAAATGTTACCCAGATATGTTTAAACAGTCATTAATTACTAGAAACATTATAAATATCTACTAGAGACTCTTCTCTGATATCTGACCAGAGGAGGCTTAAAGGGTTACTCCAGCCCAAAATGAAATTTTTGTCATTAATCACCCCCATGTCATTCCAAAATCTGTAAAAGCTACATTCATCTTCGAAACACAATTTAAGATATTTTGGATGAAAACCTGGAGGCTTGAGACCCATAGACTGCCATGTACAGTAAGTTACGCTGTCAATATCTTAAGTTTGAGTTTCTTCAAACCCTTTTACAGGTTTGGATCGACATGGGGGTAAATGATTAATGACAAAATGTTCAATTTGGGGCGGAGTATTCCTTTAAGAATGTGTGGTGTTTGAGAGTTGCTACATTCAATCTGTTCCAAGGTGAGCCTCCTGGCCTGTGGTCAAATATCTGTCCACTTTCACACCAGACGATTTCAGGATCAATCCAGGAAAAGAGGTAAAATGAAAAACACAGTGGAGATGAGTTCTCATGAGTCGAGTGAAGATTGCTTAGAAGGGCCCTTGTAGACGATAATGGACACGCAACATTCTTCTGTTTTTGCTGTTTGTGATACCAAAAAATATATTTAATTATGAAGCATATCAAGTCACTGGATCAGTTGGCTGTGGTACATGATATAATAAACCACATCTCATTTATCTTCTTCGTTTTATTACCAGTGATTTACCAAAAAGGACTTTTCTAAACCCTCATTGGGGGGGGGGTGATTGGCTGTGATGAGTGGAAAAAGAGAAATTCTGAGAACAGCATCTGTTCCCAGTCCTGGAAGCACAGCAGATGGTCTTCTTTCCCCACAGTCGTACAAACTATCCCAGAGCTAAGCTTTAACCTGCATGGCGTAATAAAATAGGCGGCAGTTGCCCACCCTGAGGCCTCTTTACTGTGTTTTTTAGCATTTACACACTCTTTTAAATGTGAGCTGGGTGTGCGTTTGACTGATGGAAGCCACAGAGTTAAGAAGTAGCGTCTACAGTAGGTCATGTTTCATGTGAATAGCTGGGTTTCCCCAAACAGTTTTCATCCCTCCTTTCCAATAGACAAGTAGAGCACTGATTGAGACTCCCTGTAACCTGTCCTCCATCAAGCTATATAAACGTCTTCGCCTTCCAATTCATCTCCATCCAGAGTGATTCAATATTCTTCTACTGTACAAGGACTGTCTTAAATTGTACCAATGCTACTGTAAACCATGAGCTTCAGGGGTATTATATAACCTCTCGTCAACCTCTGCAAGGTCAGGTTTTCCTTTTTTTCGCAAAGAGGCATTTGAAGGTGCACAGTGTAATATGATATTCTCTTTGGCCATTCTCTGCTGGCCAAAGAGAATATCATATTGACGTCTGTGATAATGACAGCAAAGATAATGTTGATGACAGTCATGGATGGTAGCGTACTGGTCAGCTTTGTGTATTTATGTCTAAACTGTGGATATTGACTTGTTTTCTATATCTTATTGTGCTTGGTAGCTTTATGAGAAGTCAGGAACTCACAGACTACTCAAGTTGATTGTAGACTTTTTATAGGCTTTTCTTATGGCTTTAACTGTGCAAAGGATCTTGTTTGGACAGAACAATGAGCTGGACACTCAGTAGTATGTGTCTGAAAGCTTAGGAAGCTGTTCCTCGCTGTCCTAACAGGCAGTTACTTCACAGGCAGCATTTGTACATGAAGGTACCTCCTGAAACTAATTTCAGACAGACTTCTGAGACAGCATAACAGTTGATCTACAACAAAACAGAGAGAGAGTGTAATTACTACGCTAATTTCTCACAAGAAAGGAAATCAAAATGTTAATTAAGCATACATTTTTACCACTTGCAACTTTCATATGCTTTTTTTTAGATTATCTGTCATATAAACAGGCAGCAAAGGGTGCCTTCAAAAATGTATTAGATCTATACATGATTTAACACGATCTTTGGATTCGGATATGCATTGTTGCCTTCCCTAACTCTGTATTTTTTTTTACATTTTATTTGTTGGCATTTGGACGCAGCCAATGTCAGCATCTTAAATGCTAAGCACAAACTATTCTCGATTGTGGCCTGAAACTTGAATGTGTTGCATTCTTAGCATTGCTCTGCAAGTTGGATGTTAGCATGATTTGTTTTCGTCTACATCCAGTTTTCTCTTTCATTATGGAGAAAGAGTGTGAAAAAAAAAATCTTGTTGCGTTAGTTAGCTATATCTAGCTAATTGAATAATAACATTTTAATGTGACATTTTGAAGGTAACTCTGTCGCCCCCTTGAGTATTGGAGTCAAGGTTTAGCAAGTTAGCATGAGGCAGTGATAAAGGCAAAAGTTGTTGTTGTTTTTTTACATGAACTGTTAGTGTATACATTATGTACAACTAAACAGCATTGTAAAGTATAATCTATTTGATAGCATGCATGAACTGGTGCTCATCACATGTGCACTGGGATTTCTCTATAGAAGTTATTAGTGCTAAAATTGGCTCTGTACACATTTAAACTATGTTGTGTGTATCTTGTTTCTCACAAGAGCTTGTCACATCGTTGGTGCATCTTTAGAAGATTGGTGTAGTTGTTGTTTGTTTTCCGACTGAGAAAAAGAAATACGAATACTATGCTGTGACAAAATGTGATTTTTTTTTACTATGCATACACGTAAAAAACAATATACTTGAGTTATAGCAACTAATGGTAGACGCTGTTTCACGTCACAACTCGGGATAGTTGCTAGTGTAGTTCTGTGAATGTTTTTCTGGTGCTATAAGCCAATTAGCATTGTCAAAAATGTAATTTCCTTGTGACTCAAAAAGCCATGGTTTACATACAGTATTTCCAAATCACATCCAAATCCAAATAACATCTAAATCACATATATTAGATGAATTGGAATGCTAACAGATAGCTTTGCGCACTTGCTTATAGTATATTACTGGTCTGGTGTGGTATTCACTTGGTTTCCTCAGGCCAACATCAACCTCGTTGTTACACTTATGTCTTTGTCTTCTCTTTAGTCTTCCATTATCTGCCGCTCTCATTTAATGATGTAAATTATAGTGCAGCAAAAGCGTTTTGGATGCTTCTTCAATTCCTTTTTCTGTTTACGGTACTCTCCGAAACCAGAAGCTAGCAACAGCCCAGGAGGCTTTCTTAATCTACCACTTAATATGGAAATGAGGTCTCCTATTCATTGGTGCCCCAGTCAGCGCGTTGAAACAGAAGATTAGCCATAATGAATTTCATTTTGCAGGGGTTTCCAACAAATCCTCTTCACAAACATGGTGTGAACGGTTATGGGACAAGGCATTCAAATTGGCTCTTCTACTGTACAAGTACTGTCTTAAATTGTACCAATGCTACTGTAAACCATGAGCTTCAGGGTTATTATATAACCTCTCCTCAACCTCTGCAAGGTCAGGTTTCTCCTTTTTTTATCCCAAAGAGGCATTTGAAGGTGCACAGAGTATTATAAAAACATTTTGGAATTTTTATTTATTTTTATTTTACTGTATATAGATAATATTTTTTTTTTAATATTAAATCCATTTCTGCCCTTTTTTATGAATTAGATACCAATATTATTTGTATTCAGTTTACATTATTAAAAAATAATAACGTAAGGTTAGTTGGATTGGTTTTACATGCTGGTGTTGGTTACTGGGGCATGATTATGGAATATTATCTGAGCTTGGCCTTTACATTTTTTGTGTGATTTGTGTCTATTATCGATGGACGGCTGTGGATATGTGCCATAATATAATTTTTCTCAATCAATGTCCCATTTTCCTTTGAAATATGTTGCATTAGGTCAAAAGAGCTGCCAACCTCATTTCATGTTGATTTTAAATGAAACTGATTTGTTGAGTAAAGCAGTTGTTTTAATTTGTTAATTTTATATATTAAATAAATGTTCATTTTTCATATTAAATGCACTATAGCTTCCAGATTTCCCTCCGTTTTGTTTAAAAAAGCATTTTCCTTCAGAGCCCAGTTTGCAAAATAAGTCCCTGTAGCTATTTACTTATTTTTACTATAATATTTATGTTACTGTATTTTAATGTTATTATCCAGCAAAGAGCTGTCTCATCTAAACTAAATAAAATATTAAAAACATGGTCCTATAATGAAAGTCAGTGACAAACAAGCTGAAATTAGTTGAAATTTAGTGCGAACTATTCCTTATAAATGTCTTTTCATTGTTTTTTAGCCATTTTCATCATGTATTTCAAAGTATTTCTCTCTTTCTGTTGTGCTTCAATCTCAGGGTCTTCCCCAAACATGACATGGACAAATACGGGCCTGCAGTGTAAGCATTTTAAACCCCTTTCATTCCATTTCACTAACCAAACTCCATTGGTTTTGCTCATCTTTTTAATGGAGATTAAATGTATGCCACATTTTAACACACTCTGTCTGTCACTTTCTTAGTTACTATCCCAAGATCCACGATTTCATTGCCACCCCAGAAAACATCTCTCTGCTGGATGAATCTGAGGGATCGGTGCACGGCAAACCATCCCTGCGCAGAATCAAGGGCCGAATCCACCGCAGCAAGAGCCTGGACAGCATCAACCTGCTGGACTCCTATGTGAGTTAAAGACTGCATCCACTGCAGTAATGCTTCCGCGTGTGCTGAGGTGGGATGGGGAGTGTGCATGGCATGTTTGTGAGTGTGCAAGTGTGTATTCAAATGAGATTGCGGCCATGGATGTTGTGTATCAGCATCAGTGAGCGAGTATGCATGTATTTGAAAAGCCATTCCATCACTGCGTCTGTGCACGTGACTGTTTGTTTGTGAAACTGCACATGTACCAGTATGTCTGGATGGCTGCTCTTGGGAATTTCTGCAAGAGTGAACATGACAAGTGAACATGATAAGTCCAGTTATTCACAATTATTGCATACATTATTAAAAAGCACACAGCTGGAGTCAATTCATAAGTGTTTGTAAAAGTAAATCAGGAGTCAATGGATATACCATACGAGGACATCATTTAAAGGGACAGTTCACTTAAAAATGAAAACTTTCATCAACTTTGTGTCATTCTGAGTTGTCAAACTTCTCTTTGCATGATGACTTGGAGTTTCATGCTCAAGTTGTATGTATGTAGTAGGTTGTTTTCATTTTGATTTGTTTTAATACATTTTTGGAGCTCAACAGCCCCAGTCCCCATCCACTTCAATTGTATGGAAAACAAGTTGTGCGTTTGTGTTCAATGAAAGAAAAGAAAATTTAGTACTACACGAGGGTGATTTAAATGGTGATAGAATTTGCATTTTTGGGTAGTGAACTATCCCTTGCATGCAAATTAAAATAACATTTCCCATCATGAATGTTCCATGAGTCTGTCATGTTCACCCTGCTCAGACTGTCTGAATGCCTTATAGATACTTCATGGGCTCATACTTAATGCAACACCTTACTAAATCTGATTCCTGCACTGGGATACCCTGGAGTGGGTTTCCGTTTGCATATAAAACACCTGGGATTTGAAGTACATCAGGATGTCTCACAAATTGCTTCGCCTCTTCAGAGGAAATGCATTCTAACATGATTATCATTCTAATGAGCTTTAAATGGGACTTCCATGAGTGAATTCCACTTGTTTGAGTCTTTTGCACTTTACTATTATGGATGAAATTGTCATTCTGGTTGAACAGGGTTTTTCTCAAGGGAAAATCTCAGTTGTCAGATGTTTTTTCCAGTTCATTATAAAAATGCTTCCTGTGGATTCTTGTTGAATAGGTTTGTATTTAAAACATCTTAGCCTCTCAGAGTTACATAATGTTACCATGCAATGCCACAATCAGATTGTACATCATGCATTCACTGATGACTTCATGTTATTTTTTAATTATTCCACAGTGCTTTTGTGAGGTGAATTTAGACTAGAGCATCATTAATCATTTCTGACTCATGCATAGTGTATCATCTACTTGGGTAACAAATATTTGAGATGATTCCTAAAAGTGTATGCATAAACATCTGCTTTAGTCACTTTAGTCGCTACTTTTGCAAATTATATATATATATATATATATATATATATATATATATATATATATATATATATATATATATATATATATATATATATATATATATATATATATATGAAGAGTTTGGTTCCAAAATTCCTAAATTAGTTTTCTTTAAAATCATTATTGTATCTGGTCGATATTGAAAAGTCAATTTTTAATTTTATGCAAAATGCGATATTTGCAGAGTTATTAGGTCACGTTTTCTCCCTTTTTTTCCAAACCACGAAAATTCTAGTCTTCCTTTTTTTGCAGAATGCGATATTTCCACTCAACCAATCACAGCGTATCATTCCACTCACTGTAAACCATAACAGCCAATCACAAGTGCACCATTCCACGCAATCTAGACAGAAATGACTTGCTTTGAATACATCCGGCATCCTAGTTTTCCTCATCTACTTTGTGCTTTGTGATCAGCAAACAAGGGCTGCGCGATAAATCGCATGTGATTGTCATCCGCTTCTCGTCAGTAAAGCCGGTTCTGTGATTAATAGTATCGGTTAATCTCCATCGCATGCTTTCATTTGGAAATTAGTCAGATGCATTTAATACACAGAGCCGTAGATCATTTGCAAGCTACGCTATATCACATTCATTAGATGAATCTCATTCGATTATGAACGCGATATTGCACTTTTAGAAGTTGAATATAAGGGAAATGTCATTTTGGAATTTCTGTGGTCTAATGTGATGTTGTTCATGTTCTATTTCATAATGAACTTTTCTTTTATTGCTAGAAATTAATTTATAGCATTAACAAGATGCCCCGTTGAATAAAGGTTGGAAGAGACAGTGTCTGTATATAAGATTAGTATTGAGCAAGTTCAGAGTCATATGTGAAACCACTTACTATGTTGTGTATGTTCAGCAGTTTCAATATGAAAAATAACTTTCATTTTGATTCAATGGATTTATTGCATTTTGGAGGAAAAAAAAAATATTTATAATAAATCTTTGAAAATCAAAACCTGGATTTGATTTTTTTATTATTATTTTTTTTTAATGTTATAATAACCTAAATATGCTATGTGAAAGTATGAAACAGAAAATAGTGGTTTTCATCTTGCCAATTTCTTGGTAAAACACATTTTTACTCAAATTAATCAAAATGGATTTACTGCGGTTTGAAACCAAACTCTTCATATGACACTTTAAAACTATGAAAATTAATTTTCATTAATTAAAATGAATTTTTTCATATTTTTTTTTTTTATGAAAAAAAAAATATATAATAATAATATAATAATAATTTAAAGGTAAAAATAATAAAACAAAAAAAATAAATAACCAAAGCACAGCAACACAGAAGTCTCTGTAGTGACTGACAGGCTAAAGGCGGCCGGGTTAGTTTAGTGACAAGTGACTGAACAAATGTGCTTTTCAACAACACTTCCTCCACAAAGGCTTTAGTGAAGTGAGTTTGAACTGGTTCATTAAACCCCTTTAATGCTCTGTCTGTGCTTAAAATATCTGGCCTCTCCAGAACATCTCAGTGAAATAAGGGGTATCACCGCCCAGGTCCCTGCTCTTTAATACTGTACATATTTCTCTTCTAAAAGAACACTCATGCACACACACACACACACACGTACTCAGGCTGGTGGAAAGTTGCTGACTGGGCTTTGAATGCCAACCGCAGCGGATGAGAGTAATGTTCGGCACACAGTGAGAGATGATGACGCAGCAACGCTTGAGTGAAGACCTCTCTACTGCTGCCACTCTCTCTACTGGAAGACAGAGCAGAGAATAACACCCACCGCACAGAGCAGGTTAAATCTCACTGCCAGAATGCTAAGATGTTGAGTTCAGTTGCTACGTGTTAGTTTGCTATGGTGTCCTAGGTATTTGTTAGAGCTTTGCTTGGTGGTTTCTAAAAATGAGTTCATGAGTGGTTGTTTAGTGGCCCAAGTGTTACACTTAATTGATTTTAAAAGCACATCATTAGTAATTATTCAAGTTGATCACATGGTGCGAGGTGAATTATGCATGACTCTCAATAATAATACTATTATAATGATAAGTTATAATAATAGTAATGGTGGTTACCTTAGCAAGCACGGCTAATGTGACTGTTAGCATGCAATAAAAGCATAAGGCGGATAGAATGTGGTTATGAAATAGCTCAGATAATTTAGTCTAGGAAATGTTCAATAAGAACTGGTTGAGGTTTTAAAATATCTTAATTTTGATCGCAGATTTTAAAAAGCTTCTTAAACCAGCATCTTGTGTCAGCAATTTTCAGCTAGTCAGGCTAGGAGACAGGTTGAATGCCCAGATAAATACCAGGTTGGATGACTAGCTAAAACCACTTAAGACCAGCAAACCATATAGGTTGGTTTAAGCATTTCTTTTTTTCTGCAGCGTAGACAAATCTATGGAGCCCCTAAAGGGCACAGTGATAATAAAAAATTGAAAAAAAAAATATTTTAGTGCTTTTGTATTGTCTTGCAAAACACTTGTTCCCCTAAAAAAATTGCGTTCACTCACAAAACCTTTGTGTTCCCCTAAGAAACTTGATAACACTCAAGAAACTGTGTTTATTTGCAATACTTGGTGTTCACCTGAGAAATATTTGCCTTCCTTTGAGAATCATTGAGTTCAGTGGAGAAACTTTCCTCGAGAATCTTTGCGAAATCTTTTGCGTACCCATGTGAAAT
This sequence comes from Carassius gibelio, assembly GCF_023724105.1. Taxonomy (NCBI): domain Eukaryota; kingdom Metazoa; phylum Chordata; class Actinopteri; order Cypriniformes; family Cyprinidae; genus Carassius; species Carassius gibelio. The sequence goes on along the minus strand of NC_068395.1, from coordinate 12,394,471 downwards.
GTTGCTTCTTGACGCAAAATGTTTGCGTTCCCCTGAGAAACTGCATTCGCTCGCAAAACTTTTGTAACGGAAATATTAAATACTATATTTAAGTTTCTTGGCGGAATGCAATACTTTTATGATAGAATATGAAAGAGATCCCTTTGAAACTCAAAAGGAGACATATGAGATATTGTAGAAAAAGTCTCCATTTACGGTCTGTTTAATTTCATCTCCCTCTAGGCAGAAAAATTTTATTATTATACTTGTAACTTCTTTTATTGTTATTATTATATCTTTAAACAGGATGAGGAGAAAATGCAAGGCAGGACTTGATCTTGTCAGTTCATGATTGATTGAATGGTAAAAATAAAATACATAAATATTGTGCTGAATAAGCTGCATATGAAGCATTTGTGACACTGATGCTTTGATTTAGATTTTTGTTTGAAGTCATGGCGTTTGGCATAGCACCCACTACTGCTGTCATTTGAATTGGCGAATGCTAGTCTCTCTCTCATGGAGAGCATGAATCAGTTGTTAGTGGAGAGGTTGAAGAAAAGCACACAACAGAGAGAGAGAGGGCAAAGGATAAATGCAGTGCTGTGAAATGCATCACATATCTCTGGTCAAGCGATACTCTTTCTTCCAGTTGTTCCTTCTGTCCATCTTTTCATCACACGAATGGTCTCCTTCCTCTCCTTTTTGCAGATATCAGCTCCCCACCTCTTATCTCCATTCAGTCACTCCATTCACTTTTTTTTCAATTCACCTTAAAAGCCAATACTAAAGGCACAGGAGCAGAAATTATTACAGAACGTAAATTGATATCACTACCATTTTGCTGTGCTCCAATAACCCCTCCGAGGCTTTCCACACTTTTTTTTTTTTTTTTAGCATAATTGTAAAACAGGTTAGCCATTCTTGCAATGGATATTCATTCATTCTCCTGCATTTCTGTGAACAAGAGGGTTACATCTTTATAAAATGCGTTACTTCACAAAAAAAGAGAGAGAAAGAAAGGTTTATTTTTATTTATTTATTTTTTTAAGAATGTCCTTGTTAATGTTTTTCATTTGATGAATGTCAGTGGGCACTGCGGCTGCAAAAATGCTATCAGCCATGTTTTAATGTGTCTAATAATGAGTACTTAATGACGACAGACTATTACTGTTTAGCTTCATAATACCTAGAATATAGTGCACAAGTTGCATTAAATACTTTTATGGAGCTTTTTGTGTCATTTTGTAGTATTTAAATCAAAACCATTTAAATCAATGGTCAAGATATAAGGTATAAATATTAATTATTTATAAAAGAAGTAATTAGAGTCTCATTACTATTAGAATTTTAGCATTTTAGCATTTTTAATTAACTTATTTATTCATTCATTTAATTTGTGCTATATTATGTATTGATGGTGTATTCAGGTTTTTTTTTACTTGTTTTCGACTCTTTAATTCTTTATTTATTTAAAAAAATTATTGAGGTTTTTTAAGTATTTAAATTAAAAAATTTAAATTTAAATGTAAGTATTTGACCGTTTTTCTCAATTATTCAGATAACAAAAAAAGCAAAACAAAAAAAGCTAGCTGGTCTTTCTAAGTCTTACAAAAATCAAATATGACACCAATAATTATATTGCTTAATTTTTTTTTTTATACCTTTACTACTTTAAATTATTTGCCCGCATCGCTAACCTAATGCTCACAAGAACTGCTGTGAAACTGAGAACACTTTCCCACTTCACACTTTATCTTAATCACTTACGTGCTTATCTGTTGTCAGTATTCTAATCTGGCCTTTTAGAACTATAAAACATACAGCAACACACATTTAGGCTGTGGAATATGATCAGGAGCGCTCGTTGTCCTTGCCAAAACTGAGGTTTGGTCAGTGAGAGATAAGATGGAGAGTTTATTTTTGTCATGGGACCATTCAATAAAACAGGTGCTGTTTGTGTTCCTTATGTACATGTGAGTAATAATGTCTAACAATTCAAATCATTATACTAGGCCCTTTATGTTTCCACCCTGTATTTCCAGCTTCTAAATCGATGTTGGCAAATATAGATGAAAACACAATATATGAAAATATTCATACTGTAAACATATTTAGATTTTCGTTGAAACTGAGTCCCCAGGTTTTGTGTCAACCCTGTTACCACCAATTTTTTTTACTTTTTAAAGTTATTAACTGTGTCATAAATCAAAAATTACATCATCATCAAGAGGTAATTCTTTCAAGGAAATGTTACGGTGTCCTTTTTTATCACTTCAGTTTGTCAGTAGGAAACCATGCTAAAATGTCAACCCTGTTACTTCGTTTTTATGTAGATATTTATTTTATCTAATAAACACAATATTTAGTTCCATTACATTATAAAAAAATGTAATCTAAAATTAAATCGTAAAACTGTCAACCCTGTTACCTTTCTAAAAAAGAGTTCTATCTAATATAAAATTCATAAAATGTGTAAATTTAAACTAAGTTGTGTCATCTCAGGCTGAATTCATTTTTGTTTGTTGAGACATTATTATATCCTTAGGAAAGTAACAGAGTTGACACTTAACATTTAAACACATTTTCTGACAGACTGTGCAAATTTTTCGACAAAGTTTTACAAACTGTCCTCTTTTTTTAATTACTTTTTCAAATTTGGGTCTAGATGAAGGTCTTCAAACATCCACCCTGTTATTTTTATTTAGTATAGCAAAAATGTGATAAAAAAAGGTGATATTTGAAGAAACATCAGCATTAAATTATCTTTCCAATAAAAACCTTGTATTTGTGTCATTGTGAACAAACTAATTTCTGTAATCTCAGATGAAACTGTATCACTGTCGACCCCGTTACTTTTCTCAGAAGATAATTATATCCTACCATATATTAAAATGAATAACCATTTTATATTAAGCTGTGTCTGATTCTGAAGTTGAATTCCTTTTAATTTATGTTGAGACATAATTATGTGCTCTGAAAGTAACAGTGTTTACAGACAGAATATAAAGCTACAAAAGTTTACTTTAAAAATCTAAATTTCAATACAGAAATGACATCCACTTTATTGATTTAACCCATCGCTAATATTTCTATGCTAGCAAATTTGTGTGTGTGGTTTTAATAAGTGTGTAAATATCAGACGTGGTGACCCTGAACGTGCTTGAACATGCGTTACAGAGCTTATATCTGTGCAGAAATGGTAGGGAATATTTGTAATGAGCGCATATAGGCATCCCTACTGTGAAAACCCATTTACAGAAGTGAGCAGTGTGTGTCTGTGTGTTGTGTATAGGTGTGTTCAGTGATGTGGGGTGAAAAGACTGTAATATGTCAAAACAACATCATAATTTCAAGAAGAAAATGTTTCAAGGACAAGTGGCAGTGGCTATCACTTTTTTTTTTAATTGTTCAGTAGGAGACAATCCAAGAATCTCAGCCCTGTTACCTTGATTTTATACAGAAAACATCTCATAGTTAAAAGTGGTTATTTGTAGAAATAACAGCATTAAACGGTAGTTGTCAACCCTGTTACCATTCTAAGAACACATTATCATAGCATAATGTGTGAATTTAAATTGAGCTGTGGCATCTCAGGCTAAATTCATTTTAATTTATACTTATTATTATTTCCTCAGAAAAGTAACAGGGTTGATAGTAAATACATTATCTGACCGACTGTATAAAATTTAGCAAAATGACCATTTCAATTTACCACATTGTGGATGCCCGTATGTTCAATGTTAGTGAATTCTTGTGAATCTGGTGGTATGGCAATGGTGTGTGTGTATGTGTATGTATGTGCATTATGGTTGGTTTTACCAGAGCCAGAGGGACCCGCTGAGAGCGATCCAGCTGTCAGGTCAGAGTCTGAAAGTCAGGAGGTCCATGTGACCACGTGTGCCCCTTCAAGCCCTGTCAAACCTCAACATATGGAGCAGCATTATAGGAATTAAGTCTGCAGATATTACGCAAACTTCTAGTAACAGACTGCACATGTTATTGCAGTTATGAAATGTTATGTTTGCCATGAGGATATTGTTTTTAATGACCTGTGGTTGCTCTGCTTAATAAATCAGCACCTATAGGAACATAAGGGAACTACCTGACTTGATACATCTATGAAAAATTACTATGACACCAGTTAAAAGTCATTACCAAAATGGCTCAAAAATGAAAAGCTAGTTCTGGGAAAAGCTCCTTTTTGGCATCAGTGGACCTAGAGGTTTACTGGCGACTGAATTCCTTGTTTTTTATTCCAAGATATAGCCTGCAGTCTGACAGCTCTTTAATAGGATCTTGCTGACTCAACTGTCAGTACATATTTATGTCATCGTCAATTAACACAGGCCCATGTTTACATCAGATATTAAAATTATGTAACATTATAACTGCAACTGTGGTAGAAGCAACTCCTAAATAGTTGAAGTTTTCATGGTTTATGTAGAGATTGGTCCTTTGTGGACAATTTGTTTATTGCGTCTGTCACGTGACAAAGAAAAAAAAATCCTGGAATCATTTGTGTTTTGTTTCTGGTTTGCATTATAATGATTTTCTCTCAAATTTACAGTTTATATTCCCTATTATATAATTTATTGTCAAAGATTAACTCCATACAAATGAAAAAATGATTTTAAAGTAATTTCATTAGCTAAACAAGATTGAAGAAGAAATTCAGTCAAATTTAGTTTGCTGGAACTAAAACATTTTTGTTCCTTAAAATAAATGCTAACTGAAATAAAACACTTTCATTTAGCTTAATTTTAAGTACTATAATAACTAAACTTATAATAAAAAATTTAATTATAAATTAAATTATGGTACAAAAGATTTTTTTAAAATGGCAAAAAAAAATTGAAAACTTAAAATTAAAGTGAAATCTGAAAATATAAACATAAATATAGATTAAACTGAAATAACACAGGTTGTTATGAATGACTGCCTTTGCCAGTTTCCCACATGCTCTCTGGTGAAATAAGGGCTCAGCTGTAAATGCCGGATGATCAGGTATCCGTGCTGGATTTATGACTAAAGGATTCTGGAATCCAAGTTCAGTTCAAGGCAGAAGATCAGCTGGGTTTCAATCATCGAAACGTCTCTGTGGCTCAGGTGTGAACGGTGTGCCAACACATCCTAGACTGGACCACAAAAAAATAAAAATAAAATCAAGCTGGTGTGTTTTTTTTCACAACAGTGTGCACACAAGAAACTAAATCAGTCTAAAATCTCAGATGACTCATGTTGTTGATCTATTATTGATCAGCAGCCAGAACGGAGCGCAATCAGATTAGATTCAAATGCAAATAAATCTTGGACTTTTAAACTTCTCAGGTACATCGCTCAGAGTCCCTGTCTAGCGGATAAGGTCACTGTAGTGATCTTCTAATAGCAGTTGGATCTGATGAGTAGATTTTGCTGAAGGTTTAGCTAAACATCTACTACCGACCCCACCAGCCCGTGTTGTTGGGATTCTGCTTCCTCAGCTGAGTGGTATTAAGCCCCTGGAGATCTTCTACAAAAAAGCTTAAACTGAGCGATGCTTCACTGGTTTATCTTTGAGTGGATGTTCACCTCTAATTTCACTGGACCTCATTCGTGAAACACAAGCATAAATCCATTTTTACCAAATCAACACATTCAGTTCAGTCTGACAAGATGATAAACAAACACAGACACAGTTAAGTGACACTTAAGTTATTTTTAAATCATTTCATATTAATATTTTAATATTTTAAGTACAATTAAATGTGCATGTGATTTCTGCAATTTTATACACATCAGAATACAGTAAGCTCTAGATATCGCCAGTGGTCTTTTTAAAACCTATATTAGGAAACAGCTCCTAACAAGAGTTCTGGTATGAACATGAGATTGAACATGAGACTGCAATTGCAATCGCCTTTGTGTGTGTGTGTGCTTTTCCAAAAATCTGATCATCTCTTTGTTCGTTTGATGTTGTGTCCTTCCATCCTTTAATGTGGTCTGTGTGTAGGTGTCAGTGCGGTCGGCGTGTGTCGGGATGGGCTTGTTTATGCAGCGTTTCATGTGTGATCTGCATGGAGCTCCCACTGAGCCGCCATATGCTCCTGAGACCAGAGCGTCTCCTCTTCCGGACAAACCTGTGGGTCACATCCAAAATGCCTGCACACTCCAAAACGCATTCACGCTCACGTCGAATTAGATTTGAGATATTTATTTATTTCTCCTTTTTTTGATCCTGCTCAGACAGTTCGTCTTTTTAAAGGGCATAGCATTTGGCTCAAGGTAAAACGATATTTTTTTTCTTCACAATACACTTATTGCAAGCGTATTTTTATTCATCTTTTAAGTGTTTTCTATTTCAAAGATAGCCAAGCGTGACCCATTTAGATGTAAAATTACAAAAATATACAATTTAAACACAAATGCATTGAATGACCTCTCTGTCATCACCCTCTGAAGCTCATTTCTGTGTTTGTGGAGTGAGGTCATCACAGCCGGGCTCCTGTAGAGGGCAGAGTTTTCCCTTTCAAACACACAAGAGAGATGTGACCTCCCTGAAGGATGCTGGCTTACAGAATAACATTAGTCTCACCTTCCTAAAGCATGTTACATAACAGCGCTTGTTCTTTCATTGTTTATTGTTTATTGTTTATGATGTTGCCTCTTATCACAGAGTCAGGCCGAAAATATATTCTTTTACAGTTTTCTGTAATGCATGCTATGTCGATATGCATTGAAATATAAATACCATTTTATTCTTATGAAAACACCCTAGAAGTTTGGAAGAACACATATAAACCATATATTGTCGCATTCATGTGTTTATTTTCTTTTAAAGTGTTTTAATATTTTTATTCAGCCACACCGAGCTGGATGCCTTTGCCCGTATTAGGGATTTCCTTGAACAACATGAGGTCTATTACTTTTGTGAGGCATATTTGGAGTTCCCTAAAACTTCTGTTTTAAGTGGTTGTGAGCGTGTTCATTGCTGAAAAGGCATGTTCGTCCTTTACTGTCACGCTGATAGATGTTCATATCAAGGACATTCATGGCCATATAGGAAAACATCATTCACGTTTATGGGACTGAAGAAAACAACTTAAAGTGATTGTGGACTTGTGCCTGCAATTGCTTCCTGTCGATTAAATCTCACTCATTCATTTTCCAACCTGAAATTCCAGATGATTTATGGAATAAGGTGCTTTTCTAGTTATATACACTTGATTACATAATTTGTGAGTAAGGACATGACAAGAGGCTTTTTCTTGGATTGGGACATGTCCAGGAAGAGACATATTAATGCACCTGTCACTTTGTGAAGAATGACTCAGTCGGTTTAATGCTGCCCTCTGGTGACTTACGTAACCCTCTTAGACACACACACACACACACACACACACACACACACACACACACACACACACAAAACTACTTGGCTTCCCATCTCTGCCTTCTCTTCACTTCATCTGGACGGAGACTGGAACATCTAGACCTTCTCTTAAACATAAACATTCCATGAAGAACATGTGGGAATTCTGTGGAATTGACTGGCGATCATGCGAGATTGTCCTTGTAAATTAACGGTAATATGCTGGCAGCAGGGTTTCCAGCTGTGTTCCATAATTTTGGGAAATTCTGTGGAATTGACTGGCGATGCGGAGGAGATTTATTACATTTTTATGCATAACAATGTGGTAGATTAGTTCCCAGCTGATTTCTCTTCCCTCACCTCTAAATAAATATATAAATACTTGGATGGTGCACTGTAAAGTATGCAAAAATGCATAGTATGCTTTGAGAACATGGAGTGTGACTTCAGACAGGAAGGTACATTACAAAACCTTTCCGTCAAAGCTTTCTGTAGTGTGTTTCAAATCGACACAGGTCAACCTTCAACATTCATGTCTTTGGATTCCCATGCAGGCCTCCTCAAAGTCAGAGTACGTTTGCTCTCCTCTCAGTCTTTCAGAGAGCATAAACCCCCAATCGCTGTTCGGCGGTTATATGTGGATTTAGATGGATAGGAAGGCAGAAAAAAGTGGATATTGAAGCATAAATTCATCTTCTCAGACACAAGCACATGTCTGCTTTAAAAGACTGATGCATCATTGAAAATCATGACATCATTTGATGTCACCATGCTTGTCATTGACTGTTACTCCACAAGACCAATGCATCTTCTTCAGCCTGTAGAATGTATTTCCTGTAGATTGTAGGTGTAACAAGTTGATGGAAAGAAGATCCCTATAGAAAATAATAATAAGGACTAAATCATTCCCCTTTAAGCTATTGACAGGCCAGTAAGCACAAAATAAGTCTTCTCCAGATCAATTGCTTAATTGCTTTACCGTATAAGAGCTGATAGGACAAAATTCTGTCTAGTAAGACCTGCTTGTCCAATACTGGTGAAAACACAAATCGAAAAGGGGCAAATATTGAGTGCATAAACTTCATTAGTTACCCTCTTTGACTAGACATTTCTTTTAGATTAGATTTTTCTGTTTTGAAACATTAAAAAGCGCCACAAGTGGGCTCTAATAGTGGGCTTTTAAGGCATAATAAGTGTGAATACCGCCTTCCAACGTGTGAAAGATCAGTACAGATGGAAGGCAGCAATGCATGTAGAAGATGGCGTCAAGTCAAAGAAATGCTGTGGGATTATGTGGGATGTATTTCTGTGTTTATAGCATCATTAGCTTAGCAACATGCTAACATCAGACTCTAGTGAAATTATGCTGAACAGCTGTAATTGCACATGGCAAGGCTGGGTTTTATAAAATCCTGGATTTCTTTTCCCAAATGCTCCTCTTGAGACTTTTGCTTACTAGACTGTTGTGTGCTTCTGTTTGGTGATTCAGAGCAGCTCAGTGCCGCTCGCTCTGTAATAGACTTGAGAAGCGCCCAGCAAATGTGACTCACTTTCCATCATGTTATCGACTCATTTAGTGCCTCTTAAATGCGTTCTTTTCATTTTCGTTAACATATTGAAGGATGTTTTGCTGTTGTGGTTGTACTGTATGCATATATACACATATTTGCTCTTGATATTGTACAATATCCTTCTCTGATTGTGAAATGAATCCCAGAACTGTATGGTAAAGACTTTTAGCTTTCACAAAGCCCTTTAATAAAAAGCCAAAGGCATCAAATTAAAACAGAATAAATGCTGTCTATAATGCAACCCTGCAGGAAAGCTTGTGACAGTCACTTTGTTCTTTATTGCTTTCAAGCTTCACTTTTCTCCGCAGCATCGCAGGACTTCTGCGCTCTTGTTGGTCAGCGGGGATAGAGGCTCATTAGTGGCCTTCATAAGAGTTGATACAGGCCGTCAGGGATTTGTAAGGGTCACAGCTGCCCTCTTATGTTGAATGTGGCTACATTAAGGGTAGATTTAGCGGCCTATAGGAGCCGCTCAGGATGGCAGTTTAGGTAATAACCACTCCCTGTAATAACCAGTGTCCTTCACAGTCTCTTCCTGGCCGTTCTCTCCTGTATGTTTTGCCTGTTCTGCTGTCTCTCACCGTTTCTGCTGAAGACTCACTCTGAGGAAGTTCATTACAGCCGACATCATTTTTTCTCTCGAGCTTGCAGCTAATTAAAATGACATGCCAACTAGATCCCAGCCAACCTGGATTGTTTTAAATACTGTACTGATTGTATTAGATTTAATACCAATCGTGTTTTATTTGCCATATTAATGATTTTATGGTGATTTAAATCCATTACACTTTGTGCAGGAGTGATACAGCAGTTGAACTGTGCATTCTGGATAGCCGACTGTGGTTAGGTACAGGTGTCAAGGGCAATTTATCTTGCTTCCTTGAATTTTTTGGCAGAGATGTGTCAGGCAGGCTGACTGGGCATCGCTGCATTAGGAGCCAAGCGTGAAAGTGTGAGGTAAACAGAGGAAAAACAGAATGGAACATGAAGTTGTAAAAGTGTATAGCTGCGGTGGTCTATAAGTCTCTTTGCTTGGTTTCCTGCCTCTGATGAGGATAATATCTTAAGTGCAGCGCTGTATTGTGAGAGTAGAAAGAATCAGAGGAAGTTATCAGTGTAATGCAGGCAGTGAGTGGGAGCTTCCTGTGAGAGTTGTGTGTGTGGTCACAATGAGATGAAAATACACTTCTGTAGTGTAAAGACATTAAAGTAAAATGACCCTGTCTGTCTGTCTATCTATCTATCTATCTATCTATCTATCTATCTATCTATCTATCTATCTATCTATCTATCTATCTATCTATCTATCTATCTATCTCTCTCTCTCTCTCTCTCTCTCTGTCTGTCTGTCTGTCTGTCTGTCTATCTATAAAGCTATCTATACCACTCTACAGTGAGTGAATCATTTAAGTTATTATTTTTTTGCCTTATTAATGTACACACAGCACCCCATATTTACAGAAAAACACAGAATTGTTGACATTTTTGCACATTTATTGAAAAAGAAAAACTGAAATATCACATGTTCCTAAGTATTCAGGCCCTTTGCTGTGACGCTCATATATTTAACTCAGATGCTGTCCATTTCTTCTGATCATCCTTGAGATGGTTCTACACCTTCATTTCAGTCCAGCTGTGTTTGATTATACTGACTGGATTTGATTAGGAAAGCCACACACCTGTCTATAAGAGCTTACAGCTCACAGAGCATGTCAGAGCAGATGAGAATCACGAGGTCAAAGGAACTGCCCGAAGAGCTCAGAGACAGAATTGTGGCAAGGCACAGATCTGGCCGAGGTTACAAAACAATTCTGCTGCACTTAAGGTTCATAAGAGCACATTGGCCTCCATAATCCTTAAATGGAAGACATTTGGGACGACCAGAACCCTTCCTAGAGCTGGCTGTCCGGCCAAACTGAGCTATCGGGGGGAGAAGAGCATTGATGAGAGAGGTAAAGAAGAACCCAAAGATCACTGTGGCTGAGCTCCAGAGATGCAGTCGGGAGATGGGAGAAAGTTGTAGGAAGTCAACCATCACTGCAGCCCTCCACCAGTCAGGGCTTTTATGGTAGAGTGACCCGACAGAAGCCTCTCCTCAGTGGAAGACACAAGAAAGCCCCCATTGAGATTGCTAAAAAACACCTGAAGGATTCTCTGGTCTGATGAGACCAAGATAGAACTTTCTGGCCTTAATTCTAAGCGGTATGTGTGGAGTAAACCAAGCACTGCTCATCACCTGTCAAATACAGTCCCAACAGTGAAGCATGGTGGTGGCAGCATCATGCTGTGGGGTGTTGTTCAGCTGCAGGGAAAGGACGACTGGTTGCAATCGAGGGAAGATGAACACGGCCAAGTACAGGGATATCCTGTAAACCTTCTCCAGAGTGCTCAGGACCTCAGACTGGGCAGAAGGTTCACCTTCCAACAAGACAATGACCCTAAGCACACAGCTAAAATAATGAAGGAGTGTCTTCGCAACAACTCTGTGACTGTTCTTGAATGACCCAGACAGAGCCCTGACTTAAACCCAATTGAGCATCTCTGGAGGGACCTAAAAATGGCTGTCCACCAACGTTTACATCCAACCTGACAGAACTGGAGAGGATCTGCAAGGAGGAATGGCAGAGGATCCCCAAATCCAGGTGTGAAAAACTTGATGCATCTTTCCCAAAAAGACTCATGTATTAGATCAAAAAAGGGTGCTTCTACTAAATACTTAGCAAGGGGTCTGAATACTTAGGACCATGTGATATTGTGATAACAATTCTGGTTTTTCTGTGTTTGTGCTGTGTGTACATTGAGGGAAAAAATGAACTTGATGATTTTAGCAAATGGCTGCAGTATAACAAAGTGAAAAATTTAAGGGGGTCTGAATACTTTCCGTACCCACTGTACATCTAATACATACATCTGTATAACAGTAAAACATATTTAGCTTGTTTGGACCGCTTGGTTTCTTGATTTACATAAAATGTTGTGCTCTAATAACCCCCTACATTCACAATCCTCAGTGCCTTTTTATAACAACACGGCAGTGGAACATCCCAGATAGGGACACCGCTGCTGTCTCTCTCTGGTGTTTCCACCCCTGGAGAGACGCGGTGGAAGTGTCCAGCAGACAGAGGAGTCAGAGCAGTGCTGCTGAGGAGCAGAGAGCGGAGCTCATCTCATCCTCCTCCTGCTGCTGCACAGGGTTACGACATCCCGCCCTCTGCCTCCCACAGGTGTACCAACACACCTCCCAACGGATTTATACACCGGGACTGCTCTGAATACACCAGATTCCTGCGGGACAGACGTGTCACATTCAGAGATTTGGTGAAATGTATTCGCTTTATCAGGAATAAGAGAAGACCGCTGGCGAACTTCACGCTCATCTGACATGTTACCGCTCATCTCTAGAAGAGACCACAACACACTTTAACCCCACACACGGGCCTGAGGAGACGAAAAACTAGGATTTCATCTCTTCTGGGTCGATCAAGCCCTTATAACCCGTTTATTTTATTTATTTATTTATTTAAGGCGACAACATTTATCCTCAACTTGCTTCAGCGCGAGCAGCTAAAGGAACAAAATGTCTGCCCGGGCTGCCTCTAATAAGGTTTGTGATGTTTTAATAAGGTTTCACATAAAATGTCAGCAGCTGTTATAACTAAAAGGTGAAATATAGTTAAACCAGAGCTTAAAATGTGTACGACAGATGCCGGGGTCATAAATGTGGGCGTTTAGCCTCAGCTAACGGAGATCCCTCAACTTATGCTAACACGCTAACGCTAGTCGATATTTTCGAGAGTTTACAGCTTTAACTGAACACACGACGGTTAAGTTTTGTATCATACTTTTCTTTTATAACCATAAATAATCCAGGTTTGTCGTTTAGCCTTTTGTTTTGTAAATGTACCGCGTTTGTTTTGCGTGACAGTGATATAAATATGCGGTTAAGCGCTTAGCCGAAGGGTTTTCTAAAGTCCGTTGGTTTCATGAAGCTTTTAAATGTTGGATTTTTAAACATTTCTGAATTCATAGTGCTGATTTTGACTGTCGTCTAAGCTTTTAAACAAACAGCTGACAAAGCATTGCAGTGGCTGTATCGTGAGTTATCGGAAAATATGTCTAAAATATGTAAAATCTCCTGTTAGCGTTTATAAAATGTGTTATGTAAAATTGGCCGTATTTCCGAATTTAAATATTTTACGGTATTTTATAACGTGTTTGTGTGAGCTGATATTTATAGATGGTGTCAAAAGTGTGTTTTTGGGCTCGTCCCATAGCAAACAGACACAGCTGATGACAGGAATGATGAACATCAGTCTCCTCAGCTGCTGCTCAGAGGATGTTTTTCCTCCAAATTTAACAGTATGTTAACTTTAATTCAAAGCACATAGAAACTTTAGGACAGGAAACTTAAATGAGATGAGCTGTCACTGAGACGGTGTCTGTTGGGTGGGTGTTTCCAGTGACACCTGTTGAAGCTCCTCCCACAACAGGTGAAGCATCTCAGGAATGTGACTCTTCCTCGCTGTCATGAGTCACAGGTTGTTTTCCCGCCTGTGATGTCTGGTTAAGCTGAGTAACATTAACCGGTTTGACCGGATCAGCCCACAGAGCATGATTTACTAGAGTTTTCTTCATGATGCATGACATGAGTTATGATTTGACTGTCCTAGGTCATTGTTGATGCATTGTAGATATGTACAAAAAAATTACATGTGTATATATAATTTAGTATTTTATATAATACAATTAATTTTATTTTTTGTATAATGTAATTCGGTGTGTGTGTTTTAAAAAAAAATAGCTGATTTATTAAAAAAAAAAATAATAATAAATTCAACATGCGCACACACACACCAGTGTTATTTTAGAATCACTGAGATATTATTTTTATAATAATATTTTGAATTATTTATATTAAAATTTTCTTTTCATATAACTTTCCTCAAAGTTTTTGTAATTTTGTGTTGTAATTGTAGCTTTTATTCAATTTATTTCAGTTTTAGTTATTAGTTTAGATATTATTAGTTTTATTTTCCACAGAGGTTAATATTAGATCTCTTACAGTCGTTTTTAACTTTAGTTTTGTAATTTAGTTGGTTCCATTTATAAGTTTGTTGCTTATCAGTGAGGGTCAGACTATCGTTCTTGTCTTACATTGCATTTTCTAAAACAAAGTTGCTTGCTCACTGACCAGTAAGTTCATTATTCCCTCTCCCAAGGCCATTTTTATGCATACTTGGGGCTTGGTGAGTGGTAATGTTTGACTGTGGTTGTAAGACTTGTTTTGTAGGTTAATAACAGCACTTGTTTGTAGATAAAACAGATGCAGGGCAAAGGGATTGTTTGGTAACACTTATCCGTCTCATGGTGTCTGTGACTTTGTGCCGGTCGTTTCACTGGTCAAGTCTCAGTAATCCTGTTGGTGTAATCGCTTCATGAGATCAAAGGCAGAACCACAATGCGATTTTCCCGTCTAGCCTAAATGGAGGATTTTGTTTGTGCCCAGCTCTATTCCCTTTCTTGGTAAAAACACTGACCCATTCTCCTGCCCTATTGCAACTGAAATGAAGCTTTAGATGTAGACTTGTTAGGGTAAAGCAGTGAAGCACGCTGGACACTGACTTCTTTACGAGTCACTAAAGAGTCACATCCATCTGGATGGATGCTAGACAACTTTACAGTGGCCCTGATTTCTGTCGTCGATAAAATCTGTATTTAGAAAAATAAATCCACCTCCTTCAGTCATTATCGTAATGAAGGCCAGGTATTTTAATCTGTGTTTAATGTATACAGTTATTTTGGCTGTTTCATTTTTCAATGTCATCTTCATTTTTACTTTGTTGGCTGACTGTTGCTTTACTTTTGGTTTTTTGTGTCTTATTAAATAAAACCAGACATAATAAAATAGCTTGTTTTCCCATACAAATAAGAAAAAAAATACTTTTTTTGGGCCAATATTTATTGTGAAAGAACTACACTACTACTAATAGTAATATTATTCATAATAATTATTATTATAAGAATTTATTTTTGCTATATTATATGTGTGTGTGTGTATACATATATAATCAAAAATTAAACGTTTTTTTTTTTTTAAATGAATAATTATTAGTTTTTTTTTTAAATATTGTAATTTTTCTGTATTTAAATAATTTCTTTTGGCACAGCCACACTATTATTATTGTTATTATTTGAATTTATGATGATTTTAATAATAATATTTTTTCTACATCGTTTTAATAATTTATTTTGCTTCAGTATGAACATGAATCAACTAATAAATGTATAAGTTAATTTAATCTTCTATCACACTTGCTACATTTCTCACACTATGAAAACCCTTTGGTTATTAATTATATCTAGATTTTTGTTAGCCTCTTTTTTTTTTTCTTCAAAAGATATTTCCGTTGTATCATGTCCAAAACTCATTTTAGTACCCTTCTAGTTAGCTTTATTGATTTTTTTTTCATTTTTCTCTTACTTTGTAAGCTTCTGGAAAGCTTAGAGAGCAGAAGAGGAACGTGAAACGTCTCCAGAACAGGATTTAACTGCGGTTTGTTTGTTAGTTAGTGTTTTTATCATAAGTCCTTAGCTTCACTGTGAGTTTGGGAGTAAGCTTGAAGTTCTCCCTCCAACACCCTTCACCCATTTATTTAATCTTGTAAAAGAATGTGAGTGCCGTCCTTCACAGGAGCGGAGGGCAAATCCAGGACTTTGCCGAGTCGGGTAGAGACAGAAATGGCTCCCTTACGAAGTTTCCACAGTTGTCCGCCATTGGCAGCAAACAGATAGTCCCACCCTAAACCCACGCCATTGGTTGAGCCAAAAATGCAACACTTCAGCTTGAATGGTTTCTGTATTTAAATGAACATTTATTTACTTTTCTAATTCTCTGTATAACTATGTAGATTCAGGAACTTCCTGCTCACTCATTTAATTGAGAACATTTGTTTAGCTAAGTGGTTTTTCTTTATGATGTCGAGCATTTCTGGTGTGTGTGCCTGTAAAGTGATGCATTTGATACTTGAGAGTGGAGGGATCAAGGTCGGAGCTGTGTCTCTCTCGCAGGGTCTCACTCTTCTGTGTCAGGTGACCTGCTTTTCTGTGAAACATGGACGTGTATTCTCTCTCGTGGATCAAGGGATTATTTTGTGTTTGTGGGTTGGACGCCGACCCAGTACTTCTGAGTGTAAGGCTGTAAGAGCGCTGTCCACACGAGATGCAAGCACGGCTTTATTACTGTAGTGAACGTGTAATGAGCGGGTCGAAATATTTTGGTAGTCATGTTGACAGTCTGGATTTCCATTAATCTCATGTTTTCTAATCAAGCATAATAAAACAGTATTTAAAACAAAACATTGGTAAATGTGACATTAATTGTTTTAATATTTGATATCTTTTAAGTTAGCATTAACTTGAGATATCAGATTAATACATTTTAAAAACATAAATTTTGCTAAAATTTCCACAAACACCCAATCATGTAGATTAATAACTGTTAATACTAGAAATATTAAAATAAAGTTTCTTAAATAATCTTAGTCTAAAGTACATTTTTTAAATTGATTATATTTTACAAGAAAATACAGTTTCTGTCTTTCTACTGACCAAGCTTAAACCTTGTGTTTTATGTGCTTATATTCTCTCATCATTTTCATAAAGGTCAAATGAAAATCAGAACTGATTTTGTCATTTACATTCTTAACCGTTAAAATTTACAAGTGAAGACATTATTCGTTGTTTCCATTAATAGTTTTTTAGTTCCAGTGCATCCTCCCCTGAACATGACGGTGGATAGTGCAAAGCGTTTTTGAAAGCATAGAGATACTATCCCTCAAGCACAATATCATTACATTTTGACTCCAGCCAGAAATAGATGTGCTGAGGCATCACGTTTAAAAATAGCGCTGTCAGAACGTGGAGGCTTCAACTGATTCTGCTAAACTGAGTTGATATTGTGTCTGAGTGTATTTGAAAGAAGCAGTTCATGCGTGACTGCATGGAGCACTTAGCATCTCTTCACAGTGTTTGATGGACTGAGCTTTCTGAATTCAGCCAGCAGTTTTTTTAGTGTTGAATGTGAAGGAAGCTGTGCTGCTGAAAGGGAAAATCTGTTAACTGTTAAATGTTAAAAAAGTACATTTAAGTAAAAAAAAGTAAGTGTAGATCCCTGCAGCAGAAATGGTCCCGAACATCAAAGGATGGGATTTAAAATTCATCCTGCGTACCGTGGCCACATATTCAGATATTCATCTGTTGTTTCACTCTCCTTCCTCTCATTCCGAAACTAACTTACGTAACACGGGGAAAGATGACACACAGCATTTTGCGCAAACACGGCATAACGTTACACCTGAGCCTAAGTGTAGCTATATAAGGGTGTGTTCCGTAGTAATTTGTGAGTGTGTGTGTAGCTGTGGCATTCTCTCCAGGTTTGTGGCAGCACGAGGGTTCAGAGGTCTGCCATGACACCAGGGCTAACAAGGCATTGGTTTCCTGCTGTCTGGTGTAGTATTTCTCACCATGCTATCACCTGGACCTGAGCCAGATGCTGTAGTATAAACAGTGAAACGCACACAGACAGTGTGAGAGTGCTAGGAGACGCCCCATACCTGACATACCTGATCTGATTGTCGTCATTGTTTCCTTCTAGTGAGCTGGTTTCGGGAAAACAAGTTGTGTGGATGTAGTGATACGGGCCGAGGCCATCTGGTATCTTTTAAGGATTACTTTACCTCTGTACACTTTGCGGGTTCGATTGATTCCCAGGGAACAAACATACTGGTAAAATAAATAAATAAATGTATAGCCTGAATGCACTGTAAGTCGCCTTGGATAAAAGCGGCCGTTAATGCGTGAATGTAAATGTAAGTAGAGATGATATATCAGCTGATTTTTGAGGTTATGATAGCACTTTACAGTAACTTTCAATTCGTTACCAATAGTAAATTCATTAGGTGTCATGAGCTAACGATGAAAATTGTTTTATAGCATTTATCTATCTAGTTTAATATTTACATGTATGCATTGACATTGATAAAACTGGTGTCTGTATTTTTATATTTATTGCTTTTATTAAGAAATCATGCATTAAATTGATCAAAAGTGACAGTAAATACATTTATTAAGAGTATTTCAAATAAATGTCATTATTTTGAAATTTCTATTGATAACAAATCCTGTAAAAACATGTATCAAGGTTTCCACACATATATAAAACAGCACAGCTGTTTCCAACATTAATGATAATGAGAGATGTTTTTAAATTTTAATAATAGACAAGTTGTATAAATTAGACCCCGACAGATAGTTTTTTTGGGGGGGGTCAATTTTAGGGAGTAAAAAAAAAAAGGCCAAGATCTCGATATATCGGCCGATATTCTTTGTGTATATTATACTTGTTCTTATATTATACTTGTATGTTATACTTGTTATACATGGCCATAATGTATATAATGAAAAAATCTTAAGATTGTTATGAAAATTAAGAAATAAAAAAATAAAAATAGAAATCTGACATGAAAATCTGTCTATGAAAACATGAACAAATGATTAGGACAGGTTAGATTATGATTATAATGAAGCAATGTTATTAATAAAGGAGCAAGAAATATCTGCCTGAGGTGAAGAGTATACCAATAAACGGAAGCTAATTCTATGACACATCCTATGATAAATCAGATAACTGAGATACATATCAGACGTAACATTACAACTTGTATCAGCACAATAGGATGCTAAGTTATGCGTTAGACAGAGAGAGAGAGAGAGAGAGAGAGAGAGAGAGAGAGAGAGAGAGAGCGCGAGCTCCCGCTAATGCGTTTTAATAAAATAATAACAATAATAATAGAAAAATAAAACATTTAAGAGCAATATCATTATCGTGCATTGCTTATATGAGCATGAAACGAATCGCTGGTAGGCATGTTAATTAATCAGACGTAGACTATAGCTCTTGCAACTTTTATCTGAAAAAAAAATATATTAATATATATATATATATATATATATATATATATATATATATATATTTAAGATAAAAACTATGACAAACAAATAATTTTCGTCATCTCTACGAATATGTTTAATGTAATTAGGCTACAAATATATCCAGTGCATTTCATTATTTGTCTGTGATTTAAAAATTAACACACAAAGATACTTTTTCTTTTTTTGCTACTTTATTCAACTGCATTTTTTTAACAAAACATTATCTTCCAGTATAACTTTAGCAGCATATTTTGATCCGGCTGTGAAACTTAGTTTTTAAAAAATAAAGAAAAATGTTCACCACGTTTATAAAACAGAGACCAATAGCCTATATATTTTAACTATGGCTAAAGCTCAAAACTAAAATAATAATATTAAAGAAAATGTATATTATATTTACCACGACCGGTGAAACATTCAAATGTCTATTCAAAAAGATAAGTTGGTCTACGTGCTCAGATGAGAGCCGCGTGCGCAGCCTGTTCACATTTAGAGGAATAAATTAGCTCCGCTGGAACAGATGTTGCAGGAACAGCCAGGCACCACTGGACAAGTAAACCTTCTCTGTCCCTGAAACTAATGGGTAGCAAATCTTTCACCACCATTTCAGCGAATAGCTTTGTCGTCTTCTCGGTTCTGCCTGTGTTGCATTTAGGTCTTACGGACTGGTGATTCAATGCTCGTCTGAGTTGCCGCTCTGTTATCGCCAAATATTTTATGTACACATTTTAGATGATATCGGATTATATTTGTTGTAGATTTGTGTGACAGCTTGGCGCTACACAGCTTACCCTGACCTGTTTTTTCATCGTTCTTCTCAAAGGGAAACCAGCCATCACTTACGTGACTTTGAGGCCATGATTATCTTTCTTCTAACGCCTTTTGAGACATCAAGTGGGAAGCTAACCAATCAGAGACCAGGGCGCCGCCCAACGTGCTGCCATAACCAATAATAAAAAATAAAATAATAATTTCGATCATCGTTTATGTCCCCCTTCCTCAAATCTTACCCTGGAGGTCCAATGCACTGCAGAGTTTAGCACCAACCCTGATTAATGTCACCTGTCTGCCATTTTCGAATGATCCCAAAGACATTAATTGGCATGATTAGCATGCTCAGGTGTGTTTGATTAGGGTTAGCGCTAAACTCTGTAGGAAAGTGGATCTCGAGGTCCAGATTTGAGGATCCCTGGTTTATGTGATCGATCATTGCTGTCGCGGTCGAGTACTAAAGTACTCGATCACTGTTGCACATCCCTAGTCATGTGTCCTGGTTAATCCTGTGAATTGATTATGTGAAACGACAGCCTGATAGCCATATCTATCTGAAGCTGACCCTCCAGCTTTTGTTCAGCAGTGGAGAAGGTGTGCATTCCCGCTCCGTGGAGGACTCTGATAACTCCCAGCATGCATTTTGGTGTGAGTGGAGTCTGTTGTAGTTGGCTAACTCATCTGTTAGCTCTGTTTATTGATACGCCGGAAGAATTTGTTTCCTTCTGGGTGTGCACTGATACATTTTAAAGTGTTCTTTTAAGATTGCACGGAGTTGATAGCTATTTTCACATTATGACTGAAAACCGATGCAATGAACAATATTGTAAACCTTGTATTATTTTGGATAGTTATGGTTATATAGAAGAAAACATAATGAACTGAGGGAAAATCCATCTTAATATCTGATTTAAATTTATTTGACTATTTGAAATATTGACCCATAACTGATGTATAATAAAGTAGGAAAGCAAAAAAATAATTAATATAATAATTGGCTTATTTCTATTGCTTTGATTTTCAATAATGATGCATTACAGAAATTAAAAAACTAATTCACATCTGTGATATGGGAAAACGTTACCACTTGTAATATCAATTTATAACATCGGCCAATGGCTATAAACTTTAAGATAACAAATTGGAACAAAAGCAATCCATTGATGAAAATGGCTATGCAACCTGTAGAATCTTTGTTGGTAGACACAGTTTGTGCTTTGTGCATTTATGAATATCTGTTCTGATTGTTGCATGTGAGTCGAAGTCTTAAAGGGATAATTCAACCAGAAAAGAAATTACTCTCATTTTGTTTCACTTTCATTCAGTGCTCTTTTCCATGGAGGTTGCAGCTTATAAAAGATGTTAAATGCCCTCGAGGATTAAGGAATCAAGGTTACTATAGCAACATTGTTTTCTTTCATACAGAAATTGTTCCTTTCTTTTGGGTGCTTTTATATCATATTTTGGTCATTTTCGGCCTTGGTTTGAAGAGTTGACTTACGTCGAGAAAGTCTTTTTTACATACCTGCAGAATATAGAAATCCGCACGCAGAGTATTTCTTCAACCTATGTGAATGTCACTGGTAGAGGTCATTGAATGGAAGTGAACTACAGCATCCACTCATGCCGTGTCCCCTCGCTCCCATGAAACCTGAGCCTTAATCATAACCTATAGACTCTTTATAATACTGTAGAGTCAGCAACCTTCAGCTATATATATATATAGCCTTTCCGATACAGTGGACGCTTCCCTGGTGTCAGGTTTTCCCTTTTTAACTCCCAAAGAAGTCGTTCAACGGATGTGGAAGATGTCAGTCTTACCTGCTGCTTTGGGATCAGTTCTTACTAACATAACCATAAATATGGTGTCAGTTTCCATGCGATAGATTGAATTGTCAGTAGGGTTGAGAATCATTTGAATTTGTGTGATTCCGAATCCAGTTCCCTTATCAGTTCCATTATTTAACAATTCCCAGTTTCGATTCCAATAAGGTATAAAAGAATGAGGTCAAACATTTAGATGTCGGACATATTTATCTTTTTGCAAAACATTCTTTTGCCTATGGTTTTAACAAAAATACCACCTCAAAAACAGCTACACTGTTTAATATAGATTTCAAACATCAGATGCACAATATATTGGCTACCATATCCGTATCAGCCGATCAATGTCCATTTTTCTGTTATTGTTATCGAACCTATAAGAAAATTAGTCCGATATCTTAACACTGATGAATAATTATCCTGCAGTGATACTTTAATTTTTGCCATGATGGTTTTTAATGGCTTAAAATATTATTGGAATCACTTTGAAAGGAAAATACAGCTAAATGCAACATGTGCGGAGCAAGTCTGTCATATTATAATGAGATCATTAGCTGTACTATCCATTCAGTTTACTGAAATAATGACAAACAGTAAAGCGATATATGATATAACTTTGGTTATGATTGACCGAATGCATCAACAACTATAATTGAGAAAAAAACGATTACATAATGTCCCCCTGCTCTGCTTCAGCATTGGCATTTACCTGCAGGTTCATAGCCGGTTAAGTACTAGAGGGATTTTGTAGTGTTGCCCCCGTGGCACTGAAAGGGTTAACACCGACACAGCACTTTCTACTGCAGATGGACCTGTGCTTTTACTGAGCAGAGCAGTTCTACAGTGAAGCACTGCTGCAGCTCACTACACACACTCACACTTAATCGAACGCTGCCCGGCGGAGGGGATTTAATTCAGCGTTGGATGTTCTGTCTGAAGAGGTTGGCAAAAAAAAAAGAGGATTCAAACAAATCCACGCAACTTTTTAAAAGCGCCTGAGCTGCTCAGCAAATCGATGCGGTCTGTGGATGCGCCTCATCTCTTTTCCAAAGTAATTGAACAGTAACTTGCTGTTCTCGGCTGGTCACCGCTTGATACATCGGGGCAGGGTTGGGACTCTCTTTTTGTCTGTACCTCTCTCTCCCTCCCTTCCCCCCTCTCGCTGCACATCTTCCTCCCTCCCCCGCCTCGTGCCGACTGAATCGGGGATCTCGCTGTGATCATCCTGGTTCAGTATGAGGGCTGGAGGCTTGCTGGAGTGCACATGGGTCTGCAGGACCCTGGTTTTGGACCATGCATGTGACAGAAGAAAGCTACAGATATGCTTCTGGTTCATCTGAGATGATCTAACGGCTGTAAGTAATGCTATGCCCAGTTCTTGTTGTAATTTATTGTGGTAACGTTGGATTGCTATCTTAAGCATGTGACTTGCATTTAAGTTGAACCTGAAATGCTGAATGCAAAACATTCAATCTTTTGAACATTGGTGTGTTTTAGTTTCTTAATACTTTGGAGGAGTACAACAAGTGCTCCAACAGTTGCGCATATTGATGGTGGGCTCAAGCTAAATGTTAGTTTTCATTAGGTGCAGTGTTTGGCGTGTCTTTAGCCGTAAATCCGCAGTGACACTGCCGAGGTGCGTATGTGCAGGTTGTCTCTACGTCCTCTGGGAACCACCTCCCCTTGCTGTGAGCTTTCCCGCTCCTTCTGGATTGGAGCTTTTATTCATCGTCAGCACTTTAAGAAACATCTTTCTCTATTTCTGAAGTCATCAGCTCCTACGTGTTGCGATCAGATGCCAGATCCGAAGGTTGTTTGTGTATGTGTTTAAGAGAGACATCTGGGTGTTTTTCCACCCTCCTCATCATCTTTTGGGTTCTAGGCCACAAACGCAATATTCTCTGGGTGCGTTTGTTTGTTCTGTCCAATGCAGCTACTGCTCTGTCTAGCTCACCTAACATTTAACCCCTTAATTGCAGTTTTAGTTCATATAAACTGTTTTTGTGGAGTTGTCCCACTCAGCATTTTACAACCTGAGCTAACATCATCTTCATCTCGTCCGCATCATGGCCCTGCTGCTTCCCTGCATCTGAACCCGATGGCGACATCGAGAGCTATTTTTAGATCCTCCCTCTTGTTTCTTCCTTTTCGCTCTCTTGATTCCCCTCTCCTGTGGTGAAGAGATAATGTGCTGCATATCCAGATTGAAAAAAAAAAGCTGAATTCCTGGCTCTGAGTTCACACCAGCATGGTAATGACTGTTAGCAGTTAGGAAGAGCTTGACACCTACTATTCGCAATGCCTCACTCTCGCATTACAAAGAGGCGACTTGGTGGTAAGCAAATAATCACTCGCACAACTTTGTCACCTTTCCTCCCTAATGATATGGATATATTTTTCAGTTTTAATAGGGTGTTTCAGGTTTGGGTGTTATCTCTGAAAGAGTCTAATGTCTTGACTATTTGAAGGCCAAGTTTGAACTTATGCCGTTTGCAAGCCAATTATCCCAGATCCAAGTTTTGTCAGATCACCCCCATATAGTTGTTACATAAAAACCACAGATACGTACACCATCTGTGCATCTTCCTAGAATTGACTTTTTCCGGCTCTGTGAGAATTGGTAACCCCTTTCACCCACTCGAAACAGGTTCTGTATCATTAATTAAAATGACTTTGATAGATTCATGTTGGAATAGTTTGGCCCTTACCACTCGTTATGACTGTGTTCAGCTGTCCGATCCATCTGTGAGAGGGTCCATGGCTGCCCATGCCTCCAGACCTCTGACGGTATAGGACATTGGCTGCCAGTCAGGCCAGTATTCTTACTGCATTATGTAGATTTGATTGACCGAGGTGTAGGTGAATGTGAAAACTCTCCTTCAGACGACGCATTTAAATATGTACAAACTGTGTGCATTTATCCAGTATGATTTACACTACAATTATTATAGGCACACTGTCCTCTTTGAAAAAAAAACCCCATGTAGGGTTCAAACATACAACTTGTCCGTTACTAGACATCCAGATCAGAAATTCCTCTTCTGCTCAATCGAATTCCAATTAAAGTTCCTTTGGGGTGTAACCAATTCAATTAAAATTCTAAATAGTGACTATGCAACAAATTTTCATTTACTTGAAAATAATGTTTCTGTAATAAGGCTAAATTTGGGTATTTGGTAATTGATCTCTTAATGCTATTTGTGGTGTTGTGCTCTTAGGTGCTAAATTGTATTGAATTATTAATAGTAAGCTCTTCAGCAACAGGTTGCCTCTTGGTATTTCATCTAGAAAAAATTGGACCTATTACTTCTCTGCCATCATTTTTAGTATGCGCAGTATTGATTATGAGGTGGAGCTGCGGTATCAAAGTCCCGTCCAAACTCCTGCAGGCCCAATCGCTAATTTAGATGGTGTTTCGGCTTCACTTTTCAGGGTGTGTGCAGCCAACTTGGTCAAAACGCATCATTGGAGAAGTACCAATTAAACAGCACTTTTTAAGTCAATGATTTCGATATTTTCTGTATTTGCTGTCGCTAATTGCAACTTATGAATTAAAAGGGAACCAGTTCACTTGAGTGTTTCTCAACCCTGATTTTTACACTAGAGAGACTAAGCTGTTGGTTTGTCCATCACAAGCTAATACTTTGGTTATATGGTAATAATAGTGTTTCTAAAATATCCCAAAAGCCGTTCAAAGTGGTCTCGTCTTCAGCAAATGACTTGTTTCATATCCTTGTCATCACGACTTTCCTCAGATGAGCAATTCTCTATTTGAGCAGGTTGATTAATTGATGCAATGAAGTTTTATCCCTAGCGTGGGAATCTCTTGATTGAGGAAATATGTCAAAATGAATCTGGAGCCCACTGGGCTCTTATGTTTCTACAGCAGCATCAGGACGGTCGTTACAGTCATTCCCATCATGAAGGAATCCTTTTATGACACACATGACATGAGGCGTTGGATTGCTGCCTATGGGCATCCTGAAATTTCTGTCATATTTCATTTTTTATTGTACATGGAGTATAAGTGAAGGTTATCTGTGCTCATTACATACTTGGCAGTTGTTTTTAGCATGGTGAGAAATGGAGTGAAAATTTCAAAGAAGAAGCTTGTTCTGATGTATCATGTTTTGCTTAATCCAGAGGAACTTATTTTACACTAATTTCAAGGACAGTCCCTTTGGAGGAACCTTCCATCACAAGCTAATTGCACCATACGAAAACAGAAACATACTAAAAACTTCTCAACAGGAAAAAAAAAACACAAAGAACATAGCAACCAAATGCCGACATGTCAGCAATAACTTATTGCTCTGTAAAAGAGATTCAACACACGATTCAAATTCAGTTTATGCAATTCAAGCAAAATTCATTACCATCTAGAAAAAAGCCATTACACCCTAAAAACCGTGTTACAGTAGGGGAAAAACATGCAAAACGTTTTAGCAACCAAATGACAACATTTTGGCAACCACTTACTGTTCTTTACAGGAGACTTGCAAGTTACTGGAAAAAGATTGATTGACACATGATCGGTGTGAGACACACCAGTCAATTAGAAAATGAGAGAACCTTCTCTTTCTCTCTCACTCCATCCTTCCTGCTATCAAGACCAATTAGTGCAAGTAAGCTACAGTGCTACAAATCTTTACATGAACAAATGCAACCTCAAAATGCCTCATCAGAAAAAAACTAAGATTTTGCCTCCTTTAGCCTTAGTAAAACAGACCTTTTTTTCAGCTAAAGCACTGTTGTCATGCTAGTCGTGGAACATGAATGCACAGTCAGAGTTTGTTGTTCATGTGTGTTTACTAAACCAAACAAAGTCGTGAATGTAACTGTAGAAGTCAGGAGTGGTTTTACCCAGTCATGTTCTGCCATTTAAAGATGACCGGTGAATCTCTAAAGTGCTTTTAATTTCTGAAACTGCAGAAGAAACTGTGAACTAAAATGTACTGTCAACAGGAATCATGTGGTCCCTTTGTTAGCTTTTTGGTTGGCCAATGAAAACCACCCATAAATTCTGACGAAATGGTGCAGGGTATGTTGCATCAGCATTTTACAGCACCGATAAGCCTTAAGATGGGCATAAATCCTCCCAACCCCCTTTTGTTCTCTGGAGTGCAAACTTTTCCCACTCAGGCTTCAGTCACCCTGCATTTGCACACTTTTGTTTATGAGTATTTAAGATTGTCTGAAGTACCGTATCGTGTTTGCCCTCAAGTGGGGTTTCTGCTTGTCAGTTGCCAATGTTTTGTGTTTAAAACGTCAATATATAGGCTATTTATATTATATTATATTGGCCTTTTTATTTTCTTTACATCTTAAATATTTTTAAAGCTGTCTGGGCTAAGACAACATAGCATTTATACTTTTCTTGATGCTGTGTAATTCCTCTTACCGTATTTTTCGGACTATAAGTCGTGCCTGAGCATGAAAATACGTCATGACGAGGAAAAAAACATATATAAGTCGCACTGCACTATGAGTAGGGCTGGGTATCGATTCAGATGTTCCAGATCGATTCGATTTCGATTCACAAGCTCTCAAATCGATTCGATTCTCGATTCGATTCGATTTCGATTTTAGATTCGATTTTCTATTAGAGCTGTAATCGGGCCTTAAAAGTTAAGCCCGACATGTCCCAAGCCCGACACGTACATTTTCATTGACAGCTTTTTAAAAGCCCAAACCCATTTACAACCCGACATTATTCAAATGTACGCAGCACATAGCTCTTTTGCCTTTTGTCAGGAATGAGTCATTTATACATAGTTTAACATAATTTATACATGACTAACGTAATAGGCCACTTGGAAATTTGAACAAAGAAATAAAATAAGTCCTCTGTAACATCGTAACATCTCAGCACTCTATAAATAGCCCTAAGGTATAGGCTCATTTAGCATATAAATAGGCCAACGCACCAATAAAAACAAGTCTTTCTTAAAAAATTTAATTAAGATAAATTATAAATTAAGATGGGTATTTGGCAATAACGAAATGAATTAAGATAAAGGCTCTGCCGGATTTGCTTCGCCATAGCAGCTGACATAATAAAATAATAATGCCAACATTAGCTTATATAGCCTACTCTGTCTACATTATGCATTTAAGACTCAAGTAATATTTAGTTATTATTTGAAAAACATTTACTCACCAAGATTAGGTAAGGCCTAAGTGTTTATGTGGAGGAAAATGATTGAATCCACTGTAGATGTCTTCAGCACGCTCCTGCGCTCACTGATGGTGCGTCATCATTCACTCATTATTCTCATTATAAACATGGTCAAAACTTTTCCAAACCTCAGACTTTGCTTTAGTTGCTGGTGCTACCAAAACATAATCGTTAGAAGCTAGCCTCCGTTTCAACTACTCAGCATACATTTTCGCATCTTTCTCGCGCTAATCGAAACATATTACATGACCGCTCATTTACCGCACAAGCCCAAGCCCAAGCCTGATTGGTTTGATTGGCAATGGGCTTCTTCACACTGCCTGAACATGTGCAATTGTGCTTTTGAAGCCAACTGACCACGCACACCTGTCTGCGCGGTTGTCTGCTCAGACTCGGTACACACTCTCCAATGGCGATGTTTACATCAAGCCTGCATAGTGGTCCATAGCGGACTTGAGGATGCAGAAAGTATAAGAGGCTTTAAGATGCAGTCTGTAAGACGCGAACGGGAGCATGACCTGACGCACATTGCAGAAAATGTGTTCAGCATATGGTGAGCCGCATTTGAATTCGTGATGGAACCACTGCTTTAAACTGAATGAATGAATGATAGATTCGTTGGTAACATCGCACAAGGCACATAAGAGGGTGACATCTAGTGGAGAAGATTTGTAATTAGATTAACGCCAATCTTACGTTCAATGTCTGCGGAAATAAATATGGAAAAAAAAATCGATTCATGGCCTTTGAGAATCGATTTTGAATCGACCACATTTTAAAAAACGATTAATCGAAAAATCGATTTTTTTACCCACCCCTAACTATGAGTCGCATTTATTTAGAATCAAGCACCAAGAGAAAACATTACCGTCTACAGCCGCGAGAGGACGCTATATGCTGCTCAGTGGTAGACTACAGGAGCACTGAGCAGCACAGAGTGCCCTCTCGCGGCTGTTGATGGTAATGTTTTCTCTCGGTTCATGTCAAAGTAATTTTGATAAATTAGTCGCACCTGACTATAAGTCGCAGGACCAGCCAAACTATGAAAAAAAAGTGTGACTTATACTCTGGAAAATACGGTAGTTTCTTTTCGTACCCTCCAATTCTGGAGCTGGCTGGCAGCTTGCCTAGACCTGCAAGAGGAATTGGAGAAGAGTAATGTTGTGGTTAACAGGATAAATCCAAAGCTCTGATCAAAACCTAGTAAGCTACCTCACTGTTTTTGCCTACTTATTTAGACGGTAGCATCCTAACCACCACAGATTCTCATAAATGAGTGATTTGGAACTCTGCAACCCCAAATGAATCTCACATGGCATTCATACAGAGAATCTGCCCTTTTCATGCTGATCCAGGCTAGGGCTGCACGATAAATCACATGCAATATTTAATGCGCAAGCTGCGCAAAAACACAATCATATTTTGCGCAATGCTCAATGCTGCTCCATGTGAAAGCGTGCTGATTACAGAACTGGTTTTACTGACAAAGATGCGCATTCAGTATCACATGTGATTTATCATGCAGCCCTAATCCGTATGAATAACTTTCTTCTGCAGAACTTTAAAGAAAATATTTTGAAACGTTTCAAAACCATATTGGACCACATTGACTTTCTTTATATGGACAGAAGAAACAAAGATGTTTCTTGAATACCTTCTTTTGAGGAAATTATGGTCGAGTTTCAATTTGTGGTGAACTATCCCTTTAAAAGGCTGCCTCAGAGTATGTAATGCATCTTTGAGAAGGCAAATAAACAGTCCATGTGAATCATCTTTCAAGGACGTTCTCTTGTGGTATTACAGTCGCTCTTGAGGCTTTAACTCGCTGGATTACCGTCTCCCTGTGCTGTTTGGTTTCTTGTGCGCTAGATTTCTATGATTCAGCCTGTTGAATGTCACTGACTGAACCTGAGCGGTCTGAGTGATGTCCCAGTTGGCTGAAAGGAGCTGTTGTGCTCACAAAGGCACAGGTTTGATTCTAGCTTACGTCATGTCCTGACTCTTGTAGTCGTCTTTCCTCATCTATCAACTATGATCGTTTTGAAGGATAAGTCTGGCTTTTGGTTTGAGTTTAAAGTGAAGTCATTCTTTTTTTTTAGCATAGCTTTGTCTAGCTTATGTTATCGTACAGCACCATGCCGTTGAGAGTAGCTGTGGTTTTAACAAGCCTTGTAGAGATGCAGGATATGTTAATAGCACTCGATCGATCCCAGCAGCTCCTCATTGGCATGCAGGGCACAGGTGAAGGGTTGAGCTTGCAGTAATGATCCCCTAGGTCAGCACATTTCCCACGATGCACTGCCCTCAGATTCTCTCTCCTCCCTCCTTCCCTTCCTATTATTTCTTGCTGTGGGTTTTATACTAATTCCTAGCCTGTCAGTCATGTTTCATTACACTATAATCATCCGACGGAGCTTGTTTGGCTGATGTGCTGACTTTACGCGAGCGATACGGGAGAAGCGTCAGATCATCCAGAAGGGAACAGAATATTCAACATGTCCTGAAACAGACCACAAATATGGATGGTCAATAAAAGACCACAAAGTGTATGATCCTGCTCTGTAGACAAGATGTGTGTGGTTTGAGTCAGGCCCGATGTGAAGCGGACGAGACCTGAGTTATTACCTGTGAGGTCAAAGGCACCAGACAGATGGACTGAGACTTGATCTCTCAGCTCGTGAAGATGAGACACAGACATCATTCATCCTTCCTCTATCATCGTGAGGTCAGGAGCCAGTCGTTTGGGCTTCACACAGAAGGCCATCAACTTCTCATCACGGTTTCTATTTATTACAAAAACCTTCGCCATTTAAACCTCCAAAACCCCTGTTCGTCGTAGCCCACTGTATATCTGTACTGTACTGTTGCATGCTGAAAACTGTCCTGTTGGTGTTTGGGATCATTTAATACTGTAAATTATAGCCTGAATTATAATCAGAATTTGTGTGTGTGTGTGTGTGTGTGTGTGCTTGTGTTTCATATTTGAGCCATTAGACTTTAATGGTAATTTATTAATAAATTAAATAATGCTGTTTATTATTGTTTATTACTATATTTTATACAGTGTTGTTATCATAGCGCGTTTTTATTATAATTATTATTATTATTAAGTCCATGGCTCACTGGTTCTGAATACACATACAGACAAATCATGGGTCTCAGTAGGGGATGCTCCCGATCAAATTATTTAGGCTAAGCATCAACATTCACAAACCACTGTCCACTGTTATTTTTAACAGAAAAGAAGCCAACGAGCTCATAATCACGACTTCATAAAATGGAAATATTAAGTTGTCTGATAGCACGTGAAGAGAGCAGAGAAGTGCTTGCTCAGAACGGTGGGGTGAATCATTTTGTTAACTTTTGCTGCTCAGAAATATTGACGCGTATCAGAAAAATGCTCCGGTGTGGATAGCGATAGGATGCCGCGATCATGCAGGTCTCGACTCAGAAGATGCCGGTTATAATGTTATGATCGAGGGTCTGGACTCTGAGCAGAACTTGTTTTTCTATAACAAAATATAAAATAATTTCTATAAAAACGTTAATGTCCTGGCAGTGACAAATGGGGTGATTTATATTTAATTTCTTTACATTAATGTTATAAGTTAAGATTTCCAATAAATATTTTAACTGCTACTATGTAAAAGGAACACCGCTGTAAAAAGTCGTGGGAAGTCGTGGCCTAATGGGAAGTCGTGGCCTAATGGTTAGAGCGTTGGACTCCCAATCGAAGGGTTGTGAGTTCGAGTCTCGGGCCGGACGGAATTGTGGGTGGGGGTAGTGCATGTACAGTTCTCTCTCCACCTTCAATACCACGACTTAGGTGCCCTTGAGCAAGGCACTGAACCCCCAACTGCTCCCCGGGCGCCGCAGCATAAATGGCTGCCCACTGCTCCTGGGTGTGTGCTCACAGTGTGTGTGTGTGTGTGTGTGTTCACTGCTCTGTGTGTGTGCATTTCGGATGGGTTAAATGCAGAGCACAAATTCTGAGTATGGGTCACCATACTTGGCTCAATGTCACTTTCACTTCACTTCAAAAGCACCTTATTTGTTTAAAGAGATTGCAAACACTTTTGCTCATATAGCAGTACTTTTAGATGAAAAAAGTGCACCGTACACTACTTTTAAATGCATCATTAATTTTGTGCATTAATTGCGATCAATCACAGACAATGCATTAATCGCGATTAAAAAATGTAATCATTGCGAAGCACTAATATATATAATATTATAAGATTAATATTATAAAATATTTGTCTTTATAAATTTTTAAATTTTCCCTTGTTTATTTAGTTGGTTTTTATCTAGATTCTTCGTATTTTTTTGTAAACATTTTAAGTAATTGGCTACAGTTGACATTTTATTATTATGTCTTATTTTTACTTTGTTTGTTAATATGGCTTATTAACACTGAAAGGTTGTTTTTATTCCTTAACTTATTGCTGTTGTTGCCTTGACTGTGTGATCTGCTGTGTGAGGTGACTGCGTTGCAGAAGATATGGAGAAATGAATAAATCAGTGCTTGAGCACCTCAGGTAGCTTCGCTGGATGTCAGCAGAGACATCTTTCCCCGTCCTTTCTTCTCCTCAAGCCTAGCTAGAGGATGCAACACTTTTGTTGTTTCCTTATCTGTTACACAACGTGTAGGAAGATCATTTACACTCTAGGGATGCTTTTACAGATGTTAAGCGATGAGACACTTACAAAGACATTTCTGAATCTGTGTGTGTGTGTGTGTGTGTGTGTGTCCCGCTTGATTTTAATGAATGCATCTGCATCCTTTAGGCCGTGTGGGAATGTAACCAATTAAACTTGTTGATGGTAATCTAACGATTTGTGTTTCTGTATTAACCTTTTTTTTCTCCTTTCTCTCAATACAGAGTGCAGCAATGGATGAGACCGTAATATGGGAACAGCACACTGTATCTCTACACAGGGTGAGCATTTAATCGTCTCTGTTGATTTGTGAATCATTCAGAGGATATTGTCTTGTTTTACTTGTCAGTGGATATCTTGTTTATATTTGATGTTATTTAAGATTGCATGTGTTTTATTGCGTTCCATTTAATGGAATATTTTGCTTGTTTTAAAGACCTCATGAAATCAGAACTCAAAGTAACAAGTCATGGTTGCAACTTTGATGTAAACTATAACCTTTGCCTAAAATAATCGATTCTGTGCAAGCTTATTTCAATAGGAAATACCTCAAAACAGGAACTATTTTACAGTGTATTTATGCATAAGTAATAAAAATCAGGAACAAGAGAAAAATACACTTGTGAAAAATCTAAAGAGTTATAAATCAATTTAGATTTTAGATCTGGATATTGTCTGGATATTTTGAAATTTTCATGGGACAACAAAGCAAATGTTTTGAGTTTTACATTATTGGGTTACGCCCTAATGAAAGTTACTATATATATATATATATATATATATATATATATATATATATATATATATATATTAGGGGTGTAACGGTACGCCAAAATCACGGTTTGGTACGTACCTCGGTTTTAAAGTCACGGTTCGGTTCATTTTCGGTACAGTAAGGGAAAGAAATGCAAACATTAAACTGCAGGTTGTTTATTACTATAAGCTTTTTTTTAACAATTTGTTTACACCTTCTTTTTACGCACGTCTCACGCAGCAGTCTGCAAGCTCTGACCTGTTAACATGGGAGCCGAATTAAAAACAGACACGCCACGAAGCTGAGAAGCTACAAAATATTGCGTACAAAATATTGCATTCTGTCATTCGGTACACACGTGCACCGTACCGAAAGCACTGTACCGAAACGGTCCGCTACGAATACATGTACCATTACAGCCCTAATATATATATATATATTTTTTTACTTTATATGTAACCCTTTTCTGTTAAAATTGGTGTTCTGTTGCAGAATTTAATTGGCTTTTGCAGGTTTATTGTATTGTTTTTTTCTCTGTATATCTGTGATGGGATCTTTCTATCTCTTCGCCCTTCTCTGCCCTCTCTGTATCTCTTTGTCCATCACATCCCCTCATTTATCTTCCTTCTTTTCTCCTCCCACATCTCCCAACTTTATCTTGTTATTCTCTCTGTCCCATTCCCTCCCTCTCCAGCTCTTCCAGTGTGATTTGAATGTTTTGCCGCTGTCCTCGTGTGTTTGTGAACATGTCGTTGTGTCTCTCGCAGGCTCCGGGGTTTGGCTTCGGGATCGCTATCTCAGGCGGGAGGGATAACCCTCACTTTCAGAGCGGGGAGACGTCCATCGTCATATCTGATGTGTTGAAGGGAGGCCCAGCCGAGGGCCTGCTGCAGTAAGACTCCTCTCTAACCCGCTTTACCATGACTGTGCCAATTTAGTTCCAGTTTCATTCCTGAATTTGATGCATTTTGAGAAAAAATGTTTTAAATAACGTGACTGTTTCGATTAAAACACAGTTTTTATTAATTACCCTTAAAAATACAATAGGCTATTTCCAGCAAGAATATTAATTTATTATTAATATTCTTGTTCATTTTTAAGTTATTTGTAATTGTTAAAAACACTGTTAGTTAATGAACTATTAGTGAGTACTAGTGAAAATGCTTTGAAATGGCAAGTCTCTAATTTAATAGTAATAGTTCATTATTAATTTAATTTATAACTTTTAATTCAAATTATGCATACGGTTATTTAACTTATTTGTATAAAAACATTTATGTTAAATTAGAAAATTAAAAGAATTTTCACTAGTGCTCTCACAATATTAATTTATTTGTCGAAAACAGTTGTATTAAATTTAAAAAAGTGCAAATGAAAATTTTCACTACTGCTTTCAAAATATTTCTGTAAATTGTATTTTAAATTAAGAAAAGTGCAAATAAAAAGCATTTTAAAAGAATATTATTTTATTTCCATCAAAAACATTTGTATTCAATTTAAAAACTCCAATTAAAAGCATTTTATTTAAATTGTATTGAAACATTGCTTTTCATTTTTCTCCTAAATTAAAAAAAAAAAAAAAAAAAAAAAATTCACTTGTGGTCTAAAACTTTTAACCCCATTGTATATTTATTTTATTTTCAAATAAAAATATTACATTTATAGACCATGGTGAAAGTCTTTATTTCCCAGAATGCTCTTATTACGCAAAAAAAAGAGGAGTCTTTTGTATTTTTATTTAGTTATATCATTTATTTTTATCAAGAACCCTGTTGTATGAGTGCACAGTGCTGCTGATCAGGCTCTGCTCCATCTTGTGTTGAGATCAGTTGGAGTGGCTCATCTGCTAACTGCTTTCTGCTCTGTTTGCCCCGGCAGGGAGAACGACAGAGTGGTGAAGGTTAACGCCGTCTCCATGGATAACGTGGATCATGCATATGCAGTGCAACAACTCCGGAAAAGTGGGAAGAATGCAAAAATAGTATGATTTCCCCTTTTTTTTTTATTCTTTTACTGTTTCCTCTTGCATTAAGACACATCCTCATCATCCTTAGAGGGAAAAATCTCTGATGTCTGATGAAGGAATTGTGGAATAAAGTCATTTTTGTGTTGTTCGCTTACTAAAAGTATTGTCGCTCCATAACGTTACGGTTGAACCACTGATGGCAGATGGACTATTCTGATGACATCTTTCATACTTTTGTGGACTTTGACAGTGTTAGTTACTTGGCAGTCTATGGGACAGCAACAAGCCTCCAGGTTTTCATCCAAAATATCTTAAATTGTGAAGATGAACAAAACTTTTACGGGTTTGGAACGACATGGGGTTAAAGATTAATGACAACATATTCATTTTGGGCTGGAGTGGCCCTTTAAATTAGTAAAGTGCATATTAATAGTAATTTCAATAGTGATCTCAAAATTGAGTGATTTAAACATTTGTGTTAAATTAGGAAAGTGTAAATTAAATAACCAACTTTTATTTTTATTGCACTAAAATCCATAAGAGAATGAGAGACACATTAGAGATGAAAAATATGCCCAAAAATTGAGATTGTTGCAAATAATCATGTCTGCTCCTCCCTCTTTCCAGACCATCAGGAGAAAGAAGAAGGTGCAGGTCCCCATGGGGCGCCCGGGTGAACGCGAGACCGTGTCAGAGCATGAAGAGGACGACGACAGCTACGAAGACGAGATCTACGAGGCACAGAGCGGGCCCAGTGCCTACAGCGGGGGCGGAGCCACGGGCCGGAGGAGTGGCAGGGGTGACCGGCTGGGCGGGAGGAGGGACCGAGACCGAGAGCGCAGTGGCTCCAGAGAGAGGAGTCTGTCCCCACACTCGGACCACCACTCCGTTTCCTCCAACCTCCCCCCATGCCCAGCCAAAGTCACCCTCGTCAAGTCCCGCAAAAATCAAGGTGAAGATGGCCGCTTCAAGCTTAACTCCATTTGAGGCAGTGTTGCCAAGTCCGGCTTCTTTTACATTGTTGCCGTGGTATTTTTTATTTTTTTTATGTCCGCAGATAAAAGCGACCCCAATAACGTGATATTTAGCCCCTGAAATGCCGGAAATGCTCGTCACTATTTATAACAGACCGCCACAAATAGATTTTCCAAAAGGGTTATATTTTGTTGAATAAAATGCATCTTTGAAAAGAAACCGATTGTCTTCAGAAAAGCGTCCATCTCATTTTAATTTCTTCTTTCCTTTAATGCATAATAAAGTAGCGCTTGTGAGCAGTGCTTATTTGATTACAGCCGTTACCGGGAAAACCATTATATCTCTGCTCCAGCAGCACCTCCTGCTGGCAGAGAATTAATTTGTAGTCTGTAGGAAACTCTGTCAGTAAACGTTCTGAGCCATGTATTGTTATTCTTAATTGGGCTACTACTACTATTGCTATCTTGTACCCCGCAATTGTCATTTGCTCAAACTTACTTTTATGAGATGAATGAAAAATAAAATAAAATCAGCCAAAAATATCAACCAAAAAAAAAAATATCATCAAATATTGGCCATTGGCTGCCCTGATTTCTAAATATTGGCATCGGCCAATGAAAAATCCATATCGGTGAACGTCTTATGACTTTAGTGCAACTTTATCATTATAATTATCATCCTTGGTGTGAACAAGCTTAACATGACAAGTTTCCAGCTGGTCTGCCCACAATGAAAATAAAAAATGCTGCACAAAACAACATAATAATATATCAATAAATAAAAGTCTGTGACTGAGAAATCTGTAAATGCTTTTATTTTGCACTTCAATACAAAATATATAAATAAGTCTGATATATAATTTATATCATTTAAGGAAAAAGTTCATTTAAAAATTACAATAAAATAAATGAAAATAGTGAAAATGCTTTTCATTTGCAATTTTAAATTGATGCAGTTTCTAGATCATTTAAAACTGAATATACTGAACAATAAATACATGAGATAATATTTTATATCATCAACTGACTACTTTTTTTAGTAAGTAGAGCATGATCCATAAAATTAGTACATTTAAAATATTTTAATTAAATTGTTTTGAATGTACTGTGGTTTTAAAAGTCTGAGACCACTAGTAAAAATGCTTCTAATTTAATAATAATGTTTTTAATTCAAATGAGAGAAATTAATCAAGTCTGAGACCAAATATAAAGTTGAATAAAAAGTTGTCGAATGAATGATTACAATAAAATATATAATTGCAAAAAGGTGCAAATTAAAAGCATTTTCACTAGTGCTCTGACTCTTTAGCTATTCTCACAGAATTAAAAATGTTTTTTTAAACTTTATAGTTATAGTCATTGATCTTAGTCTGAACAGGCCTTAACACAACGTGAACAGTTTCCTGCTGTTGAGTCTAAAATGACAGTGAAGACGTTGCACGACACAACACAATCATGTCCAGTAAGAACACAGTTGACGTGTGATGTTTAAGCCCAGTGACATTTTGCTGTATGCAGGTTTCCATCAGAAAAAATGCATCTTTATAACTAACTTATACTAACATGGTGTATGTGTTTCTGCGGTTTACTCTGTAAGCAGAATACGGGCTTCGCCTGGCCAGCCACATCTTCGTTAAGGACATTTCCCCCGAGAGCCTGGCAGCCCGAGACGGAAACATACAGGAGGGAGACGTAGTGCTCAAGGTAAGAGAAATGAGCACCTGTTAGGGGAGGGGAAACAGATGGAAGGAGAGAAGAGAGTGTGTGAAGTGATGAGCGTGTGTGAACCGACGTATTTAGTGATGTGATGAATTATGAACGAATGGAGATGTATGGTGCTGTTGACATCTTTTCGTTTAATCTTCATCTAGATTAATGGCACGGTGACTGAGAATCTGTCTCTGATCGATGCTAAGAAACTGATCGAGAGGTCAAAGGGCAAGCTGAAGATGGTGGTGCAGAGAGACGAGAGGGCGACCCTGCTCAATATCCCAGACGTGGATGACAGCATACCTTCAGCTAATGCCTCTGACAGAGATGGTGAGAGAGTTATACCTTCTAGTACAGCTGGGCAATAAAATGATAACCCTAATTATCGTGGCATAATTTTCCTCTATAAAATGATGATAAGAGTTTGATATAATGCTTATGCGGCAAGAGTGGAACGAAACTGAGCTACTCATTTGGACTATTATTTGATTATTTGAATACTAAAAAAATAATAATTCTTACCATAGAATTATTTGTATTTTATTTTATTTGTTGTGTTGTTACTGTTAACTAAAACTGAAACTTATAAAAATCATTAAAATGATAATTGTTGGCTTGGCAACTAACTGAAATAAAATGATAAAAGTACTAAAATTATTAAAACTAAACTAAACTATTAATAAACCACATTAACTATTTATATATATATATATATATATATATATATATATATATATATATTAGTGGTGGGCCGTTATCGGCGTTATCGTGCTGCGTTAGCTCGAGACTCTTATCGGGCGAAAAAAAAAATATCACCGTTAATCTATTCTCAAAGTTGGGTTGGGAGCTGGGTCTATACTAAGCGAGCTATGATAACTTTCACATTGATATTTTATATAACCGACTGGCTGAGGCCAGACTAAAAAGATGCTCAGGACAGTTGACGAGCCACTGCTGCACATTGTCACGAAAGCTTATCTTTTTCAGATGTTTTTAAGCCGTACCGCTTGTCGATTTAAACATTAAAGCATCCAAACACAAGACGCGGAAAAGCTGAACAGAGTAGCGTGTGCCGTTAGGTGCGCACGAGAGAGAGAGCCGCATATCACGGACAGGGACACTGAACCGAGCTCTCTTCTGCGAAGTTATCCTCAAAGTCCCTCCTGCTCCTGAACGAACAAATACAAATCGCAGTTTGAACAAACAAAAAGATGTGAAAGAGCCCAATTCAGTACTCGCGGTGTTCTGGTGTTCAGGGCTCGCGCAGAGAAAGGCGTCTCAAAACACTTGAACATCGAATTTGATTATTTTTGCTCTTGTGCTGACAAATACATACAAAATATTTCAAAATATCCACCTTGGAAATTATGCGCGAAATAGTCAGATATTTCTTAAGTGAAAGTAAACAGTTGAGGAAAAATGGGATGTGTATTATATTGGATGCGTTCATCGTCTCTTAAAGTGACCGCGCCTAATTTAGCTACTGGCTGCTGTAATGTTAATCCAAGAAAATGAAAATCACTCACTGCTCTTGACTGAATTACTTTGTAGTTTTAACAGTCAAACCAAAAATTATTCAGACACCAGATATATTTTTTTATATATATAGCAAAACTGTAATAATGTGAGAAATGTTGAAGGTGTCTGAATAAATGTAGGTTTGATTGTATATTTCATTTTTACACTGAAGACTATCCAGTGCTTTTTTACATTTAATTATTTAGTTTCTGTACCTTGACACCTACAAACTTGAAAAAACTTTAAACATTGTGTAAATAGCACAAATAAATAAAAATAAACGAACATACAAATTAGACAATTTCAAACAGGGCCCACTGGTACAACCTTCACCGGGTCCCCGCTTGTGCAATGTGGAATTAGTTACGTTTTTTCAAGCAGTTTGTGATGCATTTTTGGAAACAGGATATGTACATTTCTAATGCACCATCTAGCTTGATAAACCCCTTCTCAAAGACTTACTGTTTGTCAATTTTATTTGGGTAATACACATATTCTGAATGCCGTCGGCAGAATTCGAATGAGCCATTTTAATCTAGATTAATCAAGATTAATTTCAAGATCACAGTGAGATTAATCTAGATTAAAAAAATTAATCTATGCCCACCTCTAATATATATATATATATATATATATATATATATATATATATCACTAATAATGACCAAAGCACACAGCAGTATTACTAAAACGTATTCGATAAAAAAAATTAAAAGAAATGTGTCTTGTTTTAAGGATGTTTAGACTATATTTTTGTTGTTACTGGGAAACAAGACAAAATACTTATTGCATTTAGTGATTTTTTTATTATTTAATTTAATTCATTAATTTAATTTTATTTTGAGTGTATTCTTATATTATTCAATTTGGATCGTTTAGGGAATACAATATTCCAAAAGCAATAACTCTAACATAACACCTGTGATCATTTGTTCTGTTTGTTAGATATTTCAGACATCCACTCTGTGGCGTCCGATCATTCCGACCGATCCCACGAGCGGAAGAGGAGCAGCCGTTCTCGTTCTCCGGACCGCCGCTCCGAGACCTCGGACCACTTTAGACACTCTCCACCACAGATCAGCAACGGCAGGTCAGATACCCTTGCTGTTTTTCTCCATTTCTTTGGTTGCTCCCACACAAGATATTTAAGTAAACATGAAATCAGGGGTCTGGTTCACTTGACGTAAATGTACCACTTGTCATGAGCCAGCTGATCCCCAAATAGTTGGCTTTTCAATTTTTTTCACCTAAATTTTTAGGTGCTCCTGTCTTTATAATATTCAGCAGATTGAGGTGTATTTCAGCTTCAGGAGCTGGAGTTGCAGGCCTGCTCACTGCTGATATGAGAGAAGCATATGAGAGAAGCCTCTGTCAGACGGTACCACAGCCCTTGACTAAACGCTCCTGTAAATCGGAAGTGTCCTAGATAGATAAACCAGGGTGTGACAGCGGTAGAGGAAGAGAGGAATTTCTTCTCCCTGCATATGTGTCAACCTCCTAAATGAAACCTAAATTTAAAGCTGAAGTGTGTCATTTTTTTCGGCTGTGAAATACTTGGAACTTGACTTATGAAGAGACTAAACTCTCTAGAACTATGAAAACAGGCTCCGTTTGCCTCCAGTTAGGGTTACTTATTATTATCGCACAATTGCATATGAGGTATGTTTTAAGTGAAGACGTTACACACTTCCCACAAGCCAGATTTGACCACACACATGTTTGCAGATCTTCAGATGTGTGTGTTCATGAAGTTTCTTCTGACTCTTGTTTTGAATCAGGGACGCAGGGCCGACGTCTCAGAGAACCCGGCCAGTGTAAGTGTTTGGGTCCGGTTAACGCGGGAACCTGAACTAAGCTAACCAATCTAACTCTTTTGTGAGCTTTGCACTAAAGCATGTGACGTAGGTGCTTCTCAAAGTGGTGTAACCTAATGAGTGTGTTGTGTGCTGTAGTGGTGTTTTACCTGAACTACTTGATGTGTTCATTTCATCATCCCAACATCTATCACCTCTGGCTGAAGCCCAGCAAACCAACTTGGGCACAGGGAATTTGTTGGTTTGGATGCCCAATCCCAACATGCATCTGTGACATCAAACATCCATCCATTCATACTCACTTCTCATGCAAATTCAAAGGATTGGTCTCAGCTGTGTGTTACCTCTTTTCTATAGAGCGAAAACAAATATGGGGTGCCTGTCAAAAAACACAAATACACACATACTCCAAAGGACCCGTGCTGTCAGTGTGGCAGTGCAGGCGAAATCATGCTGCTTTTAACATCTTTTGTAGTAGTTAATCTCTACCTCAGAGAGTTCTCCGTATTACTGGCACATCTGCTCAACCAACCATTTTTGAAAGTCGTCCAATGGGATTGTAGCACCAACCTGCACTGTGTGCGAAAAGTCACCAAAAATGGGAATCTTTTTTGAAGACAGAGGCTGCGTCCTGAATGCTTAGGAAGCTGCCTTTTTTGCCCCTCAATCCAACTAGATTGTTGTTGGTTTGCAAACTTTTTGTTGCCCTGGTTTAGAAATCAATGCGTTTAATGGAAAGGAACTATTTGAGGAGCCATTTTCAAGTCCAAGATCCAACTTTTCTTTGGTGAAATGTGAAATACATGTAGTTAAACATCCAACTTAAACATTTCAGACAAACCATTCAATGG
Organism: Carassius gibelio; assembly: GCF_023724105.1. Lineage (NCBI taxonomy): Eukaryota > Metazoa > Chordata > Actinopteri > Cypriniformes > Cyprinidae > Carassius > Carassius gibelio. The sequence goes on along the minus strand of NC_068395.1, from coordinate 12,352,561 downwards.
ACAGTGTTATAAATGTTTTTTGTGCAAAGAGTTTTTTAGAACTCACAGCAAGTTTTAACAAACATTTTGTTAATGTTACTGGAAGATGTTTGTTCACAACTTTGAGAGAGCCCTGTTAGACGGGATGTTTGAGAACATGCAGCAGAATTTCATGTCACACTGAGAACGTAATAGAAGATACATGCATATAAATCAAAATCAATTGATATTTTTGTCTGCTACCAAAAAAAAGTTGGGTCTGTTGGCGTTCTTATGGTGCCATCAGCCAGTCAAAGGAGTCATTAGTCACATGGCATTTCTGAGCAACTGCCATTGGGAAATATTGTAGACCTCCTTTGTTTGAACCTTTTAAGAGTGAAGGAGCGAGATCCAGCATTTTAGTGGAAAACAGTGTGGAAAAAGCAGGATTGTCAGTCAAAGAGGAAAGACTGTGTTTTTTTAAGATGCCCTACCAAGTTCCTTCCTCTCCTTTCTCTTTCATTTGAAAACTAATGAATCACACCAGTGTTTTGAAACTGGTGTGTTGCAAAATAAGTAGGATAAACTCCTGAAAAGGAGGTCAAAAGGTTGAATGATTATCATGTCTGTACATCCAGTCAAACCAAATTAGGTACAGTAGGTGCTAGTCTCAGCCTCAGACGTCATGCCCACGGACCGTTGGCTAAACGTCTGAGGCATACGGCACACAGAAGTGGAAACGCTTAAGGAGTGTCGAAGTTGTCATCAGATTGGTTGAATTATATTGGATTTCCAGGAGACTTTTCACTTTCATAAACGTTCTGCCTGGAAACAAAGATGCAGTGCTGTCAAACCCCTTCACGAAACAAGAAAGCCGTCGTGTTTACAGCTGTGACAACAAGCGCTTCTCAGGATCAACTAAATGCTGGAGTCTAAAATCGTATGTAAAATATTTAATGTTTGCAGCACAGAATCCTTAAAATATGTCCAAGAGTTTTAAACACCGGTCTGTGATTGTGGCTACATTTCCAAGCCCCAAACGTGACGCTGAACGAAACGAACGGTGATTGGTTGTTTGACATGTCAGTCATACGGCTTGACCAATGAAAGCTGCCATGGATTCCAGACCTTTAACCGTCAGTCTGAAGATCTGGCTACGCAAGACTAGGCAGATGCCAACATGAACATATACTCTCATTCTCAAAACCAGTCATTTGTACACATTTCAGTGTATAAAATAGGACATTTTTATAGTTTTGTATTATTAAAAAATCGATACTGTTAGGATGGCACTAAATCCCAGTGGAAAAATTTGGGTCCTAATTCAAAACCAGTTGGAGAACTACTGAATTACACAACTTCCTGCAGACCAAAATACTCCCCACATTCCTATACCATAATGTAATAGTTCTTTGAAATAAGCATAATCATAACCTCAAGAGACGTCCTTCTCAACAATGACTATTTTTTCTTTCATAGTCGGTTTTATGAAAAATGGGGTCCATAAAGGCCCTCGAGCGGATAGTGATGGCTTTAATACTTTGAGGTGTAGTGCGTTATGCCACACACACATCCTCAATGTCATCAGCCAAGGTTTTTTTTTGAGCCACACCGTAATTGCTGGGAAATATATTCATTATTGTCATGAATAAAACAGGACCACATGTTTCGGCCTGGTCCCGCAGAGATGGAGAGTTTCCGCAGTCCGTGGATGTCGCAAGCTGTTGTCTACCGTGACAATAAAAGTCACAGGCCGGACCTGTCATCTTTGGCCATGTGCTGATTTTTGGAGACCTGGAGTCCTTTTCTCTTTCCTGTTTCTCTCGGTCTCCTCCATTACTCCAGATCAGATGGCCTGCGCTAAATAAAGTCCAACGAAGGAGCTGCAAAGCACAGCTGTGACCTTCAAGACTACCTAGCTGCCGTAGCCACACAACATCTCTCCCCATCTACCTCGCTCTCATCTGCCTTTTGTCTTTCAGTGTAAACAGTGTTTTATGGGTTGTGTGCTTAGGCTTGATAGTGTGGAAACAGCAGTGTTTTTGGTTGTCCTGCTGAGAGCAGAGCATGCATTAATCATCAAAAACTTTAACCGAACAGCACAAAAGCTCATCTCATTCCACACTGTAACACATATTTTCAGTGTTTTGTATACAGGTGTATTATTAATTTTAATTAATTTTAATTAATTAATTTTAACTTACGGCCTGAAACATACTCTTCCAAGTACATAAAGTAACGATGGGAATTTTTCTTTCTCTAATGTATATGCATTCTCAGCGTCGCCACAAGGGGCACTATAATGAATATTTGTGTAAATGTGGGTTTACTGTCATGGTGGAGCAACAGATCTTGCCGAGCAATGTAGTTAAATTTGACTCTGGCATAATAGCACATATATACGATGGTATCGCCCCCTAGTGTACTTGGGTTTGTTACCGTCAAAACAGCGCAAGGTTACGAATTAACTAACCAAACCACATTCTTTGTTATTCAAGCGTTCACAGCTGCGTTTGGGTACTTGTGTTGAGAATGTTTCTGGCCTTTGGAGGAAATGTCCTTCACTTTCCAAAAAAACCTTATTCACTGGTTTGTTTCAGCTATCACTCCAGTAGTGTGTTTATATACGTTTTTGTAAGAAAAAAGTTTTTACTGAAATACGACTATTTACAATATTTTTAAGTTCTGATTAATTTAAGTTGATTTCAAAAGACGCATTCATCAAATATCATTCAAAATGTATTTATTCAAAAGAATGTCAAGTTGAAGAGGAGTCATTCTGAGAATTGCTTCTTCCAAGTTTTTGGTTGCTTATGGTGAGGTATCACTTCTCTTAAAGTTTTACTTCCAAACAATCTTCTTCATAGACAATCAACTGATTTCAAATGCTTCGTGAATCAGTTTGACCAAATCATTAAAAAGAAGCCACTTCTAAGAATAATTAATTCACAGATTTATTACAATAAATTATAAAACGGCCCTTTTTCAGTGTGTGGAATTCTAACAGCTTTGCTCGGTGTTGTCTTTTTTTTCTTCACCCACAGTCACCGAAGCCGTGATGAAGACAGGATCTCAAAGGCTGGGCCGCTTCCCCTACCTGCTAAGATGGTGGAGGAGATGCCGAGAGAGCAGACGGCAGCCAGAGAAGAGAAACAGCTCCCCCCTCTACCAGGTCAGGGGTCACTACACATGAATACACTCTGATTAATGTACATTATTCTCAGCCTGGGTTTGTGCACAGGCTGTGATGAGCAGCAGGAGTTTGTCAGTTGTGACAGTGTCTTCACTCCAGCTCTGTCCCGCTGGGTGTCTTTGTGACCTTCCACAGCGTGACACACTCCTGTGGTGACATTTTGGTGTGTGTGTATCTTCTCAGAGCCCAAGCCTGTGTATGCTCAACCTGGCCAGCCTGATGTGGACCTGCCAGTCAGTCCGGCAGACGCCCCAGTGCCCGGCATCACGCACGATGACAGCATCTTACGGTGCGTGTTACTAACTTCAGTGTTTTAGAGATGTTGAGAATGAAGTGTCCTTAATGTATGCTTGTGTGTCCACCCTCAGGCCGAGCATGAAGCTGGTGAAGTTTAAGAAGGGCGAGAGCGTGGGGTTGAGACTCGCTGGCGGGAATGACGTTGGGATATTTGTGGCTGGAGTTTTGGAGGACAGTCCTGCTGCTAAAGAGGGCCTGGAGGAGGGAGACCAGATTCTCAGGGTGAGAGATCTGTGTTTTTAATTACTGCAACTTCTGCCTAAAAGCTGTTTGTATAGGAAGCTACCTATAAAGGGCACTTGACAGCGGTTAATTCATCGGGTTGCTGTACTTTTGGTTGTGTGCGATCCACCAATCAGAGAAGTCAGTGTTACTGTGGAAGCGAGAACTCTGGCAAAAGAACTCAACAGTGACTGGCCACTCCCATGAAGCACTGCAAATTCACTCTTAAACAGCTGACAGTGGGGAAAATATTTATTTGATAACCTGTATTTACAAATAAATTAAGGGTCTATAATTTTTATGGAAGGCTTTTTTTTTTACTTATAGAGACAGAATACCAATCAAAAAATCCAGAAAAAAAAAATATTTCTAAGAACACTTTATATAAATGTTAGAAATGGATTGACCTCGGAAAAAAATTAAATACTTTTTCACTTCATATGTTGCATTGATTGCATTGATACTGCTCTTTAGTAAGTCTTTTTTTTATATATACTTAAAATAAATTAAAAGGAAAAAATAGAATTCTGGAAATTCTTATTTTTATAATAACCAGTTTTTATGATAATGTACATTTTTGTAATATGCACAAAATATTTCCATTAGAAACTAAAAATATATTAAAATATACAATAATTAGTATTATTATTATTATTAGTAGTAGTAGTAGTAGTAGTAGTAGTATTGTTGAGATACTTTTATACAGTAGTTTATCAATATTTTGAATTAGGTTTTATTATATTTTCATTTCAATCAAAGTTTTATTAAATTTGTCATATGTTTTGACATATAAAGTTTACACATTTTTATTTTCAGTTATTTTAGTTAAGTTAAACTAAATGAAAATGAGAAATGTTGCCCTAGCAACTACCTGGAATTATTTCAGTTAATGTTTATTTCAATTAAAAAATTAGTTTTTAATGGTTTCCATTTTAGATAACTATAATAACTCTGGGCTGATCTGTCGATTTTCTCTAGGAATATAGATATAAAATATAAATTACATTTATTTATAATGTACACTCCCTTTGACTCCACCATCCATTGCCATCTTGGATTTTGAGTTCACCGCAGTGCATTCTGGGATTATCATATCTGTATATAATACGTAATGCTGCCTTACATTTTTGCCAGTGAGGTAAAGGAGCAGCATTTACTACACAGAGCCGGTGTTCACTGACAAGCTGAGCAATACACGCGCAAAATATGATTGTGTTTTTGCGCAGCTTTTCAGTTAACAATGTGTAGTCTGTGTAGTTAATGCTGCTCCATGTGAAAGCGCGCAGGTGATGGAGATTAACCTCTGATTACAGAACAGGCTTTATTGACAGAGATGCGCATTAAATATCGCATGCGATTTATCGTGCAGCCCTAATCCATTATTTGGAACAGGTTTCTGGTCAGGCAGCCTAGAGATGCCTCAAAATGTTGCCTGATGTTTAGTGTCAATTATTCTAATGCTGTGTGTGTGAATGGGTATTTCTATCTTATGCGGATACCTGCTTGGTTTATATTGAAGTCATCTATTACAGTTTCTTAGCTGTTGAGCCTAAAGGTGTTTGTGGTGGCGTTTAGCTCTTGTGATGAATAACTCGCATGGGACTCTTAAAAGTCTGTGGATGAAGAGCGATTCTGTGTCCCGGCTTTTATAACCTTGTGTTTATGGGCTCTTTAATAGCAGTCCTAGTTTTATGGTGGGTCCCACTCCCCAAATGTCCCTCTTGTGCTATATAGATCTGTTAAACCTCAGTGTGTGTGTGAAGATGTTTGCCGTTTCTCAGGATGGTTTCCCTGGTGACATTGTTTTCCGTCTCCTCACTGCCAAACTCAGCCGCTTTCTCTTTCTCTCTGGGTTTTTCCAACATGCCTGTTCTTTATTCAGAACGTTTGTCACCTTCTCTTTCTCACAAACCTCTCCACCCTCCACACAATCACAGTTTTCAGAAACAAAACCTTCCTCTCATTCATTAGACCCCTTTAGAGAAGAGTTTTTGTTCTAAATGGCTTTTTCTTCAAACCCTTCTCAGGTAAACAATGTGGATTTTGCAAACATCATTCGTGAGGAGGCAGTACTGTTTCTGCTGGACCTGCCCAAAGGAGAGGAGGTCACCATCCTGGCCCAGAAAAAGAAAGATGGTATGTCAGCTCATAAAAGTTCCTGTTTGTAAACCATTGAGCCTAAAGTATACTTTGGTAATCTGCTCCCTGCCCAGGCCATGCACTGTCTGCATGACGCAAAAATCAAGTGTCCCACACAGACTCTCCATAAGTAAACTCAGGCCTTTATGCATTCCTAGTGTAATACATGATACATATCTGGAATCTGTGACTTGATTTAGGACAGGGTTTGATTTGTCAAACAAGCAAACGTTTGTTTTGTTGCAAATGCACAGTGATTGCTAAATTTTAAATGAAAATTCGACCGATTAATCGGCACCGATAGTTGATTGCTGGAACAATCGGTTATCGACAAAAATCCATGCCGATAGTTTTCCGCATTATGGAAGAAATGTTGTGTGATTATTCCTTAAAAAATAAAGTTGTTTTATGCGTTCAAATAATTAGACATGATAAAAAAATATTGTTATTGAAGCGACTAACCCGTGCTACCAGCGGGAGCCACAATACACACAGTAGATCTACATTTACCATTAACTCCAAATGCTGTCTTACTATCTCTTACTGTTTACAATCCGAGTGATGCACATGAGCATGAGTGCAATTCTAAGCTATATATTTTGGGGATTTTGGACACTTGTCAAACTGTTTCAAGCTTTTTATCAGGACTGCAAAATAAAAATAACATAAATCTCTTTGCTTCCCAGTATACAGACGCATTGTAGAGTCTGACGTAGGTGACTCGTTCTACATCAGGACCCATTTTGAGTACGAGAAGGAGTCACCCTACGGCCTGAGCTTCAATAAGGGGGAGGTCTTTAGAGTGGTCGACACCCTTTACAACGGCAAACTGGGCTCTTGGCTCGCCATCCGCATTGGCAAGAACCACCAGGAAGTGGAGCGGGGCATCATCCCCAACAAGAATAGGTGCTGAAGCCCTTTGTACTAGTTTGCATTGACTCATCCGTTTCAAGTGTTGAGTCATTTAAGTTTGAGCTGTTGTTTTATGTTTGTCTACAGGGCTGAGCAGCTATCGAGTGTCCAATACACTCTCCCAAAGACTCCAGGAGGGGATCGGGCTGACTTCTGGAGGTTCAGAGGCCTCCGTAGCTCCAAACGCAACCTGAGGAAGAGCAGAGAGGACCTCTCTGCTCAGCCCGTCCAAACAAAGTTCCCCGCTTATGAAAGAGTGGTGCTTCGAGAAGGTATGGCGGCTGTTTATTAGGGCTGGGAATCACCAGAGGCCTCACGATACGATATTATCACGATACTTGTGTGAGGATACAATATTACTGGAATATTAATTGTATTATATATTAATTAATTGTAAATATATTGCGATATTCTGCGATACATTCCGATATAACAGCGCATTACTTGTACAAAAAAGTTGTGCAGACCCTTCAGCAATTGGGGCATTTGAAAGTAAATTACTATTAAATGTAAATTAAATTAAACATGTAGTCTTACATCTAGGGATGCAACGAAATGAAAATTCTGGACTGAAACACGAGCAGACCGCACATTCATAGAGCGGAATATTGAGCAGAGCGTCAAACCACCCAGTTATGAGGAGAGTGAAACATGCAAGCTGAACACTGCCGGCCGGGCGCGCCATATACATTATTATTATTATTATTATTATTATTATTATTATATTTAGCCTATATTTTCTGTTAGCATTTTCAGCCAACTGTTTTCGGATGTCAAAAATTTCTCATCTGACCTCATCAGAAATAAATTCAACAAAACAATGTAGTGTATTGTATAGAAATATATGTTATTATTTTACCAAATAGTATACTAAAAGATCGATACTTGGCATCTGTGTATCGATACAGTATTGCCGTGGAAAATATTGTGATACTATACTGTATCGATTTTTTCCCCCACCCCTGCTGTTTATAGACTAGCTTTCAGTTGCTATGGTTATTTGAGAATCTATTTTTGAAGCTTTGCTAATCAGTTTCAGTTTGTCTGTGAATGTTTGCAGGAAATAATCTGATAGCCTTGCATTGAAGGAAAATGTTATGTAGAAATATAGTTAACCTGTTGTTTCTTCTTCTTAAAAAGCTGGTTTCTTGAGGCCAGTGGTCATTTTCGGGCCTATTGCGGATGTCGCAAGAGAGAAACTGTCCAGAGAGAAGTCTGATGTCTTTGATCTTGCAAGTAAGTCCTGCGTTTTTTTTTTTTTCTTCTTTTGTATTAAGAAGCTATAAAACGTCTTATTCTCCTTTTATCAGAGAGTGAACCAAGAGATGCAGGCACAGACCAGCGCAGCTCTGGAATCATACGTCTCCATACCATTAAACAGATCATTGACCGAGTGAGTATGAACTTTCCATCTGCTCAGCTCGTGAGCATAGTCTCACGGACCCTGCAAAGACTCAGCTGGTGTCTCATGATTCTGTTTGTGCTGCTAGGAAAAGCATGCAGTGCTGGACATCACCCCCAACGCAGTGGATCGTCTGAATTATGCTCAGTGGTACCCCATTGTGGTGTTCCTGAATCCCGACAGCAAGCAGGGTGTGAAGAACATGAGGACTAGGCTCTGTCCTGAGTCCAGGAAGAGCGCCCGGAAGCTGTATGAGCGTGCTCTCAAACTGAGAAAAAACAACCATCACCTCTTCACCAGTGAGTATACCCAAAAACAGAATAATATTATTAGTCTCATGTTGTTACACAACTGTTAGACTTTCTTTAGTCAATTGAACATGAAAATATAAAATTTTAAGCATGTTCAGGATAATCTAGTCCATGTAATGAAGGAGAACTGGGAACTTTTGCAAGCTTCAAAAGCACCATAAGAGTTATTGTTTTAAATGCAAGCATCACTTGTAGTGTATTTGTAGTATAGTAAATTACGACTTCCTGGCCTTTTAGCCACCATCAACTTGAACAACATGAACGATGGCTGGTACGGTGCTTTAAAAGAGACCATCCAGCAGCAGCAGAACCAGTTGGTCTGGGTCTCAGAGGGCAAGGTAAGCTTCTCTAAAGTTTTGTGTCTCACTTTCTAGATGTTGCTTCTTTGTCTAGAGCCTCCCATCCCCACTCAAACACCTGTTGGCCACACCAACAGTAAAGATTTTGAGATGCTTCATAATCAAACACCCCTTATTCAACTCATCAGCTCCTTAGTAAAGACTCCAAGACCTGAAATGAATGGGTCAAATAAGGGAGACATCCAAATTATGTACTGTTGCTGTGCCTCCAGGAATAGGTTTGGGAAGCACTGCCTTAAATGAGGGTTGTAATTGTATTGAAAATTGTAATTGTAATTACCAGTCAATTTGTATATCGGTAAGGCCGATTAATTAACTCATAGCTTATAATTATTATTTTTATCATCAGCATTTACATGGGACTTTTATTTTGATATCACTAAAACTTCCAATTGCTGAATAAATAATGATTATATACATGTTTTTGTAATTAGTAGTTGACTTGTATATCAACAAGGCTGTAGGAATTTTAGAATTATCGGTTTGGGTTATCGGTATTTATGTTTGGCCGGGTTGTTGGATGCATTAGTAAACTGTATAACTGAATAAATAATACTTATAATTACCTAATAATAATTACATCATTATAATTGGAAAAACTTGATAAATCTGAAAACTATCAGCTGATATATATCTGATACAATTAAAGTAATTGTGTAATATCGGCCGATAACTGATATCGTACGAATTTATTGTGTATCCCCACAAACAATTTATGCTTAAAACAATATTTCCTGTCTGTTTACTCATTTATTTGCTTAGTATCTATGTAAAATATTGGTTTTATTAACTATATATATATATATATATATATATATATATATATATATATATATATATATATATATATAACTTTTTAAGAGCCAAAAAAGCAGAGCAGATCTATTTCTAAGTTCCAGTCCAAGGCGTTTGATATGCATTAGTTTCCGCTCTCACCCATCCATCATTTCATTTCCACTGCTGTGGGTCATCAAACTCATCTTAACCATCCCTCCCTCCCCCTCTCCGCCTGCAGGCAGATGGCGCTCCTGACGATGACCTTGACATCCACGACGACCGCCTCTCCTACCTCTCCGCACCGGGCAGTGAGTACAGCATGTACAGCACCGACAGCCGCCACACTTCTGACTACGAGGACACCGATACAGAGGGCGGGGCCTACACTGACCAGGAGCTGGATGAAAACATGAACGATGAGGTGGGCCTGCCCAGCGAGCCTGCCATCACACGCTCGTCCGAACCAGTCCGAGAGGACCTGCCGGTCATCCAGGACGCAGCTGGGTACCCAAGATACCAGCATACTGTGCTGCAATTGGAGCCAGTTAACAGCATTGACCCAGCCGGGTTTAAGATGGCAGCGCCTCAGCAGGTACAGCATATGAGTAGTAGTATGTGTGTTGGTTACTTTGTTCATTTCAGTAGGACTTCTGTAAGTTTTAGAATAACGTGGGTCATTTCTGCTATGCAATGCTTTTTAAACTCTCTAAATAAAAAAAAGAAATAAAAACAAATAGAACCTGACAGGACGGAACAGCCATTGCTTAATGAGGAGCATCAGCTTACACTAGAGCAGCAACTTCGTAATTTTTATTTATTTTATTATTATTATTTTTGAAAATTTCTTTAGTTTGCATATGTTAGCTTGATAAATTGGTATTCATTATTTTATTTGATATTTTAGTTTACACAAGAATATTAGCTTGATAAATATGAATGTATTGATTGATTTTTCATTTAACTGCTTTATATAAGGTTACTTTGTAGCTTGTTTATATTTTAATCTTGGCTTTAAGAGTCTTTTAAAATATATGCATTTTTCTTTTTATCAAACAAGATGGATTGATTCAAGTCAGACCAATTAATAGCACAAAACACAAATATATCTAATCTATTGTTCTGGATAGATCTGGCTGATATCACTTTTTAGAGGATAATGTCATTTAAGGAACTTGCTTTTGTTAGGTAAAGGGATAAAGTTAGGCTTTAGGGCTTTGTTTGTCATTAAGAAATTCAGAAGACTGATAGGATGAAAAGAATACTTAATTAAAGATTGAGAATACTCAGTTAAACCAATTTTCCCACAAAACATTTTAATATATTACCTAATAAAATAAATACATGATCAGAATTTGAAAATGTACTGCATAGTAGAAATCGCCATCTAACAGAACAAAAACCCATTTTCCTTTATTTGGGACGTTATCTGAAATGTAAACCTTTATTTTCTGCCCCAGTAGACTGGACCACTAACTAGTTTTCTGCTTCCTCTATAGCTAAAGACAGTTGATGTGAGCTAGTTTATATGATCAGATTCCATTCTTTTCCAGACAAACTCTCATTGATCTTTCAGTAGCTACCAGTTAAGCTGGTTATGGATGCTTTGGTTGTCTTAGCTGCTAGTTGTAGCTGGTGCTGTTGGCGGCGTGTGTCTGTAACCTCTTTGCCCCGTACTCCACAGCAAGCTGAGGCCGCTCTGGCCTCGCCGCCCCCTCCCTCTGCAGAGGCAGCAGCACCCCCTGCTGTCCAACCTACCGCGCCACTAGCGGGTACGGACCCAGAGGAGTCGTCTGTCACCCCTAAGGCCGACTCCCTTAACAGCCCCGTCCCTGTTCCCGACCCCCAGCCCGAACCTGAGCTAACTCAGCCCCCAACACATGACCCCCACCATTTCCTTCCTCCTGGCCCAGATCCAAAGGTACCAGCACCGCCGGAAGCTGGACCCGCTCCCGGCCCGTTTCAGCCCAGCTCTTTCTTTCTCAACCTTGCCTGTGTCTATCACTCATTTCTTAGACTCCTCCCACTCCACTGTCTGCATGAATGCTCCGCCCACCCCACGCGTGTGCTGCGTGTGTTCCTTTGTGTAACTGGTACACATGCACCACAGGAGGACGAGGGCCCATTACATAAGTAGAAGTGCCTTGTACTTCCTCTTGCATGGCTCCTAATGTATGACATTTCTTTCTGCTTGTTCTGTCTTTAGTAGGGCTGGGCGATATATTGAATAGTCATGAAATGAATGCGACGGCTATTTAAAAAATAGTGCAACTTGCGAATGTGTGACGATTTGAATGAACTCTTTATTCGGCCAATGTTCTTGGCCTTTTTTCCCTTGCAATTCTGAGTCTTTATCTCACAATTCTGACTTTTTTCTTTGTAATTCTGCTTTTATATCTTGTTATTGTGAGTTTGTATTTCTTTCGCAATACAAGTAGTTTGTGTTTCTCACATCAGGATGTGACGTTTAATGTACGAGTCAAAAACGCTAGGCACGTTAACTTTCTCTTAAACTGGCAAATGATCTCAGCGTCAGCGCTGATCTCCAGGAGTCAAATCATAGATTTCAATCCGTGATTCAACAATTTTCATATATTTTTATAATAGTTTTTTTTATATAAAGTACAAATTTTACACATTATGCGGTTTATTTTATTGTATATTGGTATTGTTTGGATCAACATTCAAATTTTCACTGGAATGTTTTTCCACATATTGTTTACTTTTATGTATTATTTTATTAGTATAATTTCATATAAACAGTTTTATTTATTGAAAAGCTATATATATTTTTTTTTATATTTTATATATATTTTTAAAGCTATATCGCCTGGCCCTACTCTGTAGTGATAGATGTAACGGTAGCGTTTGGCTTTGACCTGAATCACATCAGTACAGACGGCCGCTAGATGCACTGTAGACGTGTCTTTAATTGCAAATGGACCTTTCCCTGATTTGCAAGAATGGACTTTTGTAGTTGCATGTTCATTTAACCTGCTGACAGTACTTACAGCGCTGTAAAAGGGAAACAACTGAACTAATCCTGCATAATGTCTTCATAACCATTTTTTTAAATAGATGAAGACGTTATGTAAGATCTTTTGGGATTGTTAAGTTGTCTTATAGGAGGCATTGAACCTTTTACAGTTCTGCTGTCTTCAGGCTATACTTTGAAGCTTGAGAAGGAGCCTTTCAAACAGTGAACGAAGAAACACAAAGATTACTAATCAAAAAAAGTGGAGTTCCTGTACATTTTGAAAGACTTCTTTTCAAATTGTAGTAATGTAGAGCTGAGTGACAAATTGGTAAGATGCTTGTTTTATTGCTTACTGAATTAATGAGTTATTAATATTCTGTTTTGTTTTTTTGTTCAAGAGCAAGTTAAGCTTGAGTGCTTGCAAGGCACCACTGTCTGTATATTCACTGAAAGTTCATTTAATACTATTAATAATAAATAATTGAGAACCGATAATAATTTAGCAGCAAATCAGCATATTAGAATCATTTCTGAAGAATCATGTGACACTGAAGAGTGGAGAAATGATGCAGAAAATTCAGCTTTGCATCACAGGGAATACATTAAATTTTTTGAAATATATTCAAATAAAGAGCTATTATTTGAACATTTTACATTCAAATAATGTTTCACGCTGTTACTATTTTTTACTATATTTATCTCACAAAAACTTGGGATAAAACCACATTATTTCAAACCTGTCATGTGATTTTTACTGTATGTTAAACCTCACTTACTTGTTTTACTGTCTTGCAAGCACTTGTTTTTCCTGAGGGAAATACTAATTTACTACTTAAATATTTCTTTGTAGTTAATTTGAAATGCCTGTTTTATTATTATTCATTTTTTAAACCTTTGAAAATGTGCCATGTCAACTTAAGGTTGTTTTAGCAAATTCTTCATATCCAGTTTGAACGTTTTCAATCATTCCAGCTCTGACGGCTGATGTTTTGTCCCTCACAGATGTATAAAAAGGATCTGTACAGCATGGATGAGCCGGCGCGAGTGAACCACAGTGTGAAGCCTCCCCCTACCCAGCAGCCTTTAGCCCCCCCCACCTCGCTGTCCTACAGCCAGCAGCCTGTCTACCAGGACCAGCAGCCATACCGCCAGTACGAGCACCCACCTTATGGCTATGATGGTGGCGGCTACGCACAACCAAAGCCTCATGATTACGACCCACACCTGCACTACGACAATCGTGTGTCTCACTACAACGAGCAGAAGCCTCCTTACGACCAGCAGCAGACTTCACCCCATCCACCGCCCGTGTCCGGCTACCCTCAGGCCCACCAGCCTCTTCCTCCCGCCCAACTGGGGTATGACCGCCGCTCTCCATACGAGGACGGCCCAACCAGGGATTTCAGCCCCCCTCAGTCCCAGTACGATGGCGTGTCACCAATGAGCTACGATAACCGGCCGCGGCACGCTAAACCCACACCAGCACGCTATGAAGAACCTCCTCCACCCCCTTCAGTCTCCTACGACACACGTCCTCCCTTTGAGTCCAATCCACATGGTTTTCCAGGCAATGTGCATCGCTCCCCTGATCCTCCCAAGAAGTATTACGGTGATGCTGCAATGAGACCCTTGTACAACCCTGGAGCACCGAACCGAATGTATAAACCAGCGCCACACGAGCCTGTGATGAACTCTGAACCTCCCGCTCCCCCTCCCAAACCCGAGGCCGTCTTGTCTTCAGGAGATCCGCCTCACCCTGCAGCTCCCAAACCATTGCCGCCTCCACCCAGGGATGATGACAATGATGAAGACCCTGCCTTGAAGCCCCAGTCTGTGCTCAACAGGGTCAAAATGTTTGAGAACAAGCGATCTGTGTCCGTAGACCGAGCCAAGGACACGTCGGAGGTAGCGGGAATCAGGGTATATTTCTGTTCACTTGATACTGAAACTTTTCCATTGAGGGCTTTGTTTTTAATGGTTTAAGTTTATTTGCATCCACATAACTTAATAATTAGTGTCGACTTCTGCACAGACAAGAAGCACTTCAGAAAATTTTCAATTCAGTTTGTTTACATTTAATTCAATTTATGCGTTTAGCAGACGCTTTTATCCAAAGTTACAGTACATTCACGCTAAATAATTTACCTAAAAATGTGTTCCCTGGGAATCAAACCCACAACCTTGCACATATATATATATATAAATATAAGCGCAAGGTTGTGGGTTTGATTCCCAGGGAACACATTTTTATATATAAATATAAGAACGTGTGATAACAGAATGGATGTACTTTCTTCTTCAGCCCACAGATCTCCCAAAACCTGTGAGCACACCGGGTCCTGTGCTTAAAGCCAACTCTCTCAGCAACCTGGAGCAGGAGAAACCCTCTTACAGGTACAACCACATGCTTATAGTACCGTTCAAAAAAAAAAAAAAAAAAAATGTCTTCAAAAGTATCTTATGCTTACCCCGGCTGCATTTATTTGATCAAAAATAAATTTTAAAAATTGTAAAATATAATTGCAGTTTAAAACAACCTTTTTCAATTTTAATATATTTTATTATTTAATTTATTCCTATGATCAAAGCTGAATTTTCAGCATCATTATTCCAGTCTTCAGGGTCACTGCCAGAAATCATTCAAATGGATTTGATGGTCAAGAAACATTATTTATCATTATTGAAACAGGGTTATTATAGTTAAATAGTACTAAAACCATAAAAACTGTTTCATTACATGAAACAAAATAAATGTTAAAATGTAAAAAATAAAACTATATATAAAAAAACTATATAGATATTTTTAAAACAACAATGACCAATGACAAAAAATGACAAAAGCGCAACAAAATTACTAAAACAAGATGAAAACAGAAAATATACAATTCAAAATCTTAACTAAAACTGTAGTATTTCAATGCTAAACATTTTTTTTAATTATAAATCTAAATAAAAATAAATTATTTGATCATTTTAATTTGACCGTGGTGAATAAAAGTATTAATTTCTTTAAAAAAAAAAAACATTACAGACCCCAAACTTCTGTGTATTATTATATACTGTATGTCCGCCTACAACGCCAATCAAGCCCTTATTTACATTTACAAAATATTCTATTTTTTTATTGTATCAGTATGTGTGTTCCCTGGGAATTGAACCCACAACCTTTTACGCTGCTAACGCAATGCTCTACCACTGAGCCATTAAATTAAAACAAAGTTATCTGAATTGACTGGAAAAGTAATGGCCAGTCATTAGCCAGAGTGCATGTGAACTGTGGAATAAACCAGAAATAATATCAACTATTTGATTGGATTAAGTCTTAAGTTACCACATTCTTATGTATTGGAAGTGCAAAATATCTGTTTATTGTATTGTTCACTTGATTTATTTTCAAATTGCTTTCTGTTTCACACAGTTTTTCCACAGTAGTGGTTAGCATACAGTTGATAGTGGAGAAGGTTAATAATCCAATAGTGCCCTCTGCTGATTGATCTTCCATTCTGGAAAGTACCATTAAATCTCCATAACACCGTTAAGATCTTTCGTTTTGATGATTATCTTCTTCTTCTAGAGCCCCAGAGCCCCAGAAAGCTCAGCCGCGTGACCCAGATGAAGATGAAGAGTATTACAGGAAGCAGTTGTCTCATTTTGACCGTCGCAGCTTTGACAACAAGGCCATGAATCTGCCCAACACTGCAATCAATCGATTCCCTGAGCCGCCAAAACCTGCTCAGCCCCAGATCCCATATCCTTTCGCCAGGTACCCTCTAACTCCTCAGACAAACTGTGTTTACTCTTTTATTTTGATGGGATTCTAGTACATATCATACACACTCTTACACACACTTTCCGCTTCAGGACGGAGACTGTGGATAAGGTGAGTCCTGTGGACAAGAGGTACGAGCCCCTGCCGCCCATCAACCCGTCACCTGCTCCATACAGCCAGCCCACGCCTGCTGCTCCACCCACATCCCTGCCCAAACTCAGCAACATCCAGGGTAAGAATGAGTCCTGTGTGTTCAGCTAGGGTACTTTCAGCCCTGTGGACTTTCAGAAAATATGTGTTTTTTAACAAACCAACTAGTTTAAATTGTCCACTATTAATGTCCAATAGTGTTTATCCAAACATCACAGCAGAGAATTCTGCCTTTGTTTCATACAGTCATATGTATTTTTCTATTGAGTTACATCTCAAACGATGTACTGTGTTTGAGAGCTATCAGTTTTGGAAATCGCATTTTACATTTTCAGGATACAAGACTCAATGCCTGATTTCATTTATTATAAATATACAGAAATAACATTTTCCCACTTATTGCATTATTTAAAAAAAAATTGCTAAATGACTGAAAAGTCTGTAGTGTAAAATACTTTTGTCTGTTTGGGAAACCCAGTTTACAAGTGTTAACTATTTATTATACATTTTGAATATAATTATAGATTATTATTTTAATAAATGGAAATTAAACAATTTAAACATTTTTGGAATAAAATACCCTCCACCTTTGTATCCTAAATACACACTTACAGGATGATTTTACAAAACCAAATAAAAAACAAATAATTCTAACTATATATATAAATATCACAAGATCACAGTGAGATTAATCTAGATTAAACAAATTAATCTATGCCCACCTCTAATATATATATATATATTAATTTTACACCATCAAAGATGCAATTTAACACTTTAGATTTTTTTTTAACTACCTTTTTAATGTTTATTGTAGCTGGCATTTTATGAATCCTGAATAAACAGAAATAACTTTTCACACATAATTGCAAAATTTTACAAAATTAGAGAATGACCCAGTTTTTTTTTTATTTTATAAAATAATTTTACATCCTAAATAATGAAATGGAACATGTTCAACATTGTAATAAATTAGCTGAACAAATACACACAATTTGTTTTTTTTTACTCTTATTGCATCTTAAAATAAAACAAAACAAAAAAACAGAGTGGCTAAAAATAATACACAAAGTAATCAAGTGATTTAAGCTTTTAATTATTACAAACTACTTAAAACCATTAATAATAAAATCATTGGTTACAAAAAAGCAAAGGGAACCATGAAAATAATAATTCCTATGTACAGTAGCTCCTAAATAGTAATAATTCGTAAGGATTTGGGAGTTTTTGAGTCTAGATCAAATGATCAAATATATGCTTAGAAAATATTTAAAAACTAGCATTTAACCTTAAGATAAAGTTAAAATGTGAATTTTATAAAATAAATAATAAGAAGTGTATTTAAGTCTCCAAAGTTGATGAAGCACCCCTCTTACATAGTGTATGGCCATATTGTCAATATTGTCAAATTGCCAGAATTTCAGAAATCAGTTGTTTAAATGCATCACCCCTCTCCCTGATCTCCCAGTGAACTCACTGCCAGATCCTCACAGCTCTCCCAAAGCCAAACCAGACCCGTCGGCTCTCAGAGCTCCCACCCGGGACGACCCCATCCAGACCAGCTACCAGCCCCCCAAGACTTCTGTCAACGGCACGGACGCCCCTCCCAAAACGCTAGGCGTCCCTACCAGCTACAACCGCTTCGTCCCCAAGCCTTACACCCGCTCCGCCCGACCCTTCGAGCGCAAGTTTGAGAGCCCCAAATTCAACCACAACCTGCTTCCCAACGACACGCAGTCCAAACCCAGTCTGAACAACAACCCGAAACCTCAGATCTCACCCCAGCCCCAGGAAACCGACAGCGGGGTCGACACTTTCACACGCACCATGGACAACAAGCCCAAATATCAGCACAAAAACATCAACACCCTTCCCAAGCCCGTTCCCGTTCCCGTCAGGTAAGATGATGAAACAACATCAGCCAGAGCTGGATTCATTCCTTCTGTTCACTGATCGACTCCCTGCTGTCTGTTTTCTAGCCCCAGTGCACTGGATGATGAAGAGGAGGAAGATGAGGGTCACACGGTGGTTGCCACAGCGCGGGGCATCTTCAATTGTAACGGTGGAGTGTTGAGCTCCATTGAGACAGGAGTCAGTATCATTATCCCTCAAGGAGCGATTCCAGATAGTGTGGAGCAGGAGATCTACTTCAAAGTGTGCCGGGACAACAGCATCCTGCCCCCTCTGGACAAGGAGAAAGGTCGGAATCACGCCTACTTTCGTTTCACTACATTTTTAGTTTTTCGTACTTTGTAGATTTTTGCCAGCTTTGATGTTCATTTACACTCCACATGTTAAGAAAAACATGTTTGGACAAAAGCTACCTTAGTAAAAGTTCAGAGTAAATACAAAAGCAAAGACGAAACATTGTCTGGTAACTGTATGTTTCGTTTAAAGGGGTTTTCTCATCAGGTCTAGTGCATAGCAGCAAAAAAAAAAAAAAAGTGCACAAAAGCAGTATTTTTGTCATTTTGTCATTTGAGGGGGTGGGGGAAACACCTGATACCTGAAGGAATTATTCAGCAGGCTATTGTCAAAAATCAAAAATCCAGTGCCAAGTATGAAATATTCAATATTCAATACATTGAACCTGATTTCTTAATTTCAGTGCTTAATGAAAATGGTTCAGATGATTAAATTGTTCAGCATCCAAATGATTAAAAATGGGTTGTTTGGGGTCAGCAATTTTATTTTATTTATTAATCAATCTTTTTATTCACACAGGATGTATTAAATTGATCAAAAGAGACTGTAAAATCATTTATATTGTTACCTAAAAAAAAAAAAAAAAAAAAAAAACCATTTGCATTAGTAATACATTTTTCTTGAGCAGCAAATCAGCATATTTGAATGATTTCTGAAGCTGTTTTACATCACAGGAATAAATTACATTTTCAAGTAAATTCACATCCAAAACTATTTCACAAAATTACTGTTTTTACTGTATTTGTGATCAAATAATGCAGCCTTGGTGAGTAGAGGAGACTTCTTTTAAAGTACTTTTGGACCCCAAACTTGTATTCACACTGCATGTTTATTGTATCCTGTCTGTTCTCTCAGGTGAGACTCTGCTCAGTCCTCTGGTGATGTGCGGCCCTCACGGTCTGAAGTTCCTGAAGCCCGTGGAACTGCGTCTACCACACTGTGCGTCTATGACCCCTGATGGTTGGTCTTTTGCTCTAAAATCCTCCGACTCCTCGTCGGGTATGCTGCCCTTTCTCTCTGTCCTTTGATGGGTCTTTTGGGATCGAGGTTGAAGCTGTTTGGAAACAGCTATTCATCTTGTGGTTTCGTTTCATTTTCTGGGTCCTCTGAATTAACAGCTCACGCTCAGAGCCATCCTGATCACATGATGCTTTCCCCAAACGGTCTGTGCGCTTTGCTTTGCTTTGCTTTATCGTTTTATCACCAGTCTCAATCGCAAATGCACTTAATGTCTCTCTAGCTCTTATTCACTCACAATGAATCCGTGTAATGTTGTTAAATGTGACTGGAACTGACACACATCAGTGGGTTCAGTATAGCCACGTTTGAAGAAAGGATACCAGGAGTGAATCCATCGAAAATAGCATTCACTGTGTGTATGAGTACAGGAGTCACTCCGGATCTTGTGATGGTTAACATGGTAATGTGGCTGTAAATAAGAAATATAGATGCCAGCAAATAAACAAGTTGCTATTTTTTTACATGTTTTTTTGTTAACTAAAATTATTTAATTTTTTTGGGTTTCACACCCATTAACAACCGAACTCTGTGTGTGAACGGGGAGTGACAACTGAATTTAGCTACAGCTAAATATTTATTTTATTTACAAAACTGAATCCTACAAATTGTTCTGTCTGTACGAATCCAGTAGTCACTCCTGATCTCACGATGGTTGAAATGGTGATTATGTGGCTTCTTGTTGTTGTAAATAACACATGTGGATGTATATTTCATACAATACAATTCTAGACTTAAATCATGATTTATCAGAAAAATCACAAAAAATTTAGCAGCCCTAGTGTGAATAGAACAATCCGAATCTTAAGATTGACATTGGGTCTATACCGTATTCCTCCTGACGTTCCTCCTGTTGAAATATCCACAGGTGACCCCAAATGCTGGCAAAACAAGTGTCTACCAGGAGACCCCAATTACCTGGTGGGCGCCAACTGTGTGTCCGTGCTGATCGACCACTTCTGAAGAGAGCAACAGCTGGTCTGTTACTGAACGTGAGCGCATGGACCCTTCTCCAGTTCTTCTACTCAGAAGGAGGGATTTGCACCACTTTATGAAGTATTAATTCTTCCCTCTTTCTTTGATGGGCTGAAGCCTCGTTCCCAACAAATCTCTTTGAGAGTAGCACTGATGGCACAGTGCTATGGAGCACTCCTTTTCCTATTCCCTCTTTTTTTCAAGTTTGGTTTTGCCTTTTTCTTTACCTTTTGGTGCTTGAAGACTTGCAAAAAATTACTGAATAAATGAAATCAAACTGCTAATGGAATGGACGACCTGTGTCACTAAAATTGGAAAAATTACCCCATTTTGACATTTGTAGCCTATTTTTCTCCAAATAATTAGAAGTCTTGAGTGGAATTGGATACAAGTGAATACTACTAATTTGCACTCAAATAGAAAAGTCGATATAGAGTTTTTTTGTTTGCAAGGTCATGTGTTTTTCCTGGGATGCTGTAATGGATTGACACGGATCTGGACAGCATGTCGGTTTCTAGAAAATGAAGAACAATTGAGACTTTTTGAAGTGAAGAACTGATTATTGAAGGAATGCGACTGTTGCACTCATTTGCTCATGGACTTCGCTCTCGGTTAAAAAACATAAAACCATGGGCTCTTTCTCTCTCGTTTTGAAGAGATCTTTTCTAGTGATGTTTTACTGTAGATAAACATGGACGGTGGTTTTCCCAAACTCTTGCTGTCTAGAGATCTATGCATGTGCTATGACTCAGGTCCAAACGCCTGCTACTAAGCTGAGTACACAAACCTACCCATCAAACACTGCAAGCAGTGATGCCTTATCTGCATTTTTTTGTTACTTTGACCCGAAAGACTTGCAAATGTCGAATTTCTGTTGCAGAGGGAAGTTACGAAGGACACACAAGTCACACCGTAATTGAGCGGGATATTTAGCACACAGATAATGAAGTCTTTTTTCACTGCTATGAATATGACGATATACAAGAACACTAGGATATGTGTTTCAATTACAGCTGTATATTTTGTGCTAGCATATGGCCTTGGTTCGCTGTAAATTACCTTTGTACATCTTTATTTTGTAAAAAACTTAACATGGAAAAAAAAAAAAAACATTCTTAAGTGGTGGGGGGAAAAAAGGAAAACTATAACATTGGTTATGTTTATCCCAGTTATACTTCTGAGCCTTGGAACTTACCTTAGCAGTACAGAGAAAAATTTAACGAAAAGAAAAAAATCATTTAAATAAATGGAACGAAAAAGGACGTCATCTTTTATACAAACAACATATATACAAACACTACATAATGGCGTTTTTAACAGTTACAGAACCAGTTTTATTATTTACAAACTAGAAAAGTGCTCGGTTTAAATAATTTAAGGATGCAATACTTCAGAAGGGTCCGCGTTGGTGGTTGGACCCCGGCTTTATTTGTGATACTGTATTGTGTGCCCTGAAATGTATTTTTGTACTAATAGATAGTTTATTAAGGCACACCAATATGACTGTTTTGATATGACGACACAGCTTCATCCTGGGTTTAGTTTCTTTTCTTTGTGTGGTGAAAGTCTTATTTTGTTTTTATTTCATTGCAGCACATACAACTGTATTAATAAACTCATTTTTAAAGTAAAATTTTTTTTTTACTGTTTGACTAATGTGGTGTTGGACAATCGTGACGATTGTGAAATGGAAAGGATGCCAATGACCCCTGTATAGGGTACAGAAGGAAAGTGGTCAGTTGGGTTTGTGCGATTTAGAAATGTTTATTTTATGAGCTCAGAGGTTGATGCGAAGTGAGGTCATGAATTTTGAACACTTGCCCTTTCACCTACTTAAAACCGATAACGCGGCTGATTAGAGTTGACGAATTGACACGAGCATTGAGAAATCCAGCGGTCAGCTTTCTTAAAAGCCATTGTGTCAGCAGAAGAATTTTTCAACCCATAAAGCAGTGGCTCTCAAATTTAATTTGAGTGACAAATTTGTGCCAAAATACCATAGCATTTGAACAGTTAGACTATTACATAAAGTATATTTAGTGTATCACAATCGTATTAGTCTTACAAGTTGAGATAACAAATGGACATTGTTAAAAGGTTGCACATGTTTATGCACTTCATAAAGTATTAATGTAAAACAGTTGACTGTACCGGTCTGTAAAGTTTCAAAAAATTCACTGTAATCACTTGTTTTCCCTGAGATTAGTGGGCATTACTGGTTAGTAGATTTCAGAGTTGTACTGTTAGCTTATTCTATGGATTTCTACAGTTTAATGTCCTGCGACATGATCGACTTGTGGATTTCCTGAGAGAGTGGAATGTACTTCTTTTGCGTCAGGTCCAGAAAGTAGAGAGGATCTGGTATTACGTTTGGGTCAAAGCCCTCCTCCACCAGCTTCACTTTCTTCATCTTGAAAGTTCCTGTGACTTCCAAGGAATTCTGTAACACAGATTTGGCGTTGGAGAGTATCAGAGAACAAAGCTGACATTAGAAGAGGACAGAAGCCGTCTACCAGCAGGATTCACAGAGGGAAGGCATCATACCTGAATTCGGATGAATCGAGGTCTGGCGTACACTGGAAGATAGTTTGCCAAAACACTGCATGTGTTGTTGCAGTCAAACTCTCGGCCCTCTTTCAGTTTGACAGCTGCCATTCCAATCCTTCCTTCATGACCTGAAGATACAAGAGTGCCTTAAAACAGATGAAAATTATGTCATTTACTCACTCCAAACCTGTAACCTGTACCAATTTCTTTCTTCTAAACACAAACAAAGAATGTTGGTAACCAAACTGTTTCTTATGACCTTCATAATTTGTTTTCCATATTATGGGAGTCAATGGAAACCATTTGGTTACCAACATTCTTAAAAAATATGAATGCAATCTCAAGCCGTACATCCTGAATGATTTTGGGCTAATTTTTAAAGTAATGTTGTAAGTGATGAATTGTGGCTCGTAAGTCATGAACAGATTTGATCCAAAGTGCTAGAAAGATTCAAATAAAATACGACCTTTGTGTAGCTCAAACCCAAAGTCATGGGTTCAGTCCCCAAGGAAATAGCAACTTGAAGGCATTATTAGTCAATTTCAATAAAAGCATCTGCCATATTAATGCAATGTTAATAAAATAAACTGACTCCTGAAGCGAATCATTCATTAATAAAACTATACTGATCAATGCATGAACCATCAATGGAATACGCATCATGAAACCCATTCAATTCCCAACCTCTTCCATTTTAGTTATATCCAGATATAACATCTACCTTCAACTTTGACTCCATACACATTGGCCTCCTCAATGCAGTCCACCATCATGAGAATATCAGCCACCTCAGTTGTAGCCACATTCTCACCTTTCCACCTGCAATTAACAAAAGTTAACGCAATGCTTGAAACTCTTAAGAGTGCAAATGATGGTTCAGCTGAAGCTCCGCTACCTGAACGTGTCTCCAACTCGATCATGAAAGTAGATAAAGTTGTCGCGGTCGATCCTCAGCAGATCTCCACTGTTGAAATACAGGTCCCCTTTCACAAAAACGTCACTGAGTCTCTTCTTCACCGTCTGCTGCTTGTTCCCAGCGTAACCGATAAACGGGGTGTGTTTTGTGATTTTCCCAACCAGGAGGCCCACCTCGTCTACAAAACAATATAAACAATTGTAGGACTAAAGCTGCACATGTAACATACTCAGTGTTAAACATTAACTTTTTATGACAATGTTTTTAACAAAAGGTCAATGGGACTTAAGAGTCTTAAAACCTCAAATACAAGCCTAAACAAACACCTCGTACTATCTTTACTGATAAATAAAATGAACTATATCATAAAACCCACATAATTAGCACTCGACTTGCTGTTACCTTTTCCGACTGGGATACACAGACCCTTGGCGTTCCTCACCGGCTCTTCTTTCTCAATGTCGAACTTAATGATGGCAAAGGGGAAAATCACCTGCGGAATACAATGGCAGACTTTGCACACAAATGCCTTTCTCAATGCTTAGACATATGTATCGTCACTCACGTTGCTGAGAAGATTGATACGACCGACCACTCCAACTTTATCGGTGTAATTGATGAAGCCGACATTTCCTTCAGTGGCGGCATAGAGCTCTCGGACATGAATGCGTCCGAAACGGTTTAGGAACTCTTTCCAGACATCAGCTCGTACGCCATTTCCAATGGCAACCCTCACATTGTGATCTCGGTCATTGTCTTTCTGCAAAGAGAAAACACAACATCCTGGTTTGTGGTTTTGTCTTTGCGCTGTCCCAAAGATTTCCAGCACTCTAGTTAGCCACCTTATAAGGGAGCATGCTAACAGTCATAAAACCTCACCAGTGGCTGAATCGGACCACATAGTGAGGCCATACAAATATTGCTCAAATAGTAGAGCAAGCGACACCAAGGTTATGGGTTCAAATCCCAGGGAATGCAAGCTCTGATAAAATGCACTTTATACTTTGAATGCAATGCAAAAAGTAACCTACATCTTGGATGCCCTGGGGTTAAGCAGATCAACATCACATTTTCATTTTTGGGTTAACGATCCAAATTGTGCTGCCTAGCTTTTGAACAAGTCTCCATAACAGAAGTCTAGGCCGCTAACTAGGTATTGGTCCAGAGCTAACGACAGCTCAAAGCCCTGAAAACAAATCCTAAAGAGAATCTCCACACAAGACCTATGCTCTTTTACCTTTGGCGTATTGCAGAGGTAGCGCAGTGTTTCACCAATGTACTGCATCACAGTTATGTTGTACTTCCTACAGTCGTCCCAGAACTGAGAGGCGGAAAACTTTCTCCGCAGAACCACAGTGTTTCCTGGAGAAAATATTAAGATGGAAGCAGCACTATATAAAACCAAGAATTTAGAAATATAAAATGTAGCATATAATAGAATCCATTATACCTCTTTCAATGGATCCAACAAGTCCGATGAGGAACCCGGCGCTGTGATACAGAGGCAGATTGATGTAGAATATGTCTTCAGACGTCACTCCACACACACCCTGGATGAACGACGAAGCCCACACCCTCTCATGGGTCACATATGCTGCTTTAGGAAGACCTCCATAGACCAAAATACCAATGTTATTTAGGGATCCATATTATATGACTCCTTATGAGCTGAATATATATCAGTGACCATACACTGCGGTTCAAGTTTGGGATCAGTAAGATCTGTTTTACGTTTTAAAGAAGTCTCTTATGCTCATCAAGGGTGCATTTCTTTGAACAAAAAAACGGGGGGCGGGGGGTTTTTGGGAACGTAATATTGTTGAATATTAATACAATTTAAAATAACAGTGTTCTTTTTTAATACACTTTAAAATACAATGTATTGCTGCAATCAAAACTGAATTTTCAGCATCATTACTCCAGCCCTTTAAAAATCATTCTAATATTCTGATTATATTCTCATTGTGATTTATTATTAATGTTAGGAACAGTTTTTGCTGTTTATATTTTTGTTTTGTTTTGGAACCTGATACTTTTTTCAGGATTCTTTGATGAATTAAAAAGTTAAAAAAGGACAGCATTTATTCAAAATAGAAATGTTGTAACAATATTCACTACTGTTCAAAAGCTTGAAACGTGAAAGAAATTAATACTTTTATTCAGCAAGGATGCGTAAAACTGATAAAAATTGACAGTAAAGATTTCTATTGTTACAAAAGGTTTCTATTTTGAATCGTTTTTTTTTTTATTCATCAAAGAATCCTTAAATAAGTATCAAAATTTCCATACATAGTAAATTAAAATAGAACACTTATTTTAAATTGTAATGATATTCCACAATATTATTGTTTTTCCCCCTGTATTTCTGATCAAATAAATGCAGCCTTGATGAAATAAGAGACTAATTTACAAAGTAATACAAATCTTTCTGATCCCAAACTTTTGAAGGGCAGTGTATATTTAGCATTAGCAGCATTAGCCTGCTTTGATATGCTATTCAATGCAATATAACAATAAACCTTACTTAACCCACTAAATGAGGCAGATACCTGTAGTGCCAGAAGTGTAGATATACAGAGCAGTAGTCCTGATATGGATGTTGGACCTGAGAGACGGGGACAGCGGGTCTTCTGAAGCTTTGGCGATGGCTTGACCGATACACTGAATGCCGTCTGTAGTGCAGTCGTCTGACAGGAGGTACACCGTTATCCCCTTCTCTTTCAGTGCCGGCAAGATCTCCTCAACAGCATCACGAAGCTCTGCGAGAGTAACACTTCAGAAACTGACACACATGTATGATTATGACGACATATTTCACAGTCTGATTTTCAATATGATATCTGATTTAAACCAAATCTCTGTTAACATTGACAAAAACAGTTTCTGATATCATGCATACATATGCTGCCAAAAAAAGCAGGTCTGTTTTCACATGCACAGCACGTGCTAGAGTCCAGTATGCCAGCAGTTCTCAATCCTTTGTCTTATGTTCCCCTTAAACCCATAAGAGGGGCTCCAATACAGCTTCATTATGTGCTCATTTTCTCATATTATCCAATGGATAATACTGTCCAATTGGGAAGGGAGTTAGCTATTTTCCATTAATATGCTAGACTTATTGGTAAATAACTAGAGGATTAACAAACTGCAGTAAATGGTAAAGATATTTTAGGCACAAACCTCTGTTTATGGTAATTTAATATTAAAGTATTATTAAATTTAAAAAGAAATGATATGTGTTCATGCAAGTACAGCTCCTATCTCTTTCAACGGGAACATCAAATTCTCCAAAACTGTTTGCTAAGCTAACGATTAAATCCCAGTGTGAATGAATGATTGATGTATTCATAAACATCGTTTATGCTTTAAAAAGGGGGCGGAGACCGAAAGAAACCAGGTTTAAGAAGAAACCCTGGTCCCGACCAGGTTATGTTCACACTCGCAGAGTAAGTTATCATGGTAATGTACTCTCTTTGGTAGGCCTATAGGTTAATCTCTCTTTCAGAAGCAGGCTCGACTTACCCTGCTTCCTCGGGTTTGACAAACCTTCCATTCTGAAACAGAAAACCACGAGTTTCACACATTTCAGGGTTAACATACTCCGAGTTAACTTAACCTTCTTTCTGAAACGGGCCTCTGGTCATATCACTACGCGCAGGAACTATATCGTATAGCGGAAGGATGCCAGATAATAATTTTACTAAAAATAATGTGCCTTTTCATTATTACATTTTTTAAATTTTTCCCCTTAATATTTTTACATGCAGTAACTATTTATATTTGAAATAATATATCTGAAACCCTGCTAGATGTAACGAATATACTCCGTAATTAAAACGCTGCACCTAACAACGCCCTTTTTAATTGTAACTATATTATAGCCTAATATGACCTCTTCTACTTCATTGCGTAAGTAACTATCTTTTGACAGTCCCACTTTTAAAAGTAATAATTCCTGTTTTACAGGTTAAAGAAAGCAACGTATTTCTCAAAAGTAAGTTAGTCACGCATGTATAGATCTTACCAGCAGCTGCTATGAGCACCTTCGCGCCGCAGCAGGAGAAGCAGTGCAGCAGTGATTTGGATCTGATGTTGAAGTTGAGGAGTGCAGCGGGACAGCCGAGCTTCGCCAGGCCGAGCCAGGTCCACACGAAGCGGGGCTCGTTCCCCAGGAACAGCGCGACCGTGTCCCCTTCTCTGAGCCCAGCCTCCGAGCGCAGCGCGTTCGCTACTCTGTTACTCTCCTTATCCACCTCCTCATAAGAGTGAGTCTTCCCCTCGAAATGAATGAACACTTTACGCGGGTGTTTCTTCGCCGCGTCCAAAAAGCAGTCCACAATACTATAGAATGGAGTTTTCCTTTTGTATACAAGTAATCGGATCCCGCATCTAAGCGACCTGTACATATACACGCAGTCCTGGAGAAAGTATGGGAAGAAAGTTTTCAACAGCGCGGGGAGAAGAGCCAAGCCCGCGAGGAGAGAGATCCACACATACATGTTTACTAGAGACTGATAAAACACTGGGGTTTGGAGATTAACTATATGCCATAGTCTGACACCACTTCCACAGTCTTAAAATCCACGGGCCACATTCTCGAAATACAAGTTCAGCCCTTTTGGGGCTCCAGAGAGAGATATTTTATCATTCTGATCCACCCCCGACTCGAGAGCCTTGTCGGGTTGCCAGATCCTCAATTAAAGCTGTGCATTGTTTACACAAGATTTTAATATGAGAAATGCATTCAAATAATTAACTGATTTGTTGTTAAGCTTTAGGGTTTGAACGTCCTTAAATGAAATTATGCTGAATTTGGGGTGGTGTTGGCGCAGTGGATAAGACCCGGGTTCGAATCCACTGTGAGACATCAATGTGTCCCTAAGCAAGACACTTCACCCCTAGTTGCTCCAGAGGCGTGCGACCTCTGACATATATAGCAATTGTAAGTTGCTTTGGATAAAAGCGTCAGCTAAATGAATTTGACATTGCTCGTAATTTCATTTGTGTGTAAAAATTGCATATTGCTAGAATATTTTCATGTTACATCTGGTAAATGTATTTTAAGAGTATTATACTTCAAAGATTTTAGACTGGTTGACAATTGTGTTTAGGGGATAAATTAACATTTTGTTCATTTCTTTGTTGCCACGGCTGTACAGTAAACTCAACTCAGGTCCAACTCAGTCACATTATCATTCTTTTTTTAGCAGACTCAAATTACACAAAATAACATTTGAAAACATATTTTTGGGCTCCCCAGTTTACAGTAGTTAAGCACTGAGTGGGGGGGGGGGGGTCTTTAATTGTTTTTATGATTAATTCCATGCAGTGTCATGAAATAATTATACGTTTTGTTTATTTCTTTCTTAACGCCAATCAAGCATCTATGGCTGTATTCATGACGGGAACCAGTTAAACGAGTCGAACCATACTCAAGTCTTGATTTTAACACACGTCCAGGGACAATTTATAATATTCAGTTAAAATAACCTGCATGTCTTTGGGCTGTGGAAAGAAATTAATAATTATATACTAGGTAGGTCATCATATCATAGGAACTTATTATGTGAGCTGATAGTCAAATTATTTTATATTCTAATTACACAACTTAAATTTAAACAATAATATATATATAGTCTAAAATACTCCTGCAATAAATATATTTTTTTCTATAATATATATATATATATATATATATATATATATATATATATATATATATATATATATATATATTGCAGGAGTATTTTAGACTCACAATATGGCAACCCTCATCCATTCAGCCTTTGAGACATGAGTGAGTGGGAGGGTTCCTCTGAGAACCAATCATCTTCCAGTAAACTCTTATGAAATTATTTGTTCACTGCAGACTGGGGAAGGGGAGAGAAAGTATCAAATTCTTAGAGAGACTTTTCAGACTGACAATGAAGTACTTTTACAAATTTTATTGTCTTTTTAAACAATATTTCCAAATATTAGTATAAAAACATAATAAAAACTTGTAAAAGGATCTTTTGAAACATGCACTATAAGCAAAATTACTTTTTTTACACCACAATTTGTTGAATTTATAATAGTCTCTGGCATATATATATATATATATATATATATATATATATATATATATATATATATATATATATATATATATGCACATACATCTTTGGTTGTTATTTGTTATCTCTGTACATCTCTCTTGAAAATGTACATTTTGAATCGGGAACAAATAAAAGATCAGATTTTGTCATCATGAATGATAACAAAGAACAAATACTGCTCTTCACAATCTGAAGCGTCCGTCCAGTATCGACTGATATGTGTCACGTGTCAGAGGTCTGTAGCTTTTCACAGTCTCATCTAAAACAAACAGAGGGTCCGTGATTACAGCAGGGTCGAAGCCCTCCTCTACCAGCTTCCCTTTCAGCTGTTTGAAGGTGCAAGTCACAGCCAAACAATCCTGTAATGAGAAATCCTTTAACTAATTTTAGAAATATGAAAGAATACGTAAATATTAGTACCAAGGGATCATGTATTTAGAAAGAGCATTATGAAGTTACCTGAATCCTTATGAAACGTGGTCTGGCATAAGAGGGGAGGTAAGTGGTCACATGACTAAAAATGACTTCAGGCTCAAACTGATGGTCTTTCTTTAGTGTGATGGTAGCCATTCCTGCCCTCCCCTCATACCCTTCAAATAAAAAATAAATAAATAAAAAATACAAATCAACAGCGTCACTAATAAGGGTGTGACTATCACCTGGAAAGTTTAAAGGGATAGCTGACCCCAAAATGAAAATTTGCTGAAAATACACTCACCCCAAGGCCATTCAAGATGCAGATGAGTTTGTTTCCTTATCTGAACCTAGAGATACTGAGAAATCTATCATTACATCACTTGTTTTCCAGTGGATCCTCTGCAGTGAATGGGTACCGTCAGAATGACAGTCCAAACAGCTGATAAAAACATCACAATAATCCACAAGTAACACTAGTCCATAATCCATAATAACGCTTCCTCCTTTAAAAAATAAAGTCTATCCTCTGTTGTCCTCTAACATCAAAATCCACCCCCATATTTGTTTTAGATCTCTTTGGACTGTTTATACTTGTAAACAGTATACTTTGTAATGTGTTAACGGATTTGTTTCTTACAAACATGCAGCTTTTTGACATTAACTGATGGACTGGAGTGGTGTGTATTATTATGATGTTTTTATCAGCTGTTTGGACTCTCATTCTGACGGCACCCATTCACTGCAGAGGATCCACTGGTGAGCAAGTGATGTACTGCTACATTTCTTCAAATCTGTTCCCATGAAGAATCACACTCATCTACATCTTGGATGTTCTGAGGATGAGTAGATTTTCAGCAAACTGAAATCTCAGCATGAACTGTTTTAAAAGGAGTAAAATAGCATTGAACCTGGAACTGTAACGCCGTATGTGTTTGCTTCCTCAATACTCGCTGCCATAGTCAGGATGTCAGACACTTCATTAGTGGAAACATTTTCCCCTTTCCACCTGAGATGAAGAGGACCATGCATTTAAGATTTGGCTATTTGATTGTTTTATTAAAGCTGTAACTTCTGCTTTAAAGTATAGAAACAGGGTTGTTCAGTTAAAAAAAAAATTGGAATCAACTTCGATTCTGATTCCTGGTTCTAGAATTAATGGAATCAATGTGGATTTCAACTCTTTTATTTATTTATTTATTAACATTAGAAAAATATGTTCACTAAATCTTGCTCTGTCTACATGATAAACTGTAATGGCTTACATCCTTATATTATATTCATCCTAATATTCCCTGATTATTAGACACCTAGAACAAATCTGTTTGAAATAAAACATGCAATACAGACACTGTTGCACATTGTAGGACACTTGTCTAAGATGGAAATGAATTGGACTTCTCATCAGTATTAGTGAGTGACTATCAATGATGAGCTCTGTTGAACTACTAAAAAGGAGTCAAATCCCTTTGATATAACCGATTCCAACCTTTGGATCAAATATTTTTGCGAACAACTATTCTAAATGGCATTTCTTCACCTAAAAGTGTCGCCCACCCGATCCTGGAAGTAGATGAAGTTTTCGTGGTCGGTCCTGAACAGATCTCCAGAGTTGAAGTAAACATCTCCCTTCTCAAACACATTGTAGAGTTTCTTCTTCTCTGTCTGTTTGGGATCCCTGGCATATCCAGCAAATTGGGCCTTTTGGGTAATCTTTGATACTAGTAGGCCTGTCTCACCTGTATAACAAATAATGACACATTCTTCAAAATAAAAAGCTAATTATTTTGCTTTATTTTAACAATTTTATGCATACAAACATGCTTGCTCTGAAGAACATTTGACTTGCCTTTAGCTACTTCTATGCAAAATCCATCTGCGTTTCTCACAAGCTCCTCGTGTTCTTGGTCAAACTTCACCAATGCATATGGATAGAGTTTCTGAAACGACATGTTCAGACAATTTGAAGATGTTAGAACAGCGTTCATTTCTCTAACGTGATGGATTGCGAGTAAAAGAGTAAGAAACACTTTCAGAGTAAATCTACCTTATGAAAAATATTCACTCTACCGATGGCCCCCATTTTCCCAGCGTAGTTCAAAAAGCCCAGGGTTCCTTCGGTTGAGCCGTAAAACTCTTGGATGTCAACGTTTCCAAATCTGTTCATGAACGTCCTCCACACCTCTGGTCTGATCCCGTTCCCTATGGCCATTCTGACGTTGTGTACTTGGTCGCTAACACGCTTGTAAGAATGAGAGAACAAAGATAAGAAAACAAAAACTGAAAGCTTAAAACAAAGCAGTGCAGACAGTGGAGTGGAGAGTGGGGTAAAATGTGTCACCAACAAATATTTTATGTAAACGGGTCACATATTCCAGGTGATATGATTCTACATACACTACTGTTAACTTTTTCTTTACTCTGTGGCCAGTGGGCAAGTTAAAAAGATTGGCTCATCTTACCCCACTCTTCATCATATACATCAGAGGGCAACCAACACGACCTTCTTTTCAACAGTAGATGACAAAAAAATAAAATAAAAGAGGAAGATTGTGTGGTTTGCTGTTTGGCTTCTTAAAATGTTCCAATACCTTTGGGGTATTGCAGAGGTAGCGCATCGTTTCTCCAATATACTGTATCACAGTCACATTATATTTCCTGCAGTCATCCCAGAACTGAGAGGAAGAAAACTTGCTCTTCAAGACAACGGTGGCTCCTGAACACAAAACAAACCAAAGCATAAAACAAAAGGGAAAAAGCCCAAACCCATGAAAGCGTGTACACATTCATAAAAAAAAGCAAGCAAAACAAAACAAAACGAAAGACAGCATCCATGGAAGCACATGTAAAACAAATCAACATCTATGAAAGCACATGCAAAAAAATAAACAAAATCAACATCCATTAAAGCATGCAAAAATACCCTAGTGCTGTCAAAAGATGAATCGCATCCAAAATAAACATTACTGTTTACATATGTGTGTACTGTGTATATTTATTATGTATATATAAATACAAACACATGCATGCATATATTTAAGAAAAATATTTGGTTTATGCATTATATATATATATATATATATATATATATATATAATATGAAAATGTAAATATTTTAAAAATTTATACTGTATGTGTGTATTTATATATACATAATAAATATACAGAGTTCAGAACATATATATTATGTAAACAAACTTTTATTTTGGATGCGATTATTTATTTGACAGCACTAAAACACACAAAACAAAACTTTTTTTTTTTTTTTTTTGGGATTAGCAACAACAACAACCACAAAATCCAGACCTCTTTCAATAGCCCCACCGAATCCAATGCCGAAGCCAGCACTGTGATACAAGGGAAGGCAGATGTACACCACATCATCAGACTTCACACCACAAATGGAAAAAAGGGAGGCTATGGCCCACAACCTCAGCTGAGCCATCACTGCTGCCTTAGGAAGACCTGCAGGGCACACGGCTCATGAAATCCAGCGCTTCACTCACTTATTAATTACAGATTTGTCATTTTCCTGACACTTTTATGCATTCTCTCTGGTGCAAAATCATCTGCAGTCAAAAACAGAGTACAGTAACACATCAGTCACTGAATCCAGTCTTACCTGTCGTGCCAGATGTGTAGATGTATGCCGCTGGGCTGCTCAGGGTGATGTTGGCCCTCAGGTCTGCAGGAATCGGCTCATCTGAGGCCTGAGCGATCTTGTCTGAAAGACTCTCCATTCCCTCAGTGGTCACATGGTCAGTCAGTATATAGACAGAGATGCCCTGCTCTCTCAGAGCGGGCAGCACCTCCTCAACAGCATCCTGCAGTTCTACACGAGGGGGTTTCATTACATTAGGTGTGCTTTACACTATTTTAATGCACAGCTTAAAGGCAAAGAATAATGGAAGCATTTATCTGTCATGGGATAAATAAACTGAAACTTCTGTCTTTTTTCTCACAATTCTGAGTTTATATCTCACAGTTCTGACATATTTTTTTCAAAATTGCAAGATAAAATTTCGAGATACAAACTCATAATTGCATGATGTTAATTCATAATTACAAAAAAGGTCTGAATTGTGAGCTATAAACTCACAACTGCGAGAAATAAAGTGTGAGTCGCAAGAAATAAAATTTCAGATCTCAGATAAATATACAGTTGCAAGATAGATTTTAAAATAACTTGCAATTCGGAGAAAAAAAAAGTCCGAGTTGCCAGATGTTAACTTGCAATTGTGAGATAAACATGCAATTCTGAAAAAAAAAATATATATAAATAGAATTACGAGATGTTATCTTTGTTTGTTCTGTGACTGAAAAACCAAAAAGCAAACATACAAATAAATAAATAAACAAATGCAAAAAAAAAAAAAAAAAAAATTCTAATTACTGTATTTTTTTTTTTACCCGAAATTATGCATCTGACTAAGACAGGATGTGTTTTTCAGGTTTTTCAAGCATAAACAGTACCCAAAACGCCCGAGAATAGAATTTAAAGAACAACTTAAAGAAAAAAAAAACACATTCTGTCTGATAGGGGCCAACACCAATATATGATCAAGTAACACCAAAGCCACTCATTTTCTTCTAAAGACAAAAAAAAAGTTCTTAAAAAGTTCTTGAGAAAAGATTAGAACTTATTAAGAACTTTCAGCAACTGCACTTAAAAGGAATTCCAAGACGTTCAAAAGAATGTTTCAAACCATGCATTTGTATAATTTGTCTGTTATGTCGCCTGTTATGTTGATTTGTGAGAAAATTAGAATGCAGGTTTGAAATAAACATCATCAATCAATCAATGTTTGTTCCTAAGAATTGTTGTTTTTTAATAGGCTGAACAAAGCGTTGAGTTTAAAGTTACTTGCATCACAGCACACACTGCACTAACTTAGCCAAGAAACATACAGACAAATGCTAATAACAGTGTTGAGACAGACAGGTCAAGGACATCACAGACACCATGTCAACAGTTTTACAGTGAATACAGTCACTACATCAAACACTGATGCATCTGACAAACAAAAGTTCGCAGTACCTGCAGCAGCTATCAGCACAGTGGCCCCACAGCAGGTGAAGCAGTGCAGAAGACATTTGGATCGGATGTTATGATTGAGAAGAGCAACAGAACACCCGATCTTGGCCAAAGCCAACCACATCCACAAAAACATGGGCTCATTTCCCAGCAGAAGCGCAACCGTGTCTCCTTCGTGAAGATCCGCGTGCTTCAACAAACTCCTCGCGATCTTATTACTCCGTTTATCCGACTGCGCATACGAGTGGGTCTCATCCCGGAACCGAATGAACGCTTTGTGCGGGTGCTTCTGAACCGAATCCAAGAATCGATCCAGTAAGGTATAGGGAGGTCTGGATTTGAGATGTTTAGTCATACGATATATAGCCATTGCTATCCGACGCGCGTATGTGACCTCTTTGATAAGGTAAGGATAACGGAATCTGAATGTAAATAAAAGTAAAATGGTACTTACAATAAACCAAAACATTATGAGATCCGATTCCTTTACCCTAAAGTCTACTTTCTAAAACAACGCAACGTTTAGATAGAAAGTGTGTTGTGTAGGCGGTGCCTCGTTTTGTGGGAATGGACACAGACTGGAACAGATAGTTATGAAATGAAGAGAAATTGACAAACAGGCAACATTTGAACAGTTTGCGACGCTATAAACTACAACACTGTAAACACGTAGACTACCCTTGTTGGAAAATTATTTCTCTAATGCTATACTCTTCTGAGAAATCAGCCGTCTGTCGTCCTGTTTTGATTTTTCTCCTCATGTCTCGCAGAGAATCCTAGGAACTCAAACAAATAATGTTAGCCACGAGTCAATAAATTATGGCACAACTGCCCATTTTCGCCCTAAAATGTCAACCCTGTTATGTTGAAGAATGTGGATGTTTGTGGAAATTCCACAACGTGAAAGAAAACGGTTACCCTTATGCATATATATTGTATGCATTTAGCTGAGATGTCATGTTAATAAGTAGTTAATTACTATTTTAATACATCATTTACCATATGTTTAATTATACTAATACAAATGATATTTGTGATATAGTGCATACAGTAAAGAATCGAGACAACGATTTGATTCATTCTGCTTTACCCAGTTTAACTACTCTATAAATTATATTGTGATAAAAGCAAAACATTTTCATTTAGTTATTAAAAAAAAAAAAATCTTAAAGGGATAGTTCACCCAAAAATGTAAATGAGATGTTTATCTGCTTACCCCCAGGGCATCCAGGATGTAGGTGACTTTGTTTCTAAAGCAGAACACAAACTAAGATTTTTAAGTCAAACCGCTGCAGTCTGTCAGTCATATGATGGAAGTGGATGGGAATCACGACTTTGAGAGTAAAAAAAACAAAACATGCACAAACGCAACCAAATTAAACCCTGCAGCTCGTGACGATACTTTGATATGTAAAGATATTAAATGATCAGTCTGTGCAAGAAACAACAGTATTTATATCGGGTTTTTTTTTTACCTCTGATTCACAGCAGTGTCCGAACTGTCCTGAACACATTCGCGTCTTAGGGATTGTTCACATGTCACACATAAAAACACCTGTACAGCTATGATCAGCTGTTCCTTCATCTTAGCTGAGCTTTCAATGTTGTTACGGGAAAGGATGAAGCTGATTGGTTGTTTTTTTACGTGACCTGCAGTGCACTTGCGACATACTGAAAAGCTGAAATGATTATATCTCGATGCGGCGTGGACATGCCTGGAACAAATGAACGCATCGCTTGCATTATGAGCACGCCTGTCTACATTTGAAATAATGAACTTGAGCGTGCAAAAAATGTGATATGTGAACGGCACCTTTTTCTTCAGCCAGCACCTGATGAGTCTTATTCTTCTTCTTGTCTTATGGCAGATTGCAGACTTAGGTGCATTACTGCCACCGATCTCTCAAGTGGACCATTGACACTCCTAATTAAGATTGTAATTAGAGTGTCAATGGTCCATTTGAGAGATCGGTGGCAGTAATGCACTTATAAGTCTGCGATCCTCCATAAAGCAAGAAGAAGAAGACACGGAAGCGCTCAGGACAGTTCGGACACTGCTGTGAATCAAAGGTAAAAAACGATATAAATACTGTTCAGTTTCAGCACAGACTGATTGTTTCATGTCTTTAACATCAATGTATCGTCATGAGCCACAGGTTTTAATTTGGTTCTGTTTGTGCATGTTTTTTTTTTTTACTCTCAAAGTCTTGATTCCTATCCACTTCCATCATATGACTGACAGACTGCAGCGGTTCGAGTTAAAAATCTGTTTGTGTTCTACTGAAGAAACAAAGTCACCTACATCCTGGATGCCCTGGGGCTAAGCAGATAAACATAACGTTTTCATTTTTGGGTGAACTATCCCTTTAAGATTTTTATTTATTTATATATATATATATATTTTTTTACATACATCCTATGTATGTTTTTCAAGGTAACACGCTTACCAAAAATACTTGGTAAGACTCTTTTACAGTGTAATTTCTTCACATTACATATACTTACTATATTAATAACAGTAAATTATGCATATTTACAAGCAACTTACCTTAAAAACAAACCCCAACTCTATAGTAAGTGCAGGTTAATTAATATTAGTCAATAGGTATGACTAATTACACAGTAACATGACTTCATTCTTCCTGGGAAAACAAAAATTTTAGACTATTACAGCCTTCTTCAACAATGTCACACGAGATTAGAACCACATGAGGATGAATAAACTATGACCCACTTGCCCAAATTCCCTTCAAAAAGTCAACCATTTACCATAGATTTTGTTTACTAAAAATTATAACAGAAAAGAGGTTATTTCTAAAAAAAAAAGAATAATATAACGCTTTCATTTTGTGTACTGCAGTTTTAAAACATCAAAATCATGTCAACCGTTACCTTTATCCAAGCCTA
Organism: Carassius gibelio; assembly: GCF_023724105.1. Lineage (NCBI taxonomy): Eukaryota > Metazoa > Chordata > Actinopteri > Cypriniformes > Cyprinidae > Carassius > Carassius gibelio. The sequence continues at coordinate 12,313,984 of NC_068395.1, read as the reverse complement.
TATAATATTTATCAATTTAGCTTAAAATAGCATGATGTTAAAATTACACTAAAAAACAATTTTCTTGATATTTCACGTGATTTCTAGTATAGTGTACATATCAAGAGTGTATATCTGATTGATACACTATTCCTCTCATACTTACAATTTTACAAAAATACATTATTAAACCCAACCTCATCTAAACAAAAAAGTTAACTAACCCTATCATAATTCATAGAATGAGCCAGGTGATGCAGAACAATAATCTTTGACCTCGTTTTATCTGCCAGTGGACTTTGATTGGAGGCACAGAAAGCCTGAGGAATAAACTGCAGTCAAGTGTCTGGAATGTAAGATGATGATAAACTGTCACTTAGTTCTTTGTGATTTATGCAGCATGTGAAAAATTTTGTGAAAAAGCCTAAATTTCTTGGCAGATAACAGAAAAACAGTTTAATTAATGTAAAACTTGGTTGCTTTATTAAGTTAAGAGGTAACAAATTCATTCACAGACAATACAACTGCTAAGACCTTTGGCTCAAACAAGTACAAAAACAAAACAAAACAAACAAACATTGCAAAAGCTTAACTCTTTTAAATAGAAAAATATGTTTGCTCAGGCACAAACAAATCCAAACTTCATTTCCGAGGCAGTGCCAACGGGCTGTCGAACCCACTGTCCTGCTGACGCACTTTCAACTCTGAAAATATGCTCTTTGGACACTTTTTCTGGAGCCCATGTCCCTCAGATCCAGGGACTGGCTCTCTGTGTTTATTTGTTCTCCTGTCCGCACACACATCGTGTTTGGAGTAAGACCGAGGCTGAACAATCTCCTTGTACATTGTACCATCAGATTTCTGGCCGATGGAGCTTCCGAAGTCCAACCCGCCGTTAACAGAGAACGGCTTCCCAGGCTCGGGACAGGACGAGGTCAGGTGAATGTTGTTGGGGAAGTTGGAGCCATTACTGGTTAAACTCCAGTCGCTCGGGCCATCATCTCGAACGGGAGCTTCTTCGATCAGGAAGGGCGGAACCGATGATGGTTCTCCAAAACCCTCCATAAACATTTCCCTGCTCTGTTTTCTCAGCGTGATGCTAGGGGTCATAACATCACGGTTTAAAACTCTGTTGTGTGCAAAGTGTGTGTGCCGAGTTACCTGAGCAGCCGCGAAAGTGTCTTTAGATCCACATATCACTGCAGGCTTGAGAGAATCTGCATCGAGGGGTTTAGGTTTAAACCCTTTCTGTTTAGCCGATATGGATGTATAGTTGGTGTCCGTTAGATTGTGGAACTGATGGATCTGTTTGTCCTTTCCATCCTTGAGGGCTTCAGCTCCCAGGACTTTAGCAGGAGACCCGCTGGTTTCAATGTCCGTTTTGTCTGATCCACCAAAAAAAAAAAAAATTTCCCAGGTTAAAGTGCTGGTTTATGCTACAAATGAAGACTTGACTGAGTTGAGGTTGTACCTTGAGTGTTCTGGGTTCTCGAAAGCTTGCGTTTGCCCACGGGGGTCTCCAGGACTTTGGCCATGGCGGCCAGTTTGCTAGCAGCATTTATGATTTTCTTCTCAGCTCTGGAGACAGAACAAGGGCAGAATGAAAACCCGATCATAAGAACAGAGAGAAGCTGATTGGTGGTTGGTGGTACCCTGCGGCCTGGCCTCCGTCCTCCAGCAGCTCCTGCAGACAGGTGAGGTAGCTCCTGCGCATGCGTCTGGCCGTGTCCTGTCTCTCCCTCAGGACCTCAGTCCTGATCAGCTCTGCCGCTCGATCCTTACTCTCCTGCAGGTAACGCAGCATGTCACCTACAAACACATCAACAAATGAGCAGACGAATTTACTTTATTAACTAGCTTTACTTTATTAACTATTAACTAGTAAGTTAGGTGGGGTGTAGATAACAATATTCAAGCTACTTAAGCAAATATAATACAAACAAATAATAATAGATTTTTTGTGTTTAAAGGGGGGGTGAAATGCTCGTTTTCACTCAATATCCTGTTAATCTTGAGTACCTATAGAGTTGTACTGCATCCTTCATAACTCCAAAAAGACTTTAGTTTTATTATATTCATAAGAGAAAGATAGTCTGTACCGATTTTTCCCGGAAAAACACGACCGGCTGGAGACGTGACGTGTGGGCGGAGCTAACGAATCACAAGCCCCAGTAGGCTTTTGCGTTGAGAGCATGTGGAAGCTGTGACATTATCGTGAGGAAAAAACCATCATCCAAAACAAACCATGACTAACAGTCAGATTCAGCGTATATTTATGATCCAGAATCAGATCCAGAGGCTGAAATTTAACAAGAGCAGCATCAGCAACAACGTCTCTATGTGGTATGTACTGAAACTGTATATATTTGCTTAGCGGTTTTGGAAAATGACTAAGTTCCACTTTATGTCATCTTTTTTTTTTTTTTTTTAAGCTGTACATGTGGAAAGTGCAGTTTGATGACAACATCGCATGTTGTTTACTTGATGTGCTTACGCGCTGATAGCTAAGTTAACAACACAGAGATATTTGAAGCAGTTTTACTCACCGCCTGCGGTTCCAACACACGATCGTGACCCTTTTTCGTTGCGACTGCATTATCCTTAAGAAATAAACGATGTGCAAATCCGTCGTCAAACAGGGCCTTGTTTGTAAAACAAGCATCTTCGAAATGCAGGGAACAAACAAAAACACTTGCACAACTCTGTTGATGCTCTGTAAAAATAAACTCCATCCACTGGTCCCTTAATGCTGTTTCTCTTTTGGTAATCTGTGCAGGGTTGTCTTGCCCTGGCAACCAAAAACACACTCCTTTTGTGACATTTCGCGACGCTCTCGCTCTGATCAGTGAAGTCTGTTGTGCTCTCAGTGCTCTGCTATACAGGAGCGCGGCAGACGTGCCTTAGGACCCATATAAGGAAATTCTGCTCCATCTAACGTCACACAGAGCCATACTCGAAAAAAACTTTCTGAAACTTGTGACAAACCGGAAGGAGTATTTTTGGAACAGAAATACTCCTTCAAACGTACAACTTAATTTTTGAAACTTTGTCCATGTTTAGCATGGGAATCCAACTCTTTAACAGTGTCAAAAACTCAGTATGCATGAAATAGCATTTCACCCCCCCCTTTAAACAATAAATTGTTACTGTAAAATCTAGATCATTTAAAAAAAATAATTTAGTTTGCAATATAGTTGCTTAAATTAAAAAACATATTTCTAAAGGTATTGCACCAGTGTTTATTTCAGCTTTTACCAATACTTTAGAGTACTTTCTAATTTTATATTTTCCATTTATTTTTCTCATTTTTATAATTCTTTTTATCATACCTACAATAGATTTTTATTCATTTTGATTTCAGTTTTAGTGTGTTATTTTAGTACATTAAGTTGATGAAAATGAGAACCATTTTTTTGGCAAATAGCTGCAATAAAAGAAGTTTCATATTTATTATTTTACTTAATTTCAGTTAACTTTGATTTCAATCAACATTTGTTTTATGATTTTAGGTTTTATAAAAAGACACCACCAGTCACTCACCTTTGATTTTCTCCACTGCTTTCATGTATTGCTCCTTCATTTCCTCAAGACCTGCTTGAAGATTCTGCTGGCTGATTGAACCGCTGAAACATTGACGAAGACCGTTAGTGTTTCTCTAAGACCCACTGCACTCGTAGTCAATGATGTGCTCTTATGAAAGAAATCAAACAAACTGAAGTGTTTACAAACCCTGAAAGTGCATCTGCATTTGAGGCCTGTTTCAGTTCCTCAAGGGCTTTGAGATGACCCTGCTGCTCCTTCTGCAGAGCTGCCTCGTGCTCATCTGATTCAACATTAAAAACAAAAGATTAAACATTTCTCTTCCACATGGCCAACCGATAATAATGTGATACTAAACTGATAATCAAATAAATCATATATTGAACTAAGAAATCAAACCCAAAAAAATTAATTATTCAGAAAAAAAAATCTAAACATTTTGATAGCATTCAAGCTTGTTCCTGCCACTAAATAATAATAAAAAATTCCTCAGAAATACGTGATATAAAGATTAGTTTTTTTCTGAAAAACGTATTTTTCAGTTCCGTTTCTCTCTCACAATTCTCCCCTAAAAACTATTCTGAGAAAAAAAAAAAAGTTGCAATCACCTTTTTAGTGGTGGAAACGGACATTAATAAAAAATGACAAAAGTCACATAACAAAAGGAAAACCTAAAAATACAAAAATGAAACCTCATTCAAAATTCTAGGATTATTTCTTTACAGACTTCGACTTGACACTGCAGACGCTCGGAGTAATAAGCAGCACCTTTCATCTTCTGCAGGGTGTTTTTGTGCTCTCGTACGCTCCTCTGGAGCTGCCGGCAGGCCTTCTCTAGATGTCTCTGGAGCTCCTGATTCTTCTTCTGGAGTTTGGCCAGAGACTCGGCACATTCACTCTGCTTCCTCCGAGCCGTCAGACCTGCTGCAGAGCGAGGAAGTGTGAGGAGGAAGAGCTGCTGATCCAGCAGAGTGTCAGGTGTGAGGTGTGAGTCTTACCCATCTCTGCCTCGTGGCGCTCCTGGGCTTCCTTCAGCACACGTCTCAGCTTGTCTTCGCTGCTCTGGAGTGTGAGAGAAAGGAAATATTTAGTGTGTCTCTCTGGGTGGAGAATGATGATGATCTAGAGACTGTATAAATATGATGACTGTCCTTGTGTAATAAAGTGCAAACTCTCTGGGTGCAGCTGGTCTCAGGGAGCAGACACACACCTGCTTGGCTTGACTGAGTGATTCTCTGCAGATCTCCCAGACTCTGCATCTAATGGTTCCTGGTGCACTGCTGAGCTTCAGTTCTCCTCCGCTCTCTCTCCTCTCCACTGCCTCCTGCAGCACCTCCTTTAGATCACGGAGCACCTCCTCCAGCACCCGCTGCAGTCTGCAGAACAGAACAGATACATACATATCTTTAGTATTAAAAAAGTACTAACATAAAGCTGCACAAAGTATAAAAGTCAATATTAAGTGTTCCTGATCATTGTATTATTACAAATGTTTTAAATCAAGGTTGTTTTGTTGTTGTTGCTTATTGGCTCACGTCAAAAGGGCCCTGCTTAAACCAAATTCTGTTCTAGCTTGCCTGATTATTATTAACCTGATCTCTTGTTGATCTCTCCACTCCTGCTCCTTTTGTTCGAGAGTTTTCTGTAGCTCTGTGTCTCTTTGTTTGTCAGTTTGCTCCAGGTTCTGCTCCGTGACGGTTAGCAGTGTCTGCTTCTGCTCTGTCTGGAGCTGTGCCCTGAGATGGGACATCTCCTCCTGCTTGTTTCGGATCCAAACGTCTCGGGCCACAGCCAGCTCTGCTTCCACGAGGTCCGCCTGCTCCTGACACACACGCTCCAGTCGGGTGCTGAGGGCAAGCGCTTCCTCCTGGAGCTCACTGTTTCTCCTGTTACACTGCTCTAGTTCAGCGCATTTGGTGCGGAGCGTGTCCTGCCATCTTTCCTCCTCTGCCTTCACAGCAGAGGACACCTGGAAGCAGGGGGTGAGTGTTGAGCAGTTTAGAAAATAAATCATTTCACAATCATCACTACCAGAAATACCTGTTCCTGGACACGCTGCTGTTGAAGTCGCTCCCACTCATCTTTCTCCGTCTGCAGGCTGCTTTTGTACTCGGGGAGAGAGGTCAAGTCCTGGAGCCATCGAGAACGAGCCCTTGATATCGCACCTTCAACCTAGACAAGGCAGAACTGATTAGAAACGGTAAAACCTGACAAAATGAGATAAAAAAAAAAAGCTGGAACGGAAAATACATAGGAAAAAAAATAAGCAAAAATATGCAATTTGGTACAGTATTTATACGGCCAAAAAGTAAGATGAATTTCAATGAGATCTTTTTAACTGTATAGCAGACTACTTTCATAAAATTCATATAAATATCACTCTATTCTAACATGAATTTCTAAATAATGATGCATGGATAATCAGGTAAACCAAAGTTACTTCAGTCTAGTAAGTGTTCATATTATGAAATGTTACTAATAAGAAAAGTTTTAAGTGCTTCGTAAAAAAAAAAAGACTTTTAATTGTAAAAAATATTAATAACATTAATAACGAGTATATTTTAATCTCGATAATGATATCCGCCTTTCTAGATTAATTAAAGATAATCATCACGATATTGGCCGGCTCGTTATTTATTCTAAAACGTGTTTTTAATTTGGCCTTTGCGTTAATTTGCATGGCTAACAAGTCTTCACTAGCGTTCATGATTGTGGTTGCCAGATGTGAAGCGCTTTAAGCCCCAAAACAGAGCTTTGCTCCTGTAAGGATACACTTTCTGCCCGGTGTTTTATTTAATTTGTGCAATCTGGCAACCCTGTGCACGCTCACTGATGGCAGAGCAAGTGCTGATGATGATATGAAAACATACGAGTTTAGCGATCTGCACTGTTTGTGTTTTCAATGAAATGTGCCATGATCAAACTTTCACTGAGTTTCAATAATTGCGCTTTTCCAACCTGTGATAATACAATGGGGAAAAATTTACATAAATTGGAATTGTTGGAATTTATATTAAGAGTTTCTAAAGTGTTTTATTTTTTATTTTTTTTACCAGTTTTAGTGTTGAAAATGGCATAGCAATGTAAGTTTTCAGTGTGTATTAACGATCTTTGAGCAAATTTACTGTGTGATCTGAGTGGCTTTTTCCCATTTGCGAACAAATTATCTCTTAGAAAATGTAATGTGAATACAGATGACAAAACACCATGAGTTTTGTGTTATCATAGTTGGTAAATGAAGTCGGTGTATAGTCAGTGGAGGTTGGTTAAAGGACACATTAAATGTTATTGCATTTCCCTGCTGAAAAATTTTAGTTGGTCATCCAGCCGGTCTTTAGTGGTCAGATGGCTGGTTTTAGAGGGGTATTGACCACAATGTTTTTATTTTTTCAGCAGGACAGAATAATCGTTATTAATAATCGTGATTATAATTTTAATCAAAATAATCATGATTATCAGTTTAACCATTATCGTGCAGCCCTAGCTTATATTAGAATGTGTGCAACAGGCTTTTCAACAGCATTTTTCTTCATATTAGCCCTATATTAAATATACATGCTATTTTTACTGATCCTGTTGTCTTCATTATTTAATAAATGAGTTTTCACATTAAGGGCTGTAAATGGGTCAGACCTGTCGTGTGATGTCATCAGTGTGTCTCTGCTGCATCTCTCTCTGAGCGTGTCGTACTGCGTCCTCCACGGCTCTGTCCCGGGCCGTCACAGCCTCCTTCAGCAGGGTCTCCCTCTGAGCGCTGAGCTGGACCTCCAGCTGACCCGCCGGCTCAGAGAAGCTGGTCTGACACACTCCCTCGCTGGTGTCTGACTGCCTGAGCTTCCTGACCTCTTCCTCAGCCTCCTGTAACCTCTGAGCCCAGGACTGCTCCAACTAGCAGAGACAGACAAACAAAGACAAACAGACAAATAACATCAGAACACAGATAGATAAACAGTACAGTACAAAAATACAGGCAAAAGATATGCAGACAAACAGATACAATATATAAAAGGCTAAATATAAGAGCAATTGACCTACATCTGAACTGCACAACAGTCACTTTTAGAAAGACTCTGGCCTGTCACCAAATAGAAAGATCATTGATGTGTTTGGCTCATCATCACTAACCGTCTCCTGCTCCTGCTGCCAGCTCTTCCTGGCTGTTTCCAGCTGCTCTCTGACCCGCAGCTCCGCAATCTCAGCCTGTGTCTCTGTCTTCCACTGGGCTTTGAGTTGAGACACGTCCTCCTGATGCTGACGCTCCAGATCAGACCTCAGTCTCTCCAGAGCAGCCTCGCTCTCCTCTCGCCTGCTTACCTGAAACAAGAAACATGATCAAAGGACTACTGGCTCTCAGAAGAAAACCTGTTCCCCTTAATAGACAGTAATAATAATAACAACAACAACAACAACAAAAATAATGATAAATATGAATTAAATAAATATTAATGAATTAATAAAAATTAATGCATTTATTAAATATTCACATGAAAATAAATAAATTAGTTCCTTAAAAAATAGAAGAAAAAACACAATAATAAAAATTACATTTAATCACTAATAAATATAAATAAATATTTAAACAATTTAATAAAATAAATTAAAAACAAATAAATTAAATCAATAAATTAATCCCCAATTTGACAGGGAGGCTCTGAACCCATGATATAAAAAATTTATATTAAAAATAATTAAATTAAAAACATAAAATTATAAATCAATAAAACAAGTTAATAAAACTGCATTAAATAAATTTTTTAAATAAAAATTAAATATAAAAAAAAATTAAGTACATTATTAAATCAATCAATAAATTAATTAACTCATCTAATCAGCGTCTAGTGCTTACCTCATTTTCAATCAATCTCCTCTGTTCTTCTAGCTTGTTTTGCAGATTTTCCTCCAGCTTGTCCTTCTCTTTGCAAACAGAAATGTAGCATTCCTGCACAGCTAACACCTCTTGACTGAGACTGGCCAGCTTTGACCTGTGGATGGACCCAGAGTTAATAAAAGCCAGCTTCTGCATATTTTATGAAGATTATGATCCATTATGAAGTTGTGCGGTACTCGAGCTGTTGGATGTGTTGCTGATGCTGGCTGGAGAGTTGCTCGATGTGAGCCGTGTGCTCCTGTGTGAGCTCCTCCTGGACACGATTCACCACGTCATCCCTGAACTGCTGCTGAGTCCTCTCATCCCTGCACACACACAGCATTTTACATTTAGATATGTACAGGTAGACGCACTATTAGTGTCTGTTTCTATCATACTGGAATGGTCATTTAAAAGGTCCTATAGTTTAAAAGCCTGTAATACTGAGTTAATCTACATTAAAGACACAAACACATCCTTATCAGTGAAAGATTATCCAATTTCTTCAGGAATTTAAAATTTCAGCAGTTTTTACAACCAGAGGCTGCGCAATGTTGTGCAATCTTGATTTGTATTGTGAGTGACGACACATTGACTTTTCCAAGTGTCTGGAGAGTTCGAATGTGACATTAACCCGTACATATCTATGATTTTACTTATGGACCACCACAGAAGCTGCACCAAAGTGGAATTAACTTTAGCAAAATGCATGAAGACGTGACCTCTCTGCTGCTTCCTGTTTCTCCTGGTCCAGCTCCTGGATCATCTCTCTCATCTTGATGCAGAGCTCAGAGTTGGCAGCCTTCAACTTCTCTTCACTCTGCTTCAGCTCCTGATTCCTCTTCTCCAGAGCCTGCCGTTCACAACAGGGATGCTCAACTAGTATCCAACAACTAGCTAACTCAATAGTTACTTCTTACTAGCAATTAGATCCAAGCCAGTGTTATTTTAGTATTATATACTATTATAGAATTAGCTTTTGTTTTTCATTTTATTATGTGCTTACGTCATTTTTATTAGTTGTTTATTTATAGTTTATTTGTAACTTTTTTAATTTCAGGTTTAGTTTTAATATTACTTTAACTTAAAAATGCTGTTTTGAAAACAGAAATTAAAGTTTTTCGTCTAATATTTTTGTTTAGTTTTATTTAAGCTTGAAAACTAAGTGAAATCAAACAAGTTTGTCTCCTAATATTTTTGTTTTGTTTTATTTAAGCTTTAAAACTAAGTGAAATCAAACAAGTTTGTCTCCTAATATTTTTGTTTTGTTTTATTTAAGCTTTAAAACTAAGTGAAATCAAACAAGTTTGTCTCCTAATATTTTTGTTTTGTTTTATTTAAGCTTTAAAACTAAGTGAAATCAAACAAGTTTGTCTCCTAATATCTTTGTTTTGTTTTATTTAAGCTTTATTTCAATTAACATGACACTGGTCTTTTACATTGAGAAGTTTTTCATTATTATCTTTTTTCTCTATTATTTCATCTTTATTCCATTTAATGAAAATTATTTTGAATAGTTACATTTTAGTTAACAACACCAGCACTAATCCAGACACTCTGTGATTGTGCAGTCACACTGACCTCCACTCTCTCCTGCAGCACCTGCCGCTCCTCCTGCAGTCTGATGAGGTCTTTGTGAGGGGCGGCAGTCATGTGGGATGTTTCCAGGTGTTTCTCCAAGCTGCTCTCCCTCACCTGTAGTAAACGCACAAGGTGTAAGTCTAACATCTACTACAGCACACAGCACTGATTTGCTGTAGGTCAGACCTTCGAGTCCTGTATGGTTCGTTCAGCCTGCTCTAGCTGCGTCTGCAGCTGCTCTGTTCTGCTCTGAGAGCGTCGCAGCTCCTCCTGCAGCTCAGAGATCTTCAGACGCTTGGTCTTCAGGTGACTCAGGCAGCGCTGCAACTCGCTCTTCAGCTCTCGCACCACGTCCTCCTTCAGCAGGGTCGAGTTTCCTGCTTCTGCAATATGAGGTGTGCTGGAAAACAGAGTAATTATGAGAAACTTGACATTATAGCAATGCAGTTTGGATTGTTGTTGAACAATGTAATGTTACCTGTGGATTCGTCCATTTCTCCACTTGGACTTCTTGATGCCCAGATCCACGCAGGACTCAGACAGCTGGCTCTCCCAGTCTCCGTTAGACTGCAGGGCTCCATGTTTAATAGCAGACTCATACAGATTTATCTGCTCCTTCAGTTCAGTCATCTCTTCCTGTTCAGAGACGAAACATGTATGCTCTGTTCGTAGCCTGATTATGGACAGCTTTAATAAGATTATATAATTTTGTATATTTTGTTGAAGTTATATATATGAATTTCTTTTGATGATATTCAAATGTTTTTGCTATATGTTTTGAGATGTTGTTCTGTATCTTCGTGACATTAGATATATTATGGTAATACCTGACATGTTTTAATAAGTGCAGGTGTTGCTCAGTAGCACATGGCACTGAGGAAGGGTTAAACACTAGTGGACTGACTGACCTGCAGGGCTCTGTTGATGTCTTCACTGATAGCGCGGGCAGACTGAGCCTGCTGGAGCTTCATCTGTAACTGACTCATCTCTTGAACAGAGCCTGCAGAGAATAAAAGAAACTTTGATAAAGATGATACAGGCATGAGGGAGACAAATATTCAATTCATGTAATAAAAGGGACATTGAAAACATTAAATATGTCGACTTTCAGTAGGGGTGTAAAAAAATATCGATACACGTGAGTATCGTGATATTTTGCTTGGCGATACTGTATTGATTCTCAAAAACGTAATATCGATATAAAAAAATAAATTGATTAAATCATACAAGACTCATGGCGGTTGTTTCGATTTACGTTTACGTTCCCTGACCGCTACATGGCAGTCTTCATCTCTGAACAAATCCTGAGTGACAGGAAATACTAGTATCAGAGCATGCCACTATTAATGGAGGGTGAAAGAATTATCACAGTTCATGTTTCGGTGTACAATGATGAAGTTTGGCTTTTGTGGTAACGTCCACTGCGGGCGGGACTGTCCCACCCTGGTTCTGCCACTTGCCGTGATCTGTGTGACGCAGCTATAGGCGAGAAGGTTGCCCCGTGGCTACCTTAAAACTGTGAACCTTTAAAGCAGGGTCTAAAAATATATATGGTCTTTTTTATAAATTACATTTTATGCATATTATACATTTAACTAAAAGATCCTGGAAGCACTTTAATTTCCCCCTTTACTCATAATGCACAAAAAGTTTTTTAATAATGTCGAATGTTACAGAGACTGATTATTGCAAATGCAGATCCCACTGCTAAGGTTTGCATATGGTGGTGTGTTCTTAATCACAGCTTTCCTTACAATATATACTATTCTTAAAATAAGAAATATCCCAATATATTACCTTATTTACAGAATCGCAATGTATTGCAACATATCGTATCGCAACCCCTGTATCGTGATACACAGAAATCTAGCATCATATATGCGTTTTGTCCAGACGGATCGAGTTTTGGCTTTGGGTGCCGCAGGCGCAGTTCAATTAACGCAGCTCCTGAAAATAATAATCACTGCGTCTGCTGTTCCTTGATTACTGATCAGCAAAGTTCTTTGATTATTACGGCGGAATGAATATATAGTGCCAATCCATATCAGTCTAGAAAATTGCAACTTTTAATTTTCCGTTTGTCTTAGTACGCGGTGTAACTACAGAAGCGTCAAGTTTAAAATACAGAAACTCTTTGGTCACGTTTGAGCAAGATGCTAACGTCCTAATCAGATTCAGTGATCTATGCTATGCTAAGCTAAAAGAGCTACCGCCAGACACGGAGATCGGCTGAATGGATTTAAAAAATGGTAAAACTCAACTCTTTAACTCTAGTGGAGATGGAAAATAAACCCCTTTTTCAAAAATAATTCCCTGGTCCTTTACGTGAATGTGAAGGCCCCAAATTCTGTGTACGTGAGTCACTGTGGTTCAGCTGAAATGCTTGAACTGTTTTAACTGCCAGAGAAAAAGGTTATTGGCCCGTACGATTACCCATGAGGCTTGAGCAATCACGACAGTAAAACAGAAGCACATGGGACGCCACATACCAGTGTGGAGCAGATTGGCACACTGCTGCTGGCTCTCCTCCAGGCGCTGTGTGAGGGTGTTGATGACAGCGGCTCGGTCCACCTGATCCTCTTCTCGCTGACGCTCCAGCTGTCGAACCTGATCCAGCAGCCGCTGGCCCGCCTCCGCCTGACAAACACACACAACACCCAGTGAAACCACAGGCCTGTACTGCCCTCTGTTGTGAGGGGTTAATCATATCTACATGTATCTGACCTGCTCGTTCAGACTCTGTGATTGTGCATCTAGTTTCTGCTGAAGGGTGAGCAGTTTGGCTTCATACTGCTCCCTGATGGCGACCATGTCTCTATCGTGCCGCTCACGTGCTCGTGTCAGAGTGTCTGAGCGACACAGATCCATCATCTGCAGCTTCATGCTGTCCATCGCCGCCTCAGCCACACGCTGCTGCTTTAGGCTCTGTGTACGCACACATTTCCTCTCTTATAAAGGACTGCAGAGAGTATGACCACCATACACTATTTTAACAAGCCCCGATAAATGAGTTGACTTGGACTTGCTGTGTGCTGATGTTGAGCATGAGGTATTCATGAGCTCATTACCTCTTGCTCTCGGTCTGTGAGAGACTGAATCTGTTTCTCCAGAGATCTGATTCTGCCCTGCAGCTGCGCTTCTCTTTCTTTCGCCTCCTCCACGAGTGCACTGGACTCCTTCAGTGATGTGCTCAGGCCGTCTTTCTCATCTAAATAAAAAAAGGCAACACATTTTGTGGCTTAAATCCGTATTAAAACTGATGAGATCAACACAAACAGGTCACTTTTGACCCAGAGGAGTGCATTCAAATGTCTGAAAAATACAATAGTTTTTAGTATGGGAATCAAACTTTGTTAATGTGTTAAGACTATCAAAATACACTTATTTTCATTTTGTTCCCCTTAAGAAATATAATTAATCTTGACTGGATTTGATCTCTCAGATACATACTTTTGTTAATATATATTTGGCCTATTTCCTGGATCTCTCACACTCGTTTAGGGCTGAATATTGTTTAAAAACATGAATATGCATGCACACAGACAACAATAGTAAACAATATCAAATTAACTAATGCACAAAGGGGTGCAGAGCAAAAGTTGAAGGACCAAATAGCCTAAATTTAAAAAAGGAAAGAAGTTTTTAAAAAAAGAGAAGACCACTGCAGCACGAAAATATTTCACTAAGTAACACTGATTTTGTTTTTTATTTTGAGTATCTATCGATACCGAGTCCCGATCCGATACTTCTATAATACATAAAAAAATAATAAAGAAGAGCGAAAAAAACAGATCCAGGATGTTCAATAAATTACATTTTGAAATATATTCAAATAGAAAACAGCTATTTTAAATAGGCTAATAAAAATATTTGAAAATGTTACTGTTTTGCTGTACTTTGGATCAAATAAATGCAGGCTTGGTGAACAGAAGAGACTTCTTTAAAAAAACTAAAAAAAAAAAAAAACTAACAAGCTTACTGTTCAAAAACCTCTGACTCGTAGTATAGGCAACTAAAATTTTTCTCTAATTTCTAGCTTTTAATTGCCCTAGAAATCTATAACTGCTGGACAATAACAAATAATATTGATTTGTTTATATACTACAAACACTGTTTATCACATAATGAGGCAGAATAGTTTCTATAGTGTAATAAATGTCAATCAGCACTGCATTGTTCATATACTTTATTTATCACCTGCTGGAGATGACTTGAAAAACTATTTATTGTCCTGATCGTATATTAATGTCTTCGTGTTTCCATAAGTTTCTGTTTTACTGTGAAAACCAGTTTCCATACAGTGACAGCTGGACGCTTTTGTTCATATTAGGAGTTTCCTGATATCACTATCAGCGCGAGAGCACCATCAGTGTCCATCTCACTGTATTCTGGGTCCGAATGAAATATCAGCGGATCAAAATTAACCCAGAATATGAAAACAGTATGCAGTTTCATGGGGGATCAAATAACATAGCTGATAACAGAGATGTTGATGAGCTTTTTAAAAAACAAATCAATAATAATATTAATAATGCAGAAATGATGATTGAGAAAGAGCTGAATGTAAAGCAGTGATAATCTGGTTAATCTGACCTTTCACAATGGTGAATTGGTGCTCCAGATATCTCATCCTCCTCCTGCAGTCCTCTAGTTTCTGTTCCAGCTCCTCGGTCTGTCTGGATTGAGCTCGGTTTAAAATCTGAAGCTGCGCCAGCTGCTGACCGTCTGCTGTATCTGAACAACATTCATACAACACACCTCAATCTCCTAAAATACTCCTAACATAGTCATTACAAATACAAAAAAAACTGTTTTCATTAAATGTTTCTTGGGCAGAAAATCAGCATATTATAATATTTTCTGAGGGATCACGTGACACTGAAGACTGAAGTAGTGCTGTAATAGTTTTTAGAGTAAGTGAATACAGTAATTACACTAGTTTTTACTAGTAATTGCAACTTTTTACAATTATAAATGCAGCCTTAGTGAGCAAAAGAGACTTCTTTCAAAAACACTTTTGAGTAGGTGGTGTATGAGTTGAGTGTATAATGCTATCTTACTCTGAGCGGAGTCCAGGAAGTCCCTCTGAATCTGGTCAAAGGGGCCCTTCTGACTGGTCACTTGAGGACTGAACATCTTGGGCTGGTTTGAAGGTTGATGGGGGAGGTAACTGGCCTTGTAGGCATCAGTGGGTTTGTTCCTAGCTCCTCCATTATCAAAAACCTTCAACAAATGTGCCAAATGTATAAACATGCATACAATGTTTAAGAAAAGAAATAAAACTGGCTGCAGTCATTCACCTGAAAGTGGTTTCTGATGTTGTTCTCTTCTCCATGGACTTGTGCCCCATGTTGAAGAGCGTTATGAGGGTACACGTCCTGCTCTACCCCGTCCCCAGCAGAGAAGTCAGTGCCGTGGGACTCGTCCGTGCCTGCGGAGGAGTGTGCATAGTCTACGTTCTGGTACTGATAGTTCTGTCTGTTCTGTGGGTCCCAGCCGGTGGGTAAATGTTCTGTCCCGGTCTGGAGGTGATGAGGGTGACTGCTGCTCAGAGACGTGTGACTCCTATAGCTGTAGTCCTCATGATAAGAGCCTTGATCATACGCCTCATAGTGCTGAAAACACATTTAATACAGTCAATACAGTCGGGTGTAACTTGTTTCAGTATATTAAATGCATCAATTTTAATGACCATTTCCATCTCTTCAATGACTCTCTCAAGTAATCAGGCAGTTTTTGCTGCATCTGAAACTAATAAACTCACTTCCTCATGGGAAGAGGGTCTTGGATGCTCCCATTGTGGCACATTCCAGGCATGCTGCGGTCTAAAAAAAAAAAAAAGAAAAAAAGAAGACATTTCACATAAGGTATGTTTTATTAAATAGGTATTTGAGGTGATTTTGAGGTGTTTTGCACCTGTTGTTGTCTTCTGGGTGACTGCAGGTGGATTGCTGGAGCTCAGGTGAGGAGCAGTCGGCGCTGTCATCCAGCATATCATCAGGGAGATCAGTCAGGAGCTTGTGGAGCTACAACAAACAAACAAACCCATCAATAAACCATTCAGGACCGTATTTACCCCACCCACAAGCTTCATAACATGGCTGAGAAACCATGTGCAAATTTTGGTGTATGTTTTATAGAAAGTGCTTAAAAAAACAACAACACTTATTTTGATTAATAGTCTAATGGTAGAGTGTAAGGGAATGGTATATATACTCAAACACACATTTTCCTCTTGATACACACATTTTTCTCTTGATATATATCAACTATTTTTATGGTATGGCCTGTTAAAGCCTACACTACCTTGTCTAAAAAAACTATGATCACTCTTAGTTTGTGATCCTTCAATTCACTTTAGCGTCATCACAGTGTGAAATATGGATAACTACTTATTTTATGATGATAAAAAACATCCCTATAATGAAGAGGGGATCTGTATAAGTAATATAAAGTTTAATTAGTTCACATTATCTTTTAGTTTGCTGATACAAAGAAAAAAAGACATAAAAGGAAAATCACTAATATTAGAAAGGGATGCACGATAATATCGGCACAATATCGGTATCGGCCGATAAAAGCTTAAAATGACCATTATCGGTATCGGCCGATATGAATATTTCTGCCGATGAGCCAAACCGATATTCTCCAAGTGAAATAATTGACCTGTTTTTCAGATGTGAATGTCTGTCTACATTTGTAAAATAATAAATTTATGGTAGAATCAGTACAGAAGAGATACATGGATTTCTCTTCAGTAAAATTAAAGTTTAAATATATCAGTATATATTTGTATATATATCGATATCGGTATCGGCATCGGCCAAAATTATTTTGAAAATATCGGCATATCGAATATCGGCCAAAATCCAATATCGTGCATCCCTAATATTAGACAATATGTTCTGATATAGTGTGCATTTATATATTTAAAAAACACACCAACTTTCAGCCAAACACTAATACACAATATCTCTAGTAAGTAGGCTGTAAGTAAGTGTCTGAAAGGCCATCTCGTGAGGGATGCAATTTTAAACATTATCATCCTTTTCCTCAGAAGTTGCTCAATACTATACTACAATATTGAGTTTAAATGTCAAACACACTGAAACGATGAGAAACAAAACAAGTGCAAGTCCCTTAGCAACAAACACCCAGAAAAACACACCCGCCCGGTTACAGACATGCTGAACTCTCACACAATCACCAACACATGGCCCTGAGGCGTCTTAACCTCCAGCAGCTTCAGGATCTCTCACTTCATGATTAAACACCGCTCGGTCACACTCACCCTCCATAACTCCCGCTGGATCACCCGCACATCCTGATACGCTCCCTCAGAAATGAACCTTTCCCGCATTTACACTCCTAAGACAGCTTCTGCAGGAGCTCTAGGGCTCAGTGACATACTGAGACACTTTTGTGTGCAATGCTGGATTTCAACAGCATGAGTCATACGAATAACTCCAGAAAAGAAAGCAGAACACGAGGAACTAAGAAATCCTCATTTGTCCAGGCTGAGGTCGGCCCATTGTGGGGGTCAGAACATAGGTTTCAGTTAACTGGAGCGGAAACATTCCTCCTCTGATGGACAAAAAAAGACAAACAGCCTGTGAAGATGACGGCGCATGTGATGATGCACATCAGAACCGATGCTCACCATTCACCTCATACTATTAGATCCTGATTCTGATCCACATGGAGAAGTGAAATTGCATAGAATGTATCCCTCCATTCAGAGCAGACGTTTGCTCTCAGATGAACTCTCTGTGAGGAACCGGCTATATGAGACAGCAAACACAACTGACTGCATCGATCATGCACCAATGACAGCAAGCGTTCATTCATGCAGCCGATAGCTGTAAGGTGAGTCAGAACACACGTTTCTGATTGGAGAAGCACTGCCCTTTAAAAACAAACACCGTTGATGCATGTGACTGGAAACTGAAGAATCTTTAACTACTAATAAGAATAACACAAAGCCTTATTCAACAAATGTGGACTGAGTAACTGGAGGACATGCACAGTAAAAGTCAGCTAGCGCACAAATTAGAAATTTAAAACATGAACCGGAACAGACAAAAACTGAAACAGACATACACTGAACATGAGAAGCTCACTGCTGAACTGCAGCTGATATTGACATTGTTCAACAGAAATGGGCACCATCTGAAACATATTCACTTAAAAAGCTTGAATGTGTGTTCATGTATCCAGCAGACATGGGATATAGTGTCATTCTTGTGTATTTATACCTTAAATTTTGTTTAAACAAAATTGTTTATTGTTTTCTCTTTATTAAGATATATAAGTGTATGTAATATAAGTGTTTTGTTTCTAAAAAAAAAAAAAAAAAAAAATAGAAAAGAAAACAAAATTTCATTAAAAAAGTGTAATATAACGATTAACAATAATGTGTTTGCTCTTTGGAAACTGGATTAAAATCTGACATGAAAGGGAAACTGTCTTTTCTCCCTATTGTATAAAAAACAAAATAATAATTTGACTTGGTTTTTGTTTTTCATTGGGGATTGGATCGTTGTTGTTTGCTAATTGCTGCAATCATTTAATGTGAATAACAGGTTTCTAGAGGAGAGAGGATACAGTCCCATCCTCACACCGGTGCAAACATCATCAGAGAAGAGAACAGACATATGGGTAAATCATCTATAATAAACATTCAGAAACAAACATGAGTTGTCAGTTTTGATTTCACGGTGTACTGACAACCTCATATTCTGTTCAGGGGCACATCACGTTACAAATGTTTGTCCAATTAAATTTCCCAAACAATAAAAATCATTTGACATAAAAATATTATATATAATAATAATACTAAGAATAACAATAATATACTTCTACGACTAAAAACAAATAATTATTTGGTTTACTAATATATGAACGATTTATACATGTATGATTTACAATTAATTTAATTACAAATTATTAAAATTATATTTTTATGGTAAAACAGTTAGATTATATATTATTTATATGATGGGATTATCAACATTAACTGGATTGGTTATTAGCCATGTAGTGCATGCATGGAAAATTATTATTGCTTTTTTTTTCTATATTATATGCAATTTCTAATATTAGTTTAATTAGGAGAAATAATGAATGTAAATGAAAACTGTGTGTATAACGTTATATCTATCTATCTATCTATCTATCTATATATATATATATATATATATATATATATATATATATATATATATATATATATATATATATATATATAACACACACACAGAGTATATCCACAGATGTGGATGTGTTTGTGTAACTGGACAGACACCTCTTGTTCTCTGGCGTAGTCTTCCGGATCATACTCCTCTTCCTCTTGCTGGGTCTGTAGAGCTGCACTGTCAAAATCAATGGACATCCTGCTGATCTGAGAGGAGAAGTGACACGCTGAGACAGGAAATGACCAGCAATCACATCCGCTTATACTTCATTTGACCATTCTCACTGATACAACACAGTAGTTCTTTTGTACTAGCATCATAAACATCGTTAACCCTAGAGTTGTAGGTAACGTTAGTTTCTAAACAACACATAACACATTATAACTCGTACATTTAGCACTTCGGAAACAAGGCAAGTTTAAATAATCTTACCTTTAAAGCTTTAATAAAGTCGCCACTGTCCTAAAGTACGTTAACACAATAATCCCAAATGGAGACACATTTACAGTGTCTCGGTGCCTTACAAACTCATGCCGCAACAATATCGACATGAAATGACTGAGTACGAGTAATACACGACCCGCAAATGTTTGTTCGTCCGTGACAGATGGTAAAACTCTATTAATGCGGCCTAAAATCGATATTACAGTAAATATTTTGAAGAAAGTCTCTGTCCATTGAAACATGGCGCCATAAACAGCGGCAAAGTCCTGGATTCTGATTGGCTGACGGGAGGAACGACGTCACATGAACGTTACAGCCAATGGTTACGGCCTTATCATGTGTCAACAGAAATTATACCTTTACTTTGAATTATATCAATAACAATACAATTATTAATAATAATATTTATTTAGTTTACAAGTTATATATACGATTTTATGTACGGCTTACAATTAAAAATATATATTTTTAATAGTAAATACATTTACATTATATATATAATATATATCTCAATATTAACTGGTTTGGTTATTCGGTTAAGACTTTTAGCCATGTAGTGTATACATGAAAAAATAAAAGATATTGTTCTATGTTGTATGCACTTTCAGATATTAGTTAAATTCGGAGAAATAATGTATGCATATGAAAACTGTAAAATTTTGTGTTTTTGAGCATTGAAACAAAATTATCACAGATAAAATCATAAACCTTTACAGACATTGGAGCAAAAAAAATGCATGTTAAATTATTTCTATTTAAAAATGATAGACAATTTATAGTAATTATAATAGTTTAGATGTATAATTATATATTTTATTCAATAAATATACTTACATTATATATTCTTTTACACACACACACACACATAAAAATAAATAAATATATATTAAATTAAATTTACGCATTTAGCAGACGCTTTTATCCAAAGCAACTTACGGTGCATTCAGGCTATCAATTTTTACCTATCATATATCTATCTATCTATATCTATATCTATATCTATATCTATATATATATATATATATATATATATATATGTAAATATATATAGCAAAATTTTTGCTTTGTCTTTTCTATATATTCAGCTATTATATTGCATATACGTATATCAAATCTTATTTTTACTTCATTGCTTATCATGCATAAAATCATACAATATTACAGACACATTTTTCACTGAAGCAAATTATTGTATTCTTTATTTTTGTTGTTGAAAAGTGAAACAGAAGAACTCAGAGTCAAAAAGCAGAACGCTTTAAACAGATCTGTAATTTTGGTGAGAGGAATTCTAGCAATGCCTGCACTTTAATACGCATGTGCTGCGGTGCAACTGCATAAAACTCATCAACTGAGGTCTATGCAAACCAAGTAAAACATGCCGACTCTGACAAGAGACAGTTCAACAAATAAATGATTCAATTTCACACAGCATGTCCTCACGTGTTCCATTAAAGACAAAACATATGCCTTTTAGATGTCTGCCAAGTGCCAATATGTGCTATTAAATAAAATATTTTTTAGATGATGCAAACATGTTCATATTAGAGACCTAACAATTCAGTACAGCAGACATCCTGTGGGAACTTCTGCTCTGTTAAGGACATTTAAAACTGACTTAAGTGACTACAGCTGTAAAAATACACACTAGCCAAATTACGTTCCTCCTGTGATTGGGAGAGTAAAGGCCTTGAAAGTAGTTAATGTCACTGACAGCCTCGAGTCGACCGGCTGTCCGATGGATCAACTTGTTTTCCAGGATCGTCAGTGTCAAATCAAGCCAGTTTGCTAACAATAGCCTGGTTGAGAGTGTTCAGCTGATTGGTCCATTTGTCCAGGGCGGTGTATCGAGCTCCGCCTCTTTTCTGGTGATCGAGCTCCAACAGCTGATTGACTTGATCAATTCTACCATTGATCGTGCTGAAAGACATACATTAGATACATAAAATAAAAATGCAGTGAAACATTATATAAAAAAACAGATTTTTATTAAAAAGTGTTTAACTTACTTGTCTAAAATACACTGCACAAGCAAGCTTTCTACATCTGCAACATCAATATTCAATTCCTAAAGAAAAACAGGGAACATTACATTACAATTGCATAATGTATAATATAATATATAATATAATGTTTACCTTTGAAATAAATGGTATGTGTATCCTAGTGTAAGGCTTAATCAATTTGATGAGCACTTGTGTTCTTATGTTCCGTAATAATTCTGAAAAAAGAAGCAGAGAGAAAAAACGATTATGTACTTACTGACTCCACATTTGTAGTCTTGAGATTTATGAAATAAATATGCGAATATGTACGTGAAAGTTAAAGCCACCCAAACTGACCCTCAATATGTTCTCTGATGAAGGGGTCGTCCATTATGTTGCTGTGGTTCGTCTTCAGGATTTTCTCAAATTCTGTGATGTCATTGTTCTGGTAGGCACTGGAAACAAGTTATAGGCGATTAATAACTGAAAATCAATCTATTCAGACCATTAAAAAAAAAAAAAAAAAAAAAAAAGCAGGATCAGATAAATGGAGAAATTAAGTATTGTGCGCACTTACCTTACCAGGTTTGTCATTGCTAGGATTTCTGGATCATTTTTGTAAGGTTTCGCCTAGTCACATAGTGATTTAGAAAGATTTTTAGTTATATTACAGACCACAGCATTTTATCTTCTATGGTCAGGGGGGAAATAAGTAGCTTTTAAGGTTCAATTATGTACATTAAGCAAAACAGAGTACAACATGCCAACTGGTCAATATAAGCAAACTCAAATTCTCCAAAATATTTCATATATGAATATGCTACAGTTAAAATTGTAGAGTATTGAGAAATCCAAATCTAGCTTGCTGATGGCCTTAGATCCCATGTGGGCCTGTGCACGATTACCACCTTATACCTCTTGAGAATCAAATGGGTTGATTCCAGACTTCATCAGCATGTTGGCCAAGACCAGGTACTTTAGACAAGTGGTTCGCCTGGGGCTTCCAGACTCGTCATAGTTTTTGAATGCCTCAAAAAAGTCTGTATGTGCCTTCTCGAACTCTCCCTCCCTCAGGTGCATTTTACCACCACATTCTAAAAAGAATCATATCAAACAAAATGAGTGGAATTTCCAATCGTGCATGAAACAAAAACAAACCCAACTTAAAGGGGGGGTGAAATGCTATTTCATGCATACTGAGTTTTTTACACTGTTAAAGAGTTGGATTCCCATGCTAAACATGGACAAAGTTTCAAAAATTAAGTTGTACGTTTGAAGGAGTATTTCTGTTCCAAAAATACTCCTTCCGGTTTGTCACAAGTTTCGGAAAGTTTTTTTCGAGTATGGCTCTGTGTGACGTTAGATGGAACGGAATTTCCTTATATGCGTCCTAAGGCACTTCTGCCGGAAGAGCGCGCGCTCCCGTATAGCACAGCACTGAGAGGCTGAGCACAGACATTCACTGATCAGAGCGTCGCGAAATGTCACAAAAGGAGTTGTTTTACAAACAAGGCCCAGTTTCACGACGGATTTGCGTATCGTTTATTTCTTAAGGATGATGCAATCCCAATGAAAAAGGGTCACGATCGTGTGTTGGAACTGCAGGCGGTGAGTAAAACTGCTTCAAATATCTCTGCCTCCTTGTTAGTGCGTCCGCCTCCCATGCCGGAGACCCGGGTTCGAGCCCCGCTCGGAGCGAGTCGTTGCTGCTGCTGCTGTCTCTCGTTCAGTTTCAGCCTCGGGATCTGATTCTGGATCATAAATAAACGGCTGAATCTGACTGTTAGCCGTGGTTTGTTTTGGATGATGGTTTTGTCCTCACGATAATGTCACAGCTGCCAGACGCTCTCAACACAAAAGCCTACTGGCGCTCGTGATTCTTTAGCTCCGCCCACACATCACGCCTCCAGCCGGTCGTGTTTTTCCGGGATAAATCGGTACAGACTATCTTTCTCTTATGAATATAATAAAACTAAAGACTTTTTGGAGTTATGAAGGATGCAGTACTACTCTATAGGTACTCAAGATTAACATGATATTGAGTGAAAACGAGCATTTCACCCCCCCCTTTAAAGAAAAAACATCAAATACCAAAAAAAAACAATCTTTCCAATTATACACATACAAATACCAAAAGAAAGATAAATACCAAATCAATCCAAACCAAAACTAAACACTAATTTCTTTAGCTTCACAGCCACAAACCAAATTTGCAATTGTACACAGAACAAAAACCAAAACAAACTTTCAAATTATCTACAAAACACAAAGAAAACCCAAACTAATCACTTCTTTCTACAAAACAGAATTTGCAATTGTATGCCAACCAAACCAAAAAAAAAATCTCAAACCAAAAAAAATCTCAAACCAAAATTGACACTAATTTTCATCTTCACAACTACAAACAAACAAAAAACCCAAACAAAACTAAAACAAACCAAAGCAAAACAAACTGTCCAATTATAAACAAAACAAAAACCAAACCAAATCAAAAACAAAACAGAACACTTGGTCTTGATAATTTCATCTCTGGTATTAAAGTGTGTTGGTTACCTCTGATGACTCCCATGATGAGCGGATGTGGGATGGCTGATTTAATGTGTAATGATTGCTCGTAGAGCGCTTTGAGTTTCTTGTTATTTTTCTGCGCCGTATACATCTGAATCTCCAAAGCATAGATCTCCAACAGCTGTGTGCCCTTCTTCAAGTCGTCCTCTCCTTCATCCGTCTAGGGGTGTGCAATAAAGACAAAAATTATATCTCAATATTTTCTGGAATTTTGTTGTTGATGATATTTAGACAATATTTTGTGAGTGTGTTATTGTGCTGGTACTTTGGCAGGTTTAGGGGTTGACGTGGACAGCTGACACCCAGAGCTTATGATATTCTTCATATTCTGCTTGGTGATTAGTTCGCAGGAGTGTAATTAACTTTTCCAATTAGTTTAAATAGTTTTTTTTCCTTTTATAGGCATTTTTACCTTTATACGACCCATTTTTTCTAAACTAATTAAATGTATGCAATGCATCATTCTTCTTCAATGCATCAAAGTTCTTACAATAAATATGAATTTGAATGGTAAGACACTACAGGACTGTTACCAATCAAATTAAATCAGTATCAACACAGGTTGTTTAATGCAGGATGAAGGAAAAGTTGAAAACATTTCAAATAAAGGGGGAAATATACTTTAAATATTTTTTCATTGATGAAACAGAGAGAAAAAAAAGCACTGTTGTTAAAAGTTGTTTGAAATATAAGTCAATTAACATCAACTTCTTGTTCATTTGACTCATAAAATCAATGTCACATTTGCAATCATGCACTTGTAGAAAAACTTCACTCTCTGTATGATATTAACTATACGCTATTAACTATATATTTGTGAGAATTGTATATACTTTTGTAGTTATTTGAACAATGTCTAAAATTTAGTATTACAAGCTCTTGCTGTGTCTGTTTGCCTCTTTAAGAAGAATCACCCAATATTTATCCCCCAATTGCAAGTCGCTTTGAAGTGTCAAAATCACAATGAAAATTGAACTATACAATCGATTCAATGAACACTCAAGTCTTAAAAATCGAAAATTATTTTTTCACAAAAGTGACAGCCCTAATGCACGCACACAAACCCTCAAAACAAGTGATTTTTCCCACACTGAAGCGTGCCATAGGTGGCTGACCCCTGACCTAAAGTAAGACCTAAAGTAAGAGCCTACAGTAATGTGGTTTGACCAGTGTGGCGCTGTAACGAAGAATGTAATTTAGCCTGAAACTGCCGAGAGCCGTTTGGGTGAATATGTAAATATATGCTGCACGCTTTCCTCTCAATAACGAAAAAAGACGAGCATGTTTCCACGAGCTCTGCGGTTCCGCACTCTAGTAAAGTCCAGTCACGTCATGTTTATTTCTATAATGATAGTATACAATAGATCAGTGCTTCTCAACTGGTTCGGCCACGAGTCCCACATTTCCCCATCATGGTCATGTGTGTGTTAAAAAAAAGAAAAGCTCATTTGATTCACAAAATTGATGACACACACAAGTACTGTCCCCCTTTACTTAAAATACACAAATTGTAAGAATATGACTAATATCGATGATTAAACAGCCTATAAAAGTAAGGCTATTAAATAGCAGTCCCAAACTAGTTTTTGTTAATACAATTAAGTTGGTATGAGCCACCACAGTGATTTAAACATATATATAAAATAACACAAAGCGAAAATAACATGGTGTTTTTGGGTTATGGAAACAACATTTACCATGGTGAATACACAATACTAACATGAACTGTTAATGAAACATGGAAACTGCTCCTGAATAGAATGAATATCATACTTTCATGCAAATCTTTCCCAGCTAACACACAAAGCACCAGTTATGTGATTTATAGGTACTTTACTTTTATTTCACACATTGCATGCTTGTAGTTTCTTTAGCGCTTTAGTGAAATGATAAACAAACAAAGAGTGCGTACTACAAGCACAGTCTGACAAACAGTTCATTTTTCTGAGGTGAGAGACTTATTATAAGTTACCAAAAAAAACAAAACAAAAAAAAAAAAGAATAATGAGACTGACATTAAGCCTGATAATCTCATCTGACCGCAGATACTAAATTGGGACAGCTTTCAAACACACCTTTCAAAATAAAAGTCTCGCACCAGAAAAAAAAAACATTTAGAATTACGTTTTTTGTTGCTGATGTGGTTTCTTTGACTGTACACTCCGCGACCCACTCAGAATGGTCTTGCGACCCACCAGTTGAGAAACACTGCAATAGATAGCCTTAAATCAAGCAGCTTTACAGTATTAAACACAAAAAACCAGAGTCAGAGTCATTTTCAGTTAGAATTACAACGCGATTTTCTGTTATAAAGCAGCTCGCCAGTGTTAAGCTAGCTAATGACAAAATATTTTCATTAGTGGGGAAAAAAAATTCATTAAAGTGATAGTTTGATTTGCAGAGATCAAAGCTTGATCTATCTCATAACGGTATAGATTACCATAACCCTATATGGTATTTTAAGAGAGATTATGTTGTGAATAAAATAGTTTACCCAAAAACAAAGCATCTTTTCACTTACCTTTATCTTGTATCTTATCCATATTACATACTAAAAACTTACATACTATCATTTAACATTTAGCTCAATATTTTATCCAATTGCAAAAGCAAAAAATCTAAGTCTACTAATTAATCAGTGAAATAATCGCTGATTAGTCGATTAATCGTTGTAATAATCGTTAGATTAATCGATTATCAAAGTAATTGTTTGTTACAGCTCTATAGCTATGCAAACAGCTTTCATAATCGCATAATTTTGATTACGAACGTGATTTTACGTATCTTGTCAGTGAACTACGGCTTTGTGTAGTAAATGCTGCTCCACCTGAAAACATGTGATGGAGATTTACTACTGATCACAGAACCAGCTTTACTGACAAGATGCGCATGACAATCGCATTCGGTTAATCGTGCAGTACTCTAACCTACATCTCAGTGTATGCGTGCACTCTCTGGTTGTATTTTTTTTTTGCCATTTTTTTTGAAGCAGGTTTTCTTATTTACACAACACTGATTATTTACTCTACCTGACATGACTGGTGCAACTGCCTGAGAATTTTCTGGAGCTTTCCAAACTCTTCTCTTTCCAGGTACAACTTTCCGAGCTACCAGAAACGAAGAAGCAGAAGTTAGCATTATTCCTGAATTAAATACAGACTCTTTTGGAAGTCTGTACCAGAATAAATGTAAATTGCATAATTATTATAAAAGTATTGTGCATATTGTTTTTGCTGATACACAAGTGTGCGGTTAACATCTGCTATATAAAACAGATCATGTAAATACAGAATGCATTGCCAGAGCACAAACCTTGGTGTTAGTTTTAAACCAAAGTCTGTCGTTTTTGGCATCTTTTAATGCTTCCAGTGTGGTCTCATAAAACTCTTGTAGCAAGTCCATCTGGAAAAAAACATGAAAAAAGAAATATTTTAGTATGTTTAATAGCATAATAACCTTTAATTAATAGAGTGTATTGTTATTTTGTCATCACAAATAGATTACTGAATTCAGAAAGCAGTTTAAAATGCCTTAAATACCTGTTTGGAGGTTGAGATATAATCTAGAATAGAGTTGATGGATTTCTCAGAGTAATTTCTGGTTACAGCACTCCTAATATATGTCAAAAGCTGTTTGTACCGGTTCATCATTTCTGGAAAATTTGTCTGTGAAAAAAAAAATATATATATATTAAAATGTATAGTGTAATATAAGAAAACCATGTATAAATATTACATATGCCAATATAATATTTTGAATATATAAATAAATAAATAAATATATATATATATATATATATATATATATATATATATATATATATATATATATATATATATATATATATATATATATATATATAATATATGGGCTGGTAAGCGATTACATTTTTTAATCGAATTAATTACATGATGTGGTAATTAATTAATCGCGCATCAAATTTGGAGAAATTACTCCCAAAAGATAATTTAATGTCAATGTTGTGCAAAGCATCAAACAGAGATTACAAAAAGTAGGCTCAGCAAGAAATATATTGTTTGATAAAAATGTATTACATATAGTCTTTTGGACCATGTGAGTAAATGATGACAGAATTGTCATGTTTGGTTGGGTTATCTATAACTTTAATCATTTATTTTCTTAATTTTATTATTATTACTATGAAAATATTGAATTGTTTCTTTAATGAAATGATACTCTAAATAATAAACTAAAACTGCCAATAGGTGTTGGTAAATGTCTTGATGATTAAGTCATTATTCATTCATTTGATTCATTCAAATGGCTGATTCATTCAGGAGTGAAGTAAAGGGTTCTTTATGAATGGTTCATTGAATCATTAGGCTTGTTTGACTTGAAGCGGATCATCACCATCAGACCGATCGGTGTGTGACATCAAAGAACCGCAAGAGCTTAGAGAGCAGATGACTCCTTGTGCTTCTGAATCGCTCTCACTGTACTTTGATGTCATAAAACAATCAACTGTACAAGCCATAGAGCCAGTTGTTCAACGCACCAAATGCTTCACCTAATTCGTTCAAGACATGGATTAAGAAATGAAATGCCACTCGGGATGAACAGTTCTGCTTTGTCTTTATCTTCTGCAAAATTGAGCGAAACATTGTTTCTAAAATAACACAATATTAACTTCTTAATGAACTGTCATATAAGATGAGTAACACATTTTTGTGATATTGCACTTAGCTTACAGCTCGTGTGATATTTCTGTGACGTAAACTATGTGATGTAAATATGAGACAAAATTTCAAACGGGGCATTTTGCCCCATATCTTGAATTTTAGGGATATTATCTAGGCTCCATCATGCAGTAAGTTGTTGCTCTGCCTCATATTATTCATCAATCGACTGTATGAAATGGAAGATGATCCACATCGGTCTGGGGCGGGGCAAGTGCGTTAAATGCATTAATAATTTTAACGCATTTTTCTTCTCCATAATTAATTAATCTAATTAACGCATAAATTACCAGCCCTAAAATATATATAATATATGCATCTCATATATAATATATTTTCAAATAATAATTAATTCCTGCTACTATTGTTACGCACAAGCTTAAAGTTGATCTTGATCATCTGTTTCAGTGCTTTGAAGCCCCACTCTCCCTTCTCTCCCTCCAGCTCCAGCACCTGCAAAACAGAAAACACTGATTACAGCTTTATACAGTCACACACACAGCACAGATCCTGACTCACACAGATCTTCCGTCTGACCTTCTGAAAGCTGCTCAGGGCTGCTTTAGGATCGTCTTCCTTCAGGGCTTTAGAGTTGTAGTACTGATTCTCCAGATCCACATTGGGCTCAGAGTTGCTGTCCTCGGAATATTCCTGAAGTCAAAGTAAACAAAGACTTGACTTCTTCAGGACGTTATGTTTACATCCATAACTAGCTGCACATAGAAACTATTTGAAAGATACTGTACAGCTTAATTGTTAATGATTATGACAACTGCATAACAGTAATTATGATATGATTATTTAACGCTGTAAAACCTTAACACGTAATAATCTATTTCAACTCTAACTGAAATAAGATATCATGCATTTTTTTAATCTAGGGTCATAATTTAACTTCACTTGAGACTGCAAGTTAACAAAACATACATTAGAGCTTCTATATATGAGCTATGAACTAAAACACTTAAAATAAAGAATGCGGTCTTATTTCTTGAATTCATTTTTGCAGTATTAGCAGACTAGACACCTGCTAAACAAGGCGGAATTAAGCGCGTGTAAACACGCTAAACACAATTTTTGGATTTCACTATATTAGCTTCACACTGCATTACATGTATTTACATATGCGTTGATTTGAAACACTCTTACCAAGTCATAATCCTCCTCATCATCGCACATGAAATCATCTTCCATGTCAGACATTTTGACCGGGAGAGAGAATCTTACCCACAATGCTCTGAGAGAAACGCGATTTGACGTCGCGCCGCGCGTTCTGTGAGGTGCGCGCGCGCAGTTCCGATTGTGTCCGAATGCTTCCGATTCCAGCCGACCGGTTCTGCGGGATTCGCGGATTCGTGTCAGTTTCTTCCGTATTGTTCGACTCGTGATTCCGGGTATGACAGTCAGCTGACCGCACTTGTATAGTGTCAGTCCACTCGTGCATAGAGTATTTACTGTAAAAAACAAAGATTAAAAACCGCACAATGGCTACAATTCCACCGAAAATCAAGGTGCAGCTCAGTGGAAGTGAAAGGTAAGTTGCTGCTGTTCGGAACACTTCGTGCAGCTCTTCGGATAACTTCGACTGCGTATGAATGGAATCGATTTATTGCTTATGTCGTTTTTTTTTCTCTAGGCACACACTTAAAACTGATTTCCTCCCTCTTTCTGTTAGGTTGCAGAAACTGAAACAGGCTTTTCATGAAAAATATAAACAGTTGCCTGTCTTCTACGCTTGTGCTCCAGGGAGGGTGAATTTGATTGGTGGGTTGAAACAGCGCGTGAGTGTATAAACATAACAAATACCATCAGCACGGTATTTTATATTACATCTTATCATTTTCAGGTGAGCATATTGATTATTGTGGCTACGCTGTGCTGCCAATGGCAATAGAGCAGAATATTCTTGCTGCAGTTTCTTTCAGTGACTCCAAAACCATCCAGCTGGCCAACACTGAGCCCAAATACAAGTCAGTAACAATGTTCTTCATTTGTTCAATAAAGTTGAATTAGTCAAATTTAGTCGAAAAATTCATTAATTCACTTACTTGCTTATTATTTATTTATTTACTAACAAATATATATTTTTTAAGAATTGCAAGTTCATTGCAAGTATATAAATTATTAATTGTGAGATATAAACTCATAAATATAAACAGACACACACATATTAATTCTTCAGATATTAAAAGTAGGGAATGTGTCTTATCAGTTATATCCATTGCTTCTGCATTCTAAGTCTGGCATTCAACGATGACGCACACTAACCAGGATGAAAATCAGGAAGCCGGCTTTGAAAGAAAAGCAAACAATTTGGATACTAAAAGAAAAGAGGAAGTCAATGATCCTAAGCATATAAGCTCATCTGTAAAGCTTGGTGGAGGTGGTGTCATGGCATGGGCATGCATGGCTGTCTCTAGAACAGGACCTCTTCATTTTAATGATGACTTAATGTATGATGGCAGTAGCAGAATTAATTTGGAAGGGTACAAAATCATATTGGCTACCAATATTCAAGAAAATGCCACCAAACTCATTAGAAAGCAATTCATATTGGATCAGGACAATGACCCAAAACACCCTGCCAGTCCAGTCAAGGACTATATCAGAGCAAAGAAATGTAAAGTCTTAGATTGCCCAAATCAATCTCCAAATTTAAATCCGATTGAAAATTAATTTCACCAGCTGAAGAGGAGACTAAAGACAGAAACTCCCCAAAACAAGCAACATTTGGAATTGGCTGCATTAAAGGCTGGGAAAAGAGTCTGGTGATGTATATGGGTTGCAGACTCACTGCTCTGATCGCATGTAAGTGATCTGCAACTAAATATTAGCTTTTAATCTTTTACATCTGCCTTAAATTCAACTGCTCCAATACTTATGCTCACATCAAATAGTGGGATGAACTCTAAAAGTGCTTTCCTTTTTATTTGGTAAAAGATGTGTGTCGAAAGACCTAAAAACAAAATGTGGCATTCTGTAGTTTTGTCGCGTATTCATCTTTCATCTTCACAGTTCCAATACTTATATGTATATGTACTGTATATGTATAACTCAAGCACTCTCTATTATAATTATATTCTTTAAGACTTGCACGCTATTCATTTACTGTTGGTTTTCTTTAAAAAAATCTAAGTAGCTTTCTTATCTTTTTTCAGTCAATCTGTTTATCTTTTTATTTCTTATACTATTACAAAAGCAAAAGGCCTCTAACACTAGCTTTCTCTATTCTTTTTCTTTTTATTTATTATATAATAAAAAAAAAAACATTGAAACTTTTTGATTTTGATTGCTTCCGTTGTCCTCATTTGTAAGTCGCTTTGGATAAAAGCTTCTGCTAAATTACTTAATGGAAATATATATATATATATATATATATATTCTGTGTTGGAAATAAGCTTCCATATATTTTATGCCTCACAGATGCTTTTTTTCTGCCACAGTATATTAACATTACCTTTTTATTTTAAAATTTAGATTTGTTTTCCTCAGCTTATATCTCATATTTCTGAGTTATAAATTCTCAATTTAGACTTTTTTTTCTCAGAATTGATAAATTAGTTATTAATTATCAGGTAGAAAGTCACGATTTGTCTAAGAGTCTAAATTCTTTAATTAAATTTTTAATTTTTTATTCCTAGGTGGGAATAAGATTTCATATACTTCCTTGCATACTTATTTATTCATTCATTTCAGGGATTTCACTGTGTCTGTGGATGGCATCTCCATTGACCGAGAGAATCCTCAATGGCACTATTACTTCCTTTGTGGAGTGAGAGGAATCCAGGTGAGCTGATTAATATATGCACATATAATGCATGCTTGCTCTATTGCACTATTACTACAGTTATTTGACCCTTGGCCTTGTGTATGCAGGAGCACTTGAGCTTGTCTTCATTGGCAGGGATGTGTTGTATGGTAGACGGGACTATCCCGGCCAGCTCGGGTCTGTCCAGCTCCAGTGCCCTGGTGTGCTGCGCTGGTCTGGTCACGATGCAGGCCAATCAAAAGTCTCTATCTAAGGTCCTCTTTACTGTAAATCCTCTGAAATGCATTAGATAGAACTACTGCTTATCATGGATGTGATTTGATGTCATTCAGGTGGCTCTTGCAGAGACGTGTGCCAAATGTGAGCGTTATATTGGCACTGAGGGGGGAGGGATGGATCAGTCCATTTCTTTCCTGGCGGAGGAGGGAACAGTAAGCCATACGTTGTATATTTCTTCTATCAGTATACGTGGCATTTTATTGATTTTTGGTATAAGGGATATATAAGTATGTTCTTTTTGCATCATGAATGCAATGATTGAATAATATATTTTTTGTGGTAATCATGTTAAAAAGTATTAAATATATCTAAAATGAAATTCATTTGGATTTTTGGGGATAATAATAAAGACCAAATGCCTCTTCTTGAAAATAAAATAAAAAGTAGTTTGGTTTAATTATTGGAAAATAATATTTCACTAAATATCTTTTTGAAAAAAAAGCAGTTTTGTTAAAGTGTTATAAATATTATAAAAGAAATTGTCCACCAAATCAAAGTCATGTGGTGCAACCAAAAAGTATGAAATCATAGAAAAGATCCATGCGGAGGTCAGTAAGTCTCGTAAAATATCTAAATGGTATAAAAATTTTTTTAAACCATATTAAATCAACATGAATACAAAGAGTGCAGTTTCTAATGCACATGCATTTTAAATTAGAAAAAGTTTTTTTATCTTTTATATTTTATATTTATATTTTATACCGTGGCATGCATCTACAAAAACATTTATTCTTCCCTTTCTCTCTCTCTCTCTCTTATTAATTTTTTTTGTCATTCCTCAAGGCAAAGCTGATCGAGTTCAATCCGCTGCGAGCCACAGACGTGAGGCTGCCAGACGGGGCTGTGTTTGTAATCGCCAACTGTTGTGTGGAGATGAACAAGGCGGCCTCGTCTCACTTCAACATGAGGGTGGTGGAGTGCCGCATCGCCACCAAGGTCTGATCTTCAGGGATGCATCATAATGATAGTTTA
The DNA here is from genome assembly GCF_023724105.1 of Carassius gibelio. Lineage (NCBI taxonomy): Eukaryota > Metazoa > Chordata > Actinopteri > Cypriniformes > Cyprinidae > Carassius > Carassius gibelio. The sequence continues at coordinate 12,280,112 of NC_068395.1, read as the reverse complement.
GTCTTTTTAATCTAAGCGTTTTATTGGCAGTTCACCAAAAATGAACACAAAAGTTTGGGGTTGACAAGATTTCAAGTTTTTAAAAGAAACCTTATTATTATTTATTACTAGTTTATAATACTGGGCAATATTATTAGAATTTATTTATTGTGACTATTTGTATTTGAAAATGTAATTTCTTCTCATGATGCAGTGCTGAATTTCAGCATCATTCCTCCAGTGTCCTTTCAGCGTCACATGATCCTTCAGAAATCTTTCTGATTTGCTAATTTACTGCTCAAGAAACATTTATTAAATTTAAAACATTTATGCATTTAGCACACGACTTTTATCCGAAGCTACTTGCAGTGCATTCAAGCTAACATGTGTTCCCTGGGAATCGAACCCACAACCTTTTGCGCTGCTAACGCAATGCTCTACCACTGAGCCAAAAGAACACTGTTAGAAACACTGTTATCAATATCAATGTTGAAGACACTTATCTAATATATCAATATTTTTTTTCTCAGTATTTTTTGATGAATAGAAAATTCGAACTAACAATTTATTTTGCGATTCAAATGTTTTGTAACATTATAAATACATTTACAGTCACTTTTGATAATATAATGTGACCTCGCTGACCCCGGTTTTTAAATTGTAGTGTGTCCCATGTACAGTGATGACTCAAGAATACATTATTTACAGTAGGTGGCGCTGTAACCAAATGTATGAACTTTTGTATTAATCTGCAGTTGCTGAGATGATGCCTCTCTTCTTGTTTACTATCTATAACATCAAACTGGTTGAAAAGTAGAAGTGTGACTTAGAGAAACTGACCCCAAAACTGAAACCAGATTATGAGACACTGCCAATTTAAATAATCTTCAGTGATTGGCCACTAAGAACTCATGCACAAATTTCCCAAAAGTTGTTCTCATATCCATGTAAGTTGGTTTAGTATACTGATGGTAGAATATGCTGTGCAGATGCTGGCTAAGGCGCGCGGCCTGGACTGGAGTGGCCTGCTGAAGCTGGGAGATCTGCAGAAGGAGCTGCAGGTGAGTGTGGAGCAGATGCTGGAGCTGGTGGAGGAGGCGCTCCACCCTGAGCCCTACAGCAGAGAGGAGATCTGCCAGACTCTGGGCATCAGCGCCCAGCAGCTGTGTGAAGACATCCTCAGCGCCAACACACAGCACGGTGAGAGAGCAAATCAAAGTCAACACTACTTACTTTATCAATATACACATTCCTCGTCTTATTGGGAAAATAATTGTATGAGAAAAAGTATTATTATATTATATTAGCTATAAGGCTCTATCTGTAAACATCAGTCAGCTGTATTAGTTAACATGAGCAAGCAATGCAAAATACTTCAATAATGCATTAACAGGTTAACGAATATGATTTTTTTGCGAAGTTTATTAAATATTATTGACACTGACCAATAGATTTTTTTGTACTTACATCTTCTTGCATTTTTCTGCCTCAGCGACTGTTTTTAAACTGTACCAGCGTGCCAGGCACGTGTACGGCGAGGCTGCACGCGTCCTGCAGTTTAAGGCCGTGTGCGACTCTTCCCCTGCCAGCGCCGTCGCTCAGCTGGGCGACCTGATGAACCAAAGCCACGCCAGCTGCAGAGATCTGTACGAGTGCAGCTGCCCCGAGCTGGACCGGCTGGTGGACATATGTCTGTGAGTGAGACTGGCTGCTGATGCCATAGCACTTATGAAAATAATATGAAAACATTTATCTTTTACATGCATTATTTTTCTGTTCACGTACACTACTTGTCAAAAGTTTGGAATAATTAAGATTTTTTTAATGTTGTGAAAGAAGTCCTAAAATACAGTAAAAACAGTAATGTTGTGAAATATTTTGACAACTGAAAATAACTGTTTTATATATATATATATATATATATATATATATATATATATATATATATATATATATATATATATAGTCAAAGCTGAATTTTCAGCATCATTACTTCAGACTTCAATGGCACAAGAAGTAATTTTAATATGCTGATTTGCTGCTCAAGAAGTTGATAATTATCAATATTGAAAATAGTTAGTGTTATATTCCTGTGGAAACCACGGTACACTACAATTCAAAACTTGGTAAGAAAAATATATACTTTTATTCGGCAAAGACACATTGAACTGGTCAAAAGTTACATTAAAAACATTTATAATATATATTTACAAAAAAAATAAAATAATTTTATATATATATATATATATATTAGGGATGCACGATAATATCGGCACAACATCGGTATCGGCCGATAAAAGCTTAAAATGACCATCATCGGTATCGGCCGATATGAATATTTCTGCCGATGAGCCAAACCGATATTCTCCAAGTGAAATAATTGACCTGTTTTTCAGGTGTGAATGTCTGTCTACATTTGTAAAATAATAAATTTATGGTAGAATCAGAACAGAAGAGATACATGGATTTCTCTTCAGTAAAATTAAAGTTTAAATATATCAGGCGAAAATGTTTGTATATATCGGTATCGGCATCGGCATCGGCCAAAATTATTTTGAAAATATCGGCATATCGAATATCGGCCAAAATCCAATATCGTGCATCCCTAATATATATATAGAGAGAGAGAGAGAGAGAGAGAGATTCAAATAGAAAACACTTATTTAAATTGTAATAATGTTTCTCAATATGAGTTTTTTTTCTGTATTTTTTATCAAATTCAGCCTTGGTGAGCATAAGAGACTTTTTTCAAAACAATAGAAAAACCATAATGATTTCAACTTTTGACCAGCGTTTATTATGTGATGCTGATTTTGAACTGAATGAGTCAGGTCTCTGAGCACATGTGGCAAACTAATAGAAACTGCCTGAGTCTGTGTAATGAATTGTCACTTTAGCAACATTTTCCTCCTCCCTTCACAGGCAGGCGGGTGCCGTGGGGTCCAGGTTAACCGGAGCTGGATGGGGAGGCTGCACGGTTTCCATGGTACCCGGGGAACGAATAGATGCCTTTCTCCAGACTGTGAGGGAACAGTATTACGTGCCTGACGCCCGTCGATCCGCTCTGGAAAAGCAGAGTTTATTCGTGACAAAGCCTGGAGGAGGGGCGGCAATTTTCATAGAGGAATGAGTAGTAGCGGGATAATTTTCTCTCGTTTTAGCCCGTGGCCTCAGAAACAGGAGGCGGTTTTTTATAAAGGCAGATATGATGAAAGGGACACAGACCGTATAAAGTCTGGATGGGAATTCTTACTCTGTATGTCTTAAAATAATAAAGAAATCAGTCCTCTGACCCAATTGGAGAAAGTGCCAAGTTTCTCTTTCTGCAAGCACTTTCTGAAAGCGTTGAAGGTTCAGCTAGTTACATTCAATAAAAATATCTTAATGTGTTCAAGGCAAGACTCGTCGTTTACATTTATAATTAATAATTAACATGTCATTAGTGGTTTTCACTATTACTATTGCTCATACTTGTGTTTAGGGATTCAGTCTACCTTGAGTGGATACACTCTTGATTTACTCATCAGTAAGGGTCTAAACATTTCATCCATTGTTAATAAGGACACGGCTCTATCTGATCACTTCTGTCTTTTCTTTGATATATATACATGTGTGTGTGTGTGTGTGTGTGTGTGTGTGCTACCACTGAATCTAGACCTGTGTCTGTCAGAAAGATGCTTTAAAGAGAACACTAGTGTGCTGTTTATGAAGACTATATCTTTAACACCAAGCATATCTTCAGACTGTTGGTCTTCTCCTTGATTCCTTTAACTCAAAAGTTATGAATGTTATTGATGATATTGTTCCTGTGAATATCAGACAAAAGACTGGCAGACAAAAAGCACCTTGGAGAAACTCAGCAGTATAGAGTATGAAAAGGCAATGCAGAAAAGCTGAGCAGATGTGGTTGAAGACGAAACTTGAAATTCACTATAGCATCTACAAAGAAATCCTACAAGCTTTCCCTTTGAAATGCTCAGACAGCAGATGCAATGAGTTTGCTTCCTGTTTTTCTGAGAAGATCAATAATATCAGAAAGGCTATTAGCACATCCTCAAGTTATGCTGAGGTGAGACAGATTCAAACACAATCTCAAAAATAAGTTATGTCTGTTTTTGAAGCAATTGATAGCAAAAATTTTGGAAGAAATAGTACAGCACCTTAAATGGTCAGCCAGTTACATTGACACATTTCCAACATATTTTTTCAAAAGTTAATTTAACTGTTTAGAAGCAGATCTCTTATTAGTGGTGAATGCCTCACTTCTTTCTGGGACTTTTCCAAACTCCCTGAAACTGCAGTTGTTAAGCCCCTCCTGAAAAAGAGCAATCTTGACAACACCATATTGAGCCACTTTAGACCAATATCAAATCTTCTTTTTAAAGGCAAGATTATTGAAAAGGTTGTTTTTAACCAACTGAACAACTTTAACTCAAATTGATACCTGGACAATTATCAATCTGGTTTCCGACCACATCACAGCACAGAGACCATGCTCATAAAGGTAATAAATGATAATAGCTTGAATTCTGATTCTGGCAAAATATCAGTGCTGGTATTACTCAATAAAATATCAGTGCTGCGTTTGACACTGTTGATCATAACATACTATTAGAGAGACTGGAAAACTGGGTCTGGCTTTCTGGGATGGTACTCAAATGGTTCAGGTCATACTTAGAAAGTAGAGGCTATTATGTGAGTATAGGAGAGTATAAGTTTAAGTGGACATCCATGACATGCGGTGTACCTCAAGGCTCAGTTCTCGGACCGCTCTTGTTTAGCCTGTATATGCTCCCATTAAGTAAAATAATAAGCAAGATCCCAATTGCCTATCACAGCTATGCTTATGATTATCAGGTCTACCTAGCCTTATCGCCAAATGACTCCAGCCCCATTGACTCCCTTTGCCAATGCATTGATGAAATTAACAGTTGGGTGTGGCAAAATGTCTTCAATTAAACAAAAAGAAAACAGAAGTCATTGCATTTGGAAACAAAGATGAAGTGTTCAAGGTGAATGCATACCTTGACTTTAAGGGTCTTACAACTAAAAATCAAGTCAGGAATCTTGGTGTGATTCTGGAGACAGACCTTAGTTTCAGTAGTCATGTCAAAGCAGTAACTAAATCAGCATACTATCATATCAAAAACACTGCAAGAAATAGATGTTTTGTTTCCAGTCAAAACTTGGAGAAACTTGTTCATGCCTTTATCACCAGCAGGGTGGACTATTGTAATGGGCTCCTCACCGGCTTTCCCAAGAAGACCATTAGACAGCTGCAGCTCATCCAGAACACTGCTGCCAGGATACTGACTACAACCAGATAATCTAAATATCCTTACACTGGCTTCCAGTTTCATTTAGGATTGGTTTCTTGAGTGCTTTTACTCGTTTATAAATCACTCAATGGCCTATGACCTAAATGCACAGCAGATATGTTCACTGAATATAAACCTAACAGACCACTCAGATCTTTAGGATCAAGTCAGTTAGAAATGCCGAGGGTTCACACAAAACAAGGGGAGTGTGCTTTTAGTTAATATGCCACTCACAGTTAAAACCAGCTTCTGGAAGAGATCAGATGTGCTAAAACATTAGCCACATCTAAATCTAGACTCAAAACTGAGTCAAAATCTGTTTTAGTTGTGCTTTTACTGAATGAGCACTGTGTCTGAACCGAAATTTAATTTCATTATTTAATTCCTTTATTTTATTATTGTTTTTTTTTTTTTTTTTTTTTTTTTTTTACACTTTTTACAAAGTGTAAAGCACTTTGAATTACCATTGTGTATGAAAAGTGCTATATAATACTCGAAAACGAGTCTAACTTTTGTTTGTTATCTGGCTCGGCTCGGTGTTCAAATCGAGTCAATTCAATCTACACAAGCAGGAATTTCGTGTGAGGGCACAATGGCCATTTAATGCATATCATATAAAAATGACAATGACTTGTATAAAAATCCATGCATTTACATAAAAACAATAAATCTGCATGGTCTTTGTTGACAAAATAGCACAGCAGAAAAATCGCATACATTCATCATATGTACTGTATATTTAACATTCAATTAACTGTACATTCAAAAACAGAAAATGTTACACGACCCCCTTCGTCAGACATATTATTTAAAAACAATATTATCTACATTAATGTAGTCAATTAGGGCAATGAACAGCCTGAGAACAGTAATACAATCAAAGAAAAAAAAAAATCAATAGCAACCACTGATCTATCTATCTATCTATCTATCTATCTATCTATCTATCTATCTATCTATCTATCTATATCTATATCTATATATATATATATATATATATATATATATATATATAAAAGATCAGTGATGGCAACACATTCAAGTCGACAAACAGAACTGAAGGTACTTCCTTTAATGAAAGGAAAACAAAAAGGCACAAAAATTCCTTCTCTAAAGAAATTCCCACTTAATAACCCTTTGTATTAGATGCATGTTGAATTCTAGAAGTTTGAACATGTAAATGCTTCAGTCTGTCGCTTGATGGAAGGCACGACTGCGTAAAAACTCTAATATCCGTTCACTGAGCTGCATGCAAGAACACTAACTATGGTTTGAATTATGGACAAGTGTGGAATGTTTTTAACGCTTTCTTTAATTTGTTTTATTTGTATTTTTTCGGTACATTTAAAATCAAATATGGCATTTTAAAGCTTTTTAAAAGCCATTTAACTGATGGAAAAGCTATAGCTTGCTTTATAACGCCAACATAAGAATTAGAGTCATTGCATGTTCTCTGCAGCATTGATATCAGACATTCCTAATAGTTACTACACGTCCAGTAGCTTGATGCATTCGGATGCATTTTAGTAAACTGAGTATAGATATTTGTTGTGCAATGTCCAGGTCTTTAAACATATCCATATTTAATATGCAATGCATATATAATCTGAACCACTGTAGATGGCTGTCGCAGTGTTTAGAACAAAATAAGTGGCATTATTTCACAAGCTACATATTTGCTTCCTTAAGCTTTATTAGTCTCATTAGAACAAAGTCATTTGTTGAACGTTAACTGGAGTTTAATTTAGTGTTTCTGGTGCCTGTAACATTTGCATATGGAAGCCTGTTTCACAAAAGGATAAAAATTAACATGAGACTTTTGAACTCTCAATTCTGATATTTTTTCACCAGAAAAAAAAATAGAATTATAAGATGTAAGCTCAGAAATCAGTGGAAAAAGTCAGAATTGCGAAAAAAAAATTTCTGTTTTTTGCAATTCTGTTTTTTTTTTTTTTTTTGAGTCACGGTTAATTTTTTTTCTTTTGTTATCCTGTTTTGGAAACAATCTTCAATGCAAATGCATAAAAGGAAGTTCCTAAATCTCAAAATATATATATATATAAAAAAACGTTTCTGAGAAAACATAGAACTTGAATTCATGCCAGAAGAGGTGATAGCACAAAATGAAATCAAAATGAATCTGAGGTTCATTTTCAAATTCAAATGCATGCCTTTTGGGAGCAGATTTGCATGAGAAAATGAGTGTTATCTGTGCTTCATTGTGCTGGCTCTTTGGAGTCTCCTGTGCAGGTCTACCCTTCCCATAGTCCAAGAGTGTTTCAGTTCACAATCTATTTTCATTTTCTCACATTAAAGACAGACGCTAATTCCTTCTGTAAAAGAAGAATAAAACGCTCTTTTATCTGGCCTCCAAGTCTTCCACTGTTACCTCTTGATTTTGGTCCCTTTCCCTCCTAAATCCAGTGTTGTAGGTCTCTGTCTGGTCTCTGGATGTGTCGTTTACCCAGCTGTTGTTCACCGAGCTGGTGCCAGCGGGGCCTCTTGTGGGCGAGGACAGTGGGTATGTGGAAGTGGAGGAGGTGGGTACCTTCATGTTCTTTCCGGAGGTGATGAGTTCTCCGTATCCCTGCTGGTGGGAGAAAGCATACGCAGAGCGCCGAGAACTCGTCCTGCGGACTCTCCTGAAGTTCTGCTCTTGAGGACCCTGCCTCCTAGTGGCCTGCTGAAGTAAACG